>NW_009649717.1:1263426-1270838 GCF_000708025.1 Charadrius vociferus
AGAAGGAAGCAAACTTTTGCAGCAGAACCTCATACTGTGGAGGAGGGAAGGTGGTGATCATGGAGTTGACCCTTTTGTGTTGTTCTTCCCTCATATTTTGGTTTTGTATTTCTTTCCCCTTCTTGAATCAGTCAGTTATTCTAGGGTAATTTTATTGCCTGATACATTTTTTATATTTTGTTCATGGTTAAAATGTTTAAAATCATATTATATGAGAAACACATTTTCTGCTAATAAAAAATGAGTTTTCCAAAGGCTCCAAAACCAGAACTCAGTTAAAAGGATCCCCAGTTTTTAGACCATCGTCATGGTCTTCTGGTGCCTGACTCATGTTCAACATGCTACTGGCAATGCTAAGGTCTCAATTTGGCTGACATGAAAACTTGCCCAGAAATAGTCCCTGTGCCCCACCTACAGGTGAGTCCATCCTTCCCTGTAATGCTGAGGAACCTGTACAGGTCCCACATATTCTGTCCTAAGAAGGGGAGTGAAAGAAAAGTGAGGTTCCAGCAGTCACAACTCTGTTAACAATCCCAGATGGGTATGTATACTGGATTTTAAAGCTGTAGCGGCAAGGTAAGAGATGACAGAACGTTTTTTTGATCACAGTTCACAAACATTTTCTGAATGAGCATTGACAGTGGCTGTAACAGCAGGTACAACCTAAGCAGTTCTGCTTCTCTACCAGGCCAGATCATCTCCTGGAATTACTTACATCCCAGAATTTGGGAATCCTTGTCATAAACAAACCCTCAACAGTAACAAAGGGACTTCTCAATAAAAATCTGCTAACTTCTCAACAGAAAGGCCCACAACAGGTAAAAGAGAAAAGCTGATTTGTAGGTAATGCTATCTACTATAAATTAATGTATTTTTACGCTTAATGAAAAAAGTTGTGGTTGGAAGGGACCTCTGGTCATGGTCCATGTGATGGTTTTCTTTCTTCACAGGTGATGGGGTATGGGAGTGATTTGTTCATATGATCTTTGTCAGAGTTGAAAAATTTTGTCGTAGAGAAGGTGCTGAGCAGCATCTTTTCCACCGTATTATGCCACCATATAATTCCGGCATATATTTTATTCCTATGAATGCCATAATCAGAATGGCTGAGGTTCGAAGGGACATATGGAGGTCATCTTGTCCAAGCCCCCTGCTCAAGCAGGGCTACCTAGAGCTGGTTGGCCAGGACCATGTCCAGTCAGGTCTTTAGTATCTCCAAGGATGGAGGCTCCACAAGCTCCCTGGGCAACCTATTCCAGTGACCAGTCAATAAGTGCTTCCTCAACAAATCATACCAAATAGTCCTCTTTGTTACAGAAAACATCCCAAAAATCTGTGAGTTTTAATTTGTCCTTCATCTGGAAAACGGACTTTTAGCGAAGAGGTATACTGGCTCGGTTAAAACTGAATCTAAATGTTGTTTGTTCTTTACTGCAAGTCACATCTGATAAAATTTTGGAAAGGTTTTTGTATTACAGAATTCTACAGAGACATCCTTCCTTTGATAATCAAGTGGCAAGAAGACTTCATAATAATCTTGCTGAATTTCCAAACATCTGCCAAGCATTCTTTCCATTCTTTCACAGGAATGATAGATGTGCCCTTGTGAGGAGTTCTGTATGAGGGTTATTTACATTTGGTTATTTCATGTTCACTACTTCCTTTTATGCAGCACGTATTGTTACATTGCTTAATATATTTTGAGGCATCATACATAAAATAAATGAATAAAACTCTATCAGTGCTTTGCCAAACAAAGACAGATGGTCCTTAACTCCATTCATTGCAATAGGTGCTCATGTTTTAAAATGCCAAACAGCCTAATGATAACAGGTAGCTAACAAGTCCCCAGTTAGCTAACATGTAAAAATCTGAGTAACCATGAAAACAAAGAAGCCGCATCTTAAGCTACCACCCAAACCGCTAGTTACAGATGCTTCTGGATCCAAACAACAACCATTCCCTTCAATGATCACCCACAAAAGAAACAAGGAAGTAATCAGAATGTGATGGCAGCATTTCCATAACACAGATCAATTTCTTAGAACTGATGACAGCCCTGCGACAGAAAATTGATGACGGATAGAAAAAAAGAAATTAAATGGAGTTTTAAACTCTCATTAAGTTTTAATAAAATGAAATAAAAATGCACTAGAAAGGTTGCCGGCGTGAGATAGCACCAGAGTGAAGTGTGAACTAATCAGCTCTATACTATTGGATGTGCACCTCAATGAGCTGACAGTATTACCACCATAATACGAGAGGGGAAATCTGTGATTTTCACTGTATGAGAATCTGAGTTTAATCCTTACTGTCCACCCCACAGTGAAATTCTGATCAGGCAAGATGGACAGCCCAGTTATCACTATGGATCTGCACTTGCATAATACAAAGCAAGGAGGAAAAATGAGGAAACCTATGAAAGTAATGCTATATAAATAAAAATATAATTCATGAATAATATATACAACATATTTTTCCAACTGCAATTATAAAATAGTCTATTTTCTTTGCCATTTTAATTTAGTAAATTATTTATAGGGTTCCATATAATAAGGAATAATCCCAGTTTATTATGTTTTGACATAATTCTCTTTTAAATAAATTTGAAATTCATGAGAGCAGAATGTACATAATGATTGACATCAACAATAATTCACATCAGTCTTTCCAGTAGTGGAGAATGATGCTAGTACAGCTGTTATCTCCAAGTTCTGGGGACTAGCTTTGTTACTCTTTAATATTAGAAGCCTTAATAGTTAGTGAAGATTAACTCTGTCGGTTTGGTTTTTAGCAATATTTCACATGTAGCCTCTTGCTGAAAACAAGGAAGCTTGTGTGTGTTGTGGAGATAGAATTAGTCCCACACAGTGGTGCTAGTTCACTGACAACCCATACAACACTTGGGAAAGTGATCCTTTCTCTTGTGTGTCAATTATGACTTTTTCACTGCACAATACTTTGAAAAATGATACATTCATGAACATGAATCTATGTGTGAGGATGAGATTTCATACAGTTGTTTGCTGTGTTACTGAAACGTGACTAAGGAACAAGAATGCTTATAACTATCAGCTCACAAAACCACTACATTTTGAGGGCCATATTGTTATTAACTCATATTCATTTCTGTTACAAAATCATTTTGGTCTATGAAGTTATTTTAGAAAAGGAATTGGTTCTTCACAATGGAATCTTGGCACAACAAAGACAGAACACGCCCTCAGTTCTCTTAAAACACAAGAGTAGTGAAAAAGGGGATTTCCTAACAAAATACAAGAATGTCACAGATCAGAACAGTTCTTCTGATCAAAACCCAGAATCATCTCTAGGATGTGAAGCGGAAGATTCCTAGTAAGAACCTTCAATGGTGGAGATCACTGAAACTAATCTATTTCAGTGCTTAAGTATACACAATTCCTCTTGCTGCAATTTCAGCACACTCGCACTATCTACATAAAAAATAACAGAATATAATTCTTATCTTTGTAGCAAATATTTACGTATTTATCATGTTTCCTTTAAGTCTTCTCTAAACACAGTTATTTTAGTCTTCCTGAAAGTGTCTGCATTTTTAACTTCTGATCATGCTGGTTACTTCTCAGCAGACAAATCTTTCCTTTTTTTTTTTTAACATCATGCACAATTTTCCAGTTAAGCCCTTACCAATGCTAAGTAAAACAGAATGATTATTTCACCTCTCCTGTGAAAGATATTTTTATTTACATATCCTAGTATAGTGCTGGCATTTTCCAAAGTTGTTTGAGCATTACTCGCTCACATATTTTGACTTGAATTGCTGAAAAACCTGCTTTGCCTCTAGACTGTTAAGATACCCTAAAACCTTGGATTTATGGTATAAAAGCACTTTACTTTTGATTTGTTTTGTAGAAAAAGATTCTGAAAGTATTCAAAGCAATCTACTTGCAGAAATGCATTCCTTTAACCTTTGTTCAGGATTTATATTTACTTACGTATTTACAATATGGCTTTACATAAGAACTGCCACTGGAGAAGGGTATCCAATTTAATAACCTTTCTTGCATAGATTTAGATATCAATCCCCTGGGGCATCACAGGAGACCAAAGACAACAGGGTTGAAAAGATTTATTAGGATTTCTAGTCCAACGTTATTCTAATGAAATATTAAATAAAACCAATCTACAGTCACTGGCCAGTGAGTATGCTTGTGGTAAGCAGCATAAGTAAAGTGAGGTTCCTTTCCTTCAGGAGGGTAGAGATAAGCATTAGTTTGGCTGTTTCACCTTTACCAGCCTTAACAAGACTTAAAGGAACATATTTTGGAGTTTGGGACTTTGACCCTTCACTCGGATTTGGCTGAAACTGGCCAAAAGATTCAAGTTCACTAGAGGGGAGATCAGGTCAGAAACCCTATGACACAACTGTGTTAAGCTTTGCTTTCTAAGAAATCTAACTGTAAAGAGACCAGACTTGTACTGGTCAAGATGCCTACTTTGGAACCCAAGGCAAGCACACAAAACACCAGCAGACAGATAAGCTCAAAACAACGATTTTAAGTCTGTGAAGTGTTTAAGTTCTCCCCAATGATTTTTTTTTTAGGCCAGTAAGTGCTGAAGAAACCCTAAGAGTTCTACAAATGATCTAAGAACTAGTATCAAAAACATCACTAAGAAGCCACCTCTCATCTTGATATTCTTAGGGAAGTTAAAAAAAGAAAACAAAAATGAACCACTGCTTAGCCTTCAATGAACTAAAAGTACAGGGGGAATTAAAAAAAAATCCTGAACGTCAAAAAATATTGTGTTTATTCAATAATGATGTAAAATGTTTTCTGTCATTTTGGATATATTAATTATGGATAAGTTAACATCATAGTTATTTCTAGTACGCATGCATTTTTGTTGTCTGCTTTTACGGAAATATTGGAAACATTTGGGTTTGTGTCTGTTACATGTTTGAGAAAAGTATTTATATTTACATACTACTTTTTATTATTGACTGAGCTTGGTAACCTACTTCTTCTACCATCTTGCCAACAATGGGTTACGTACCAAGAACAAAGGTGAACAAAACAGGAACCTTAACACCGATTTGGTAATACAATACAGAAATGTAGTATTACAGCTCAAAACAGTGTAGAAAGAACCATTCTTTAGTGCCAGTATCAGTGAACAAGATTCTGTTCACAAGTCTGCCAGATGACTTACCTCTGCTGAATTTTTATTCTATCTGTAACATACGGATGATCCTTCAGTTCCCTTTAATTGTTTTTTATCCTTAAACTTTAAAATTAAATTTATAGTTAATTCACTGACTGGTAGAAAATGGTAGAAATGGTAATTGGGGTATCAGATTTTCTACTTAAGGTGGTGTCACGGTTTAACCCTAACTGGCAACCAGAACCACGCCTGCCCAGTGGAATAGGGGAGAAAAATCAAAAAAAAAAAAAAAGAAACCTTATGGATTAAGGACAGTTTAATAGAACAGTGATGGAAGAGAAGATAATAATAACAATAAAAGAATAGACAAAATGAGTGATGCAATACGATTGCTCACCACCTGATGATCAGTTGCCCAGCCCATCTGGAGCCAACCCCCATTTATATACTGAGCATGACATCTCTGGTACGGAGTATTCCTTTGGCCAGCTTGTCCTGTCTATGCTCCCTCTCAGCTTCTACGGGAGGCTGAAAAAGTCCTTGACTTACTATAAGCACTACCTAGCAACAACTAAAACAATGTGTTATCAATATTGTTCTCATACTAAACCCAAAACACAGTAGCTACTAGGAAGAAAATTAACTCTATTCCAGCTGAAACCAGGACATGTGGACAGGGCGGCTGCTGCTGAGATGACTAATTCAGACCACTCTTCTGAGCTCTAGATAATGGTGGGAAAGGCGAGTACTAGAGTAAATAAAATAGATGCCATCCAGGTGGAAAAGGAAGGGCCTCATAACTCACCCTCGCTTGTAGAGGAACGTACCAGTTACTGAGGATATCAATAATACCTTAGGTTGCTTTGCCTCCTAAGACTTTGGATTGAAAAAGAAAATTTAGCAGCCCGTTATCACAATCTCAGTTTCTGGCTAAGCCAGCATAGCTCAGCTGTTGGCTTGTGGGCTGAGTTCAGCCTCACCAAAATTTCCTTGGAGGAGACAGGAAGAGTTGCTTCAGCAGTTCATAGTAGCCAAACAACTGAACGCTTCCTTCCGAGATGAGCTGCTGCCTCATCCACGCACGTAGCCCTGTGATGCCACATCAACACATCATGTGAAGGGTAAAAGAGATCTCACAAACAGGAATCTGGCCTCACACTGCTCGTTATGTCAAGTCTGGGATAAGCAGTCTGACAAGTTTTGGGGTTTTGCAATTTACTGAATCTGAAACTTCCTTTCACTGTGCATACATCCAATGAAAATATGTTTCCAGTCATTTCCACAATATAGAGACAGCAACTATTAAAAAAAACCCCACCATGTAGCTTCATTATTTGAATAAAGGTCTGCACCATTGGTAACTTAATAGTGGAAAGCCTAGGCAAACAATGGCAATGCAGAGGAAAAAAAGGAACAAAAAAAAAAAAAAAGAGTTAGAAATTCAGCTAGAGAGAGAAAAAAAGGAACCCCAGTCACTGTTCCTTAGTACCTCTTACTCCACGTGGTTTCTTCCAGCACACACTTCTCAGTCACACCTCAAACTAAAATCTGCATTTGCCTCCTTCCGAGAATGACAGCCACAGTTCCCTGGATATTTGGCAGAGTTTTCAGCACCTGCGGTCCTGTGTTTTGTCAGTGACTACTATGGAGTTAACTGGCATTTTGGCAGTTTTTACAAGGCAATTCTAAACCAACCAAACAAAAAAAAAAGTCCAGCAGATACTAGAATATTTAATATATATTTTGCATTATTCATATATCCACTGCAGTCTTCATGTCACAATCTGTCATCCGTTCTTGGAATTGTTAAGTACCTCTCTACACCAGATTGCTCACTCTGTCCTGCTCTCAGATGAGTATCCATAGAGGCGTTTTAGACAGGACTCTGTTAACAGCAGCTTTGTCCAGCTGTGAAGTTATAGCAGTTGTCTCTCTTAACTTAAATTCCTGCTATTTCTGCCTGCCCGCTGCCTTCCTAACATTAATCTCATTAGCTTCGTCTCTTCTTGGCATCCACAGGCCTGGGCAAACCCGGTGTAGCCACGCTCCTCCGCTGTGACACGCACCCACTACCTGCGCCGGCGGCAGACACACTGTGGCACCTCAGGAAAGGCCACCTGCTTCCTCCCTGAACGGCTCCTTAAATACTTTTTTTTTTACTTAATTACCGGGACAGAGGGGAGCGGGAGGCTTCTCCCTCCGCCCTCAGCAAGGCACGGCTCGGGAAGAGCGACCGGGCTGAAGCGCACCGACCGCGCGGCTAACGGCTG
>NW_009649717.1:1271534-1306109 GCF_000708025.1 Charadrius vociferus
GGGGGGGGGAAGGGGGGGCTCCGCTCCTCTGAGGTGGTCGGCAGCGGCCTTCAGCCCCGGGTGGAGGCCCGGAGGGGAAAGGAGAGGCCGGGGAAGTTCGGCGGTGCGGCTGCGTGCGTTTATAGCGCTGTTAAAGCGCAAACGAAGCAAAATGGAACGGGGCAGGGTTTCTTTCTCCTTCCGGTTCAGTAATAGTTGGTGTTTAAACAGTTCATAGAATCATAGGATGGGTTAGGTTGGAAGGGACCTTAAAGATCATCTAGTTCCACCCCCCCTGCCATGGGCGGGGACTCCTCCCACCAGCCCAGGTTGCTCCAAGCCCCATCCAGCCTGGCCTTGAACACCTCCAGGGATGGGGCACCCACAGCTTCCCTGGGCAACCTGTTCCAGTGCCTCGTAGTGAAAAATTTCTTCCTAATATTTAATCTAAACCTGCTCTCTTCCAGTTTGAAGCCATTACCCCTCATCCTATCACTACATGCCCTAGTAAAAGTCCCTCTCCAGATTTCTTTCAGCACCAGTTGATAAGATGCTGAAGAAATTGGAGTCAGTCTCTACAGGAGCTCTGCCCCTGCCGTGCCCAGATCTTGTGTTTTGACACTTATTAGGCTATGAATGCTGGTATTGCCACTATTTCAGGTAGTTCTGTCTGATCAGGGAGAAGTGAGATTGTAGGTAGAGAAGCTTCTCTTTCACGTTGGTGATATGTCTGTGGTGGTATGACATATCATAGTATGTCATAACAGTAGCATGTGAGTTACGCACATGTGTGGTAGCATTACTTTTCTAACAAAAAGTAAAACTAACTTGTTCCAGTGGAGCTAAGCTTTTTCATGGTATAATCTTAAGCACTTAATGGCAGTAAAATCTGTCTTGAGTGTATTTTAATTTCCTGTTTTGAAACCCTGTTCTGATATGTTCAGCATAACAGTTTATATCAAAGTGGTATCTGAAATTTCAAAATCATTAAATCTGATACTGGTAGAGAACCTACTCAGTGTGTGTTGTGTGTCTCTACTACCAGTAGAGAGAAACTGAGTAGCAGAGAAACTACTTAGAAGGGATCTTTGATCCGGAAAGCAACAGAAGACTTGGGATGTTGATGTACAGTATGGATCAGAGAAGAAGTGTTCAACAACAAAAAAAAACTTGAGAAGAGTCTACTATGTTTCTCAGGTTTTGGTACTTAAGATTATCAATATAATTTTTTTCAGAGAGCTTTGGTTTAAAATTGTAGCCCTGTGTTTTAGCAGACTCATACATATATAAATGCATATCTATTTCGGATTTTTAAATGAAATTAGTTGAAATTGATTACTAGTTGGAACTTGATTTTAAAGCTAAAAATACTTTAAGTCCACAAGCTTTCAGAAACTTAATAATGAAGTGCTGAACTGAGACAAGTTCCAGACCTAAAGCAAGGAATTGGTTATGGCTTTCAGTAAATTAAATAGTGAGCATTACTGTGTTTTTGTAGAACATTTTATGTTTATTGTTGATGGTTTTGTTTGGTTCTGCAAGATTTCTCATCTTTTGAATTTTTAGGTTTTATTCTAAGTCACATCAACAGATTGCAAGGGAGACTTCGGGATTTTGTGTATTTGAAAGGAAGAGTTAGAAAAAATAAACTTAGTATTGGGATATGTACTTAACATCTGTCTTAAAACTTTATTCACAGTAAAGAAAAAGAAAGATAAATTATTTTTCTTGCTATACTAGTAAAACTTCAAAGTATTAATACTGAAATTTGATCTTGCATTCTTCTTTTTTTTTGCAAGGTTGGAATTCATACCAAGGCATGGTTTATTGCTGGAATATTTCTACTAATGACTATACCGATATCACTCTGGGGAATACTACAACACTTAGTCCATTATACTCAACCTGAGCTGCAGAAACCAATAATAAGGTAACATTTCACATTTTATCAGTGCTACAGACGTTGAATTTAATTCAGAGTAAAAATACTTCGAGTAATATTAAATGTTCTTTTGTTATTGTAACAGGATTCTATGGATGGTGCCGATTTACAGTTTAGACAGTGTAAGTGTTCTCTTACTGTTAACAGCTCAATAAAATTCTGTTTGATGTGGGAGTGAGGGAAAACCGTGTCACTGTTAGAAACTATGCTGCATGGAGAGTCATAGTTCTAGAAACTTCTGGGCATTCCTATTTATGGAGGGCATCAGAAGCATAGTTTTAACAACGTTACATTCTCCTTGTGGAGCTTGTAGGATCACTTTTGCTAACCCTTCTTAACCCTGTCCTTGAGTATCCTTTCTGACAGATGTGGAAAGGGATATGACAACAGCCTGCTTTTGGTCCTTCCATCTTCAGTAACAACTGAACTGGAAACTAGCCAGATCCAACTACTGTCTCAAAATTCAGTGCCTTACGTTTCTTTAGGCTTAGTATTAAAATTCTTTTCCGAGTTATGCTTAGTGCTAAATTTCTTCCCTTTTGCTTCAGGGGGCAAAGGATAAGATCCCACAAAAAAAATCCACTTCTGAATACTTTTATGCAATAGATTCTCTTGGCCATGCCAGATATGGCTTATGTAAATATGTCACCTGTAGAGATGATTTCAACCAGAGCTAAGCAACAAACATACTAAATGTGTGGACTGTACAGGATCATCACCACTTGACATTATTTCTGTTCCCCCCATAAAAGACAACTTTCCAGGAACTTTTCCGTTGGTTTTTCTCTTGAGTGTTTATGAATATGAAGTGTCACCCTGATGTACGTTCTCCTTTTTTTTTTTTAAAGACTGGGATTTAAAGTATCCGAGAGTGAAGGAGAGTGGGGAAGAAAAAGACATCATCTGTTTCCTATGGGGAATATCAACGATATTTCAATTTCAAGTACAGAATTTTCCTTTGGAAGAAAAGTACCTGCTAATTAAATGAGCTCTAGCCAGGCATTCTGACCTACTGAAAATTTTCCCCAGACTCCTGGATCTTTTGGCCTTTGCTGCATTTGTGGTATCCTCTTAGAGTGCTTAGTCTGAGCTGAACTTAAAGTTCCCTTCTCAGATTCAAATAATGTATTCTCAGTTTACTAGATGCAGTATTACATCTGCCACAAAGGTGTTGCAGCTTCTGTCATCTCTAGTATTTCTTAACTCTGATGAGGATGTGAAGCATCTTCATGTAGTTCTAATAAGAAGATCAGAGCAGGCACAGTTTTGCTCTGCTACAACCTAGGGAAGCAAAGTAAACTCAAAAAACCTGCCGCTATTTAACCTCTTCCCACCCCCAAAGAAAACAGTCCACAAAACCAAAAAAAAAAACCAGTAGGACAGGATGCACTAAACAGTGCAACAGCAGCGTGATACTAAAAATTAAAAATTGAAAGCTATGACAGCTGATCCATAATCAGAGTTTTGCGAAAGCAACACTTTTCTGTCTGAAACTCTGGTTTAGAGGGATGACTACCACTTTAAGGCTAATCTGCTGCTTTCTTCTATATTTTGCAAACGTGCCAGAACAAACATTTACACATTAGATAACAAAAGAAATCAACTTTTTGCTGAGGGACTAAAAACTTAGTTCTCAACCCCATATTAACAATGAATACGTGAATTTCAGGAAACAGTTCTATCTTGTCTCCTCCTAACAGGAGTAGGTTATGTGTAAGGAACCATCTCCCTAGTTATTTTTAAATGAAAGACCAAATTGTGTGGTCAAAGATACAGAGCATCTCTTGGCAATGTGCTTTAAGCATGCTTCCATTTGAAGCAGCAGAGATGCAATCTGAAGTTCTGCTTGTATTTTTACGGAATGTTATTTTCTAGCAGTAGCATCTCACTCTTATCAGCCAAATGCTTCAAGCTCTGTTTAATTAGTGCCTGCTGTCTAATGAAGTATTGCTTGCTGAACTAGCCAGCCAGTGTTGTCACTGGAATCACTTTTGTCTTTCCCGTATGTAACCTTTTGTATACCTCTCTTCTTACAGTGGATAGCTTTGAAATACCCCAACATTGCAATATATGTGGATACATGTCGAGAATGCTATGAAGCTTATGTCATCTATAACTTTATGGTTTTTCTTTCAAATTATCTAACCAACCGGTATCCAAACCTCGTATTAATAATAGAAGCAAAAGATCAGCAGAGACATCTGCCGCCTCTATGTTGTTGTCCATCATGGGCTATGGGAGAGTGAGTATATGATGACATCTTAAAATTTTGAGCTGCGTAATGAGATACAAATTTGTTTTCATATTTAGTAGTATAGCTCTTGTGGCTTGGTAGAGTCGGTTCATGGTTTGCACGTTTTGTTTATCAACTATGAACCTCTACTGAAAGCAGCTGTGGACATGTTTTCATATAACTGTAAAACATCCTATAAATCGCACTTAGTTACTAACATACATCGACTCAGTGGTGCTGAAGGAAACTTCCTTATTTTTGAAAAATATTGGAAAAAGGTGTCCTTGAATTTCCTTCCTTTGCTATCGTATAATATTTGCCATAAACCTCGAGTAGAATTGCTGATAGACCAGATAGCCTATTGCTTTTACTTCCACAGGTGAAGGACAAAAGGCCATATGCCTGTGAACTGTTTGTTTCTGCATGCTTAATCTGATAAGCATCTCTCTTAAGAGATTTTAATAAAGCTGTTTAAAACTATTAAAGACAAACTATGAATGTAAGTCATTCTTAAACATCTTCAAATATAGTGAAAACTGCATTCTCTTTGTTTAGCCCAGCTGGAATCTTTCCATGGCTAAAATAAGTGAATCATTGACTATTTCCTGTTACCTGTCTATAAAAGTCTTTTGTGTATTGCATATACACACACTGTACACTGTAGCATCTGAAATCCTGGAAGCAGAAGTTGAAATTATCATGAAATAAAAATTCAGTTTAGCAAAACTAGTGAGAACAGGAAACTTCCATGAGTGAATTATCTTTAAATTCCTGTACAATGAATTTTGTGTTTCTCTTGCAGAGTTTTATTATTTAGATGTAAACTGGGTGTTTTGCAGTACACTGTTGTCAGACCATTTACTACCATTATTGCTTTGTAAGTATGCCCATAAATAATTAATATTGAACTTCAGGATGCGATTTTGAGTCACACTGGAAAGAATTTTCATGCCCTTTGTATTGAATCAAGGCAGTTTGAAAGCAAACTGGTCGTGTTACATGCTAAATGGGTCCTGGCAATTTGAATCAACCTACGATTTCTTTATGACTTCTCTATAGCAGATGACTATTTGCAGAATTGAAATAATAAATACTTAATGTCTGCTGCTGAAAGCAGTGGGAGCGAATGTGAAATACTGTTTATGTGGGAAAGACATTTTTATGATCTCTTAATTTTTAGAGTCTTTTTTCCCCTCCTCCTTTTTCTCATTGGCTTCAACAATTGTGTATTTTCAAGTCAGGCTTTATGTAACTTTTTAAATTTTATAAAACTTCGCATGTGACAAGCCTGACTGTGTGCCTTCATACAGATCATATAACCTGTTGTATAAGGAATAGTTATGCATGTTGATGCTGAAAGCTTAATTTCATGAACTTTGTATTGATGGTCATTACTGTTAATTCTGTGGGACTGTGCAAGAAGTTGCTACTCACAAAGAATATCCATGTAAATATTTATATTAGCTGAATGTGTTCTAACAGTTAAAAGCAAAACAGCTAAAAAAATAATTGATGTTTAATTGTTGAATTAATTTAACAATTGGATATGTTAACCCTGCATTCAAATGCTATTTCTTCTATGGAAAATGCAATACAAACTTCCTGTGCCATATGCTGTTGGAAACTGATTCTTGTGCAGACCCCCAGTGCCCATATTTGAGTACCAAAAGATTTTGGATTCTTGCAGTGTATCGATGTAATGAAGATTTAGCGCTTTGAGAAAGTAATCATTTACTACGTAGTGATTAATTCTAAAAATTCTTTCAGAATTTGTGAACTCGTGGGAGTGTATGATGAAGGAAACTTCAGCTTCAACAATGCTTGGACTTACTTGGTTATACTTAACAACATGTCACAGCTAGTGAGTATGAAGAATACATCTTTCTGCTCTTTTAAGTCATTGTATTAGTATTATGTGAATCTTTTTATGTGAACTATTACCAGTAATTGTGTTAATGTCTGGTAATTCTTATTATGGGTAGAATATTTTCCTCTGTAAGTCCAAGTTACTATCTGTTAAATATTATGTATGTAAAATACTAGGAAAACAGATAATCTAAAACTTTTATTATTTTTACTGTGAAGCTCCATAGAGCAATAAAGTGTCTCGCCTCCCTACCCTAAACTATTTGATGGGTGAAGTGGTACGGCCCAGGCACGTTAGAGCTGCAGACTTGCCCCTCTGCAGAAGAGACGACTTCGCTTACCCCTGTAGCTTCCTCCCAGCACGCATACAAAGGGTCAGCAGTGGCTGTGTTAAAAGTACTGTGTTACAAAGCTGGTGGTAGCAACATTGACAGGAAACAATGGAAATGGTGCCTGCAGTGCTGAGATTCTGGCCTGTCTAACGCCCTGTGGTGTTGGTTCAGCTGCCGGATGATGTCAGGGTAAGGGTGAGATGTCAGCCCCTAGACTTGAAAATTCCATTTTGGAGGTCAGGGATTGTATTTAGTGGCTTGCTGGGAATGCAGAGGAATAATTTTCTGCTTCACTCAGGGCACATTACACATGAGCTATTGCAAGAGGAGAGAGCAGCAGCTCTGGCTCCTTGCTGCCTGCTTGCCTCCAAGCTTCTTGCTTCTCTTGGCAACAGCAGCAGGGGTCAGAACAGCATGATGTCCCATCCAAAAAGGGTGTCTTCTTCCTACTGCCACCACCGTGTTTGATGGGGGACTGTTACAGAAGGAGCTGTCACTGCTTTCTCCTGTGACAACAGTCCCAGCAGCAGCAGATACTTCTGCATGTCCTAGTTGACGTGATTGCTTAAAGAAACTTGGTAGCAAGAGGCTAGGAGAATGTGGGTGAAAAGGGGAGGTCAGTTCCTTAGGTTTGGCTGTACGTTAGTTCTGTTGCTTGCCGTTGTCATTGGTAGGAAACTTGTTCAGCTTTGCGGTGAAGTTTATATTGATTGCCTCACCTCTCATAAAGAGGCAATATTTCAGGGGTTCTTAACAGAAGGCTGAAAGAACATGTGCTTTTTATGCCATTTTCCCTAGAGATGTGCTTGGCATTGAAAAGTTTTTATCAGACCTTCCTATGCTTTGCTTTAGTGTGTAGACAAGATGACCTCAGTCTCTGTCTGCCAATAGCAGGCATTTCAGAAATACAATTTCAAGAAAAAAAAAAAGTCTGCTTTAAAACAGTAAGGCAAAGATTCCATACATCCAGAGCCTCTTTTCTAGAATAGATAGCTTTTTAAGTTTCTATTGTACTGTAATATATTTTCTAACTGAAGACATGCTGTAAAACAACTCCCTCACAAAATAAAGCTTTTCTTTGTTTTCCTTGTTAGTTTGCTATGTATTGTCTGGTGCTGTTTTATAAAGTACTACGTGAAGAACTGAATCCTATCCAACCTGTTGGCAAGTTCCTTTGTGTGAAGATGGTCGTTTTTGTTTCTTTCTGGTAAGTGAATTATTTGCTTACTGCTTCTTGCTCTCTGGATGGATCATAAAAGAGCTAAAAAGGCTGGATTTGTTCCTGAGATTAGAGGCCTCAAAAAAAATCTACCCATAATCTTAGTGAAGTGCTGTAAGGGGAAAAGGGTACTAGTACATTTGGCAGAGCAGGCTTGTTCACTTGAGATTATTTTTTAGACTTGCTATTTTATAAGGTAATTCTCAAGAATGTAATTTATTTTTAAATCTTCACTTGCAGTTATTTCAAAACAAAAATTGAATTATTTTTTTTACTTTCTAAAGTAAAAAAAAATAAATAATTACTTTAACCATTTCAGAATAAGTTACTATAAGTTACTATTTCAAGTATTGCTCGCAATTAGCTGCTAATGAGAGTGCATTTGACTATCTGAACATCACTCTGTGGGCTCAGTAATACCTTGAAAGAGAAGCGACTTGTTCTAATAACTAACTGGAGCACCAGACTCTTCTTTGGTTGTGTTCTCTGTTCGACTTTAGGACCATGGATGGATGACATCTCTTTTTAAGTCTGTTTTGTTTTCCTCCTCTTAAAATCTAAATATATACACAGTAAGATTTTTTTTGTGAGATTATTCCTCTGTACATACATAGAAACAGGCCTTGTTTAGCAGATTTGCTTGGAGGTTTTCTTGCACTACTATTACAATAACAATTAAAAAAAATCTCTTTATAGGCAAGCTGTGCTTATTGCGTTGTTGGTGAAAGTTGGCGTTATTTCTGAGAAACACACCTGGGAATGGCAAAGTGTGGAAGCTGTGGCTACAGGCCTACAGGTAGGAGCAGACAATTACTTCGTAGGAGGAGTGGCTATATGTAAGATGACATAGCTGGTCTCAAGCAAATTTTGTCATACTCACTTTAATTAACACAGGGTAGATTAGTACTGAATTTATTGTAAGTTGGGCTAAGTTTCAGCCAGTCACCCCAAGTGAGTTTTGTGCTCAACGCTTGTATATCCGTGTGTTGGGCAGAAGGAATGTGCCCCAGTTAAATACTTCTGTTGGATATCTTTTCATTTCTTCTTGCAACAATTCATTGTAGAGCTGCTGCTTGTTGAATACTTGCTTGCAGCAAGTCAGTCCATTAGGCAAGAATGGATTTCAATATCTATGGCTGGCTGAAGCCTGCCCAGAATATCCTACCTCTGGTGGAAAAGTAGCTGATGCCAATATCCCAAGGCAATTGCAGTCTTTCGATTATAGAAGAAATACAGGAACTATTTTTCTCCAGTTATGAATGATTAAGTCAATCTCTCTCTCATTGCAGGATTTTATCATTTGTGTTGAGATGTTCCTGGCTGCTATTGCACATCACTACAGTTTTTCCTATAAACCCTATGTTCAAGAAGCTGAAGAAGGGTCATGCTTCGATTCTTTTCTTGCAATGTGGGATATTTCTGATATAAGGGCAGATATATCAGAACAGGTTCGAAATGTTGGTAAGTAACAGACAGATTTGTATGATCCGTTAACAGCATATGTATTTTCAGCTTCATTTTACGCTATTATCCATCTTTGCAGTACTTAGAACATTCCATACCGAATTAGTGGCAGCTCCAGCCCTAGAGGATTTCATGGTTTATCTGGCACTTTGCTCTTTCCAGTACTAATTTAAAGGCTAGTTTTTACTTTTTCTTTTAAATAGATGGATCTCAGGGCAAGTTTCAGGTGTGTTAGGTAGAAGAGAGGGATGTCCCTTTTGGTTTTTGTTTTGTTCCGTTTTACAGAAAGACATCCTTCTGTTTATTAAAGCTAACAATGCCCATGTAAAACTCTTATGAAACAAGAGTCATCTCATTTAACACGCCTATTTTACAGTTGATATGTTCAAAGACCTTGGTATAGCGCTGGAAGTATTAAAAAGTATTTTCATTTGGTGTAATTCTAGGAAGGACAGTTTTGGGCCAGCCAAGGAAAATGTTTTTTGCTGAGGATCACGAACAAAACGAACATACGAGTTTACTGTCTTCATCTACTCAAGACCCAATTTCTGATGCTTCTTCAATGCCATCTTCACCTATGGGTCATTATCAAGGGTTTGGACACACTGTGACACCTCTCACAACACCAACAACAGTTCCTGCAGTTGATGGTATTTATAACACTTCTGCTACTCGAGACGCTGAGGAGTCACCTGAACTAGAGCACAATTTATCAGAGAAAGCTTTGGATAAAAGTTAGACTCACCTTTTCTTTGAATGTGTCAAGGAGTCTGTTGTATGCTTGCCACACATGTTCTGTTAACATGTACTATTAGTGATGAAAGTTGAAAAGCTTGGAAAAGCTACTGCGCAGACAGGAAGAGGATACGGCTGTAACTGACATCTGAATTCTGAATCTATAATAGATGTGAGTATCTGTGAGTATAAAACACGCACACTATGAAAGTTTCTGCGTAAATTTAACTGCTAAACACGTATACATCATGTCAAAATTAGACTGACTTTTATTAATACAAAAGAAACATTTGAAAAAAATACTCTGCTCCTCTGAAGGTGACACGGAAGTACTACTAGCAATGGGAAAACTTAATTTCAAGAATGTAATTTAAGGAGGGCAGTAGCAAAAAGCATTTGTATTAGCTTTGATTGTCCTCTTAATGATAGTAACTTCCATAGCCCAATGGTGAATGGAGTGTGGACGAAATGGTAACTTCTGTACAGATGCCATCTTCTTCCCTTCCCTGCATAGCTAAATAAAACTCCTTCATGAAGATAATTATTACAGAGCATCAGTAAAGAATCCGTACAAAGAAAGTGTTCCCTACCGGCCTCGCTATAAAATTCCATGCTCAGAACATACAGTTGGCATATCTGTTGTCCTTGTAGCTCTTAATTTGCAAGTCTTTTACACATAGAAGAGACAGCCAGAATGATAGGTTTTGGATTAATACTGTACACTTGACTACCTTTTACCTATCCTTCTAAAATAAGAATAATGGTTACAACCTTAAAATGCATGGGGTGTGGTGGGAAATAAAGCTGCTTTTTTCCTGTCCTTCTAAAATAAGAATAATGGTTACTACCTTAAAATACATGGGGCGTGGAGGGAAATACAGGATGTCAAAGGAAGTAGAAAACAAAACTGATTTCTTTCCTTTAGGCTGCAATAAGTTCTTTAACACTTAAGTTTTTTTTAAGCTGTTAAAGCAGGGTATCTTGACAACGTGTCTGTAGTAATTTGTATTCATAAATTTGTGTGTATGTGATTATTGTATTATGCTTCTAGTATAGCCTGGATTCAAATGTAATAGTTGATTCGCCCCCACCCAGAAAAGACCTTTGCAAAGGTAAAACTAAGTAGTTAATCTAATACTGGAGTTACTAGCACTAGATTTCAGACCAAGAAATAGCACATTTATTTTGCAAAAACTGACAAAATCAGAGGGGTATTGTTTTTATCCCGTTACCAGACTTTTAGTACTATTGCATGTTTGCAATCTGACAAACCCTAGAGCACTGACCTTTTAAGTGACATCTGAAGTTTCTTTTTCAGGATTGTTAGCATTTACAGGATAAATGTTTAACTTCTGGCTGTCACAGTTAATTAATTTTAAGTGCTTTTTTTGCAGTACTAGTGTGATGTAAATATTGCGCCTTACTCACTAGGCTGCATATTTTATAGTTGACTATGTACTTGCTGTATTTGAAGTTAGTGGGAAAGTGCAAATCATAACTTTCCATTTGCCAAGTCATTGCCTTTGTTGTAAATAAGCAATTAAAGATTTTATTTAAACTGTTCACCTTCTTTCAATTTGATTTACTGCTACGGTAATTTAAGAGTGTGAATGATGCATGAATGCAACTGTTCTCTTCACAGAAGGAGGGGATCTTCAGTACAACTTGTACAAGAGTTTGTACTTTCTGTATTTTAAGGCTTATACTGAAAAGTAAGTTCTTTGAGCTTACGAAGAATCATAATCTACTTACTTATGCTTGGTTCCAGGTATCTTTTCATCCATGCAATAGCCATATTCTAAAAGGAAACAACTTGTAAAAGCTCACAACACCTGGGGCACAACAGTGCCCACCGTAGCCAATATTTGAAATAATCTGATTTCTTGCATGTATGCAGGTAAAAAGGGGCATTGGTACAAATACCTGAAGGATCAGAGCTGCTGGGAGCTAACTAACTACTATGCTTTGGCTTTTCAAAAATCTTACGCTGAAGGATTTTTTGTAATACTTGAAGTTATGTCTGTTTGGTGTAAAAGTTAGGAAAACAGTTAATGTCTTGGTTGCTTCTTTCACATCATTTCTGGGAAGCTATTAAGTTATTTTAATTATTACTGTTACTCCATGTGCACAGTATTACTGCTTATTTTTTTTCTGGGAGAAGAGTCATTTTTTTCATCGCAGTATCTTGTAGGGACATACCTTTCCATTAAAGATTGCTACTGAATTTCCAAAATAAATGGAAATTTTTCAATGACACCTACCCTGTCTTTTGAAAACTTACAACAGCATTCAACAGCATCACTTACCAAGTTTATTTGCAAATGGATGTTTTATATAGTCCTTCATAAGATTGCTCTTGCCTTACTTAACAGACTGCTTGAAAACTCAGTAATGGTCATTTTCAGCCCTTTAGTCTCACTGACTAAGTCTCATTAAGTAAGATGTCCTTAATTTTTCTTTAAATCATTTTGCCGTCTTACTAAGTGCTAAAAAGCTTAATAAAAAGCATAACCACTATTATTTAATGGGTTCGCTTTTATCAGAGGTCTTCTAGCATAAGAAAGCTACTTCTCTAGCATAAGAAACACTTCTCTATAAAATGGCACTTTGGTGAAAATACCCTGTACCTACTAGGTTGAGTTGCGTCACTGTAACTTGGGGTTTATGGATCACGGTTTTGTTTGGGTTTGGTTTTTGTTTTTAAGAAAAGCTGTTTTCTATGTAGTATGAAAAGCCTCTTTCCTACTCTAATTCACTTACATTGTTACACATTTGTAGCTCTTGGATAAAGAATGGTATTCCAGTTACTTTATTTTCTGAAAACTTGACTTCATCATTACCTCTGTTTTGGGGGGGAAAAAAAAACCAAACGCAAAACACCCAAACAAAACTGGAGACCTTTCCTCCACCCTTCTAGAAGGAGCTTTATTACAGCAATCTATCAGGTGCAGGTTCAGCTGCAGGCTGGGACAACCGCAGCTCCAGCAGTCCCTGAAGTAAAAAGTGAGAGTGCCTATGTGAAATGTGACCTAACAGAGTACGTACAGATCTTGCATGCAGTGAGCTTCTAGAAACACTATTTGTGGATGGCTCTTTTGACAAGCGCCTGTTAAGGAAAATATCACAGAAATGCCTCTTCTACACTGAACAGACAGCACTGACAGTATTGAGAAATGTAGCTACAGAAATATTTTGCTAACAGAGATAGAATCACTGCTGAGTTAGAAGTTTTTGTTAGTCTTCCCTTTGGATATAAATTTAATAGAAGGAACTTGTTACCTGCATTATACCAAAATGTAACGCTGTAGCAAAGATGCAGAAGTACTGTGGTAACTGATTTAATGTTTTACACAACTTTCACATAGACAAAGAGTTCAGGCCCATTATATTACCAAAGATGATTCTCCGAGGGATTCTAAAATGATTACTAGCTTTACCTTCCAATATACAACTTGAGTTATTCAACAGCACACCTTTACAACTGTTTGCAATTGCCTATGTGCAATGCCAGCTTGTGATACTACAAGGCTAACATCTCATACACGTACGCATCAGTAGGATGCTTTGGCAACTGAGCAATGGAACTACAGTTTGAGAAACACGGTTTCCATCTTGAACAGCCACAGCTGTTTATTTCTGGTACAGGCATCTGGATGCTTTTTCTTTTAATACAGATGCTCTGGTAGCAAGAAAAGTGTCCCACTGTTACAGTGACCACAGTAGCTTGCAATCAGGTTTTTGCTGCAGGGAAGACAGTCCCTCCCTTCACCACTTGGCAAGATATCCTTCCAGTGCCAGTTTTGGTCCATCCGTAGAAATTAAGTATCTACTATTAAAGCAACAAAATAGCCTTTTTGATGAGTAGATAAAATTTAGACTTTAATATAAATTAACATCAGTGATGTTATACACAGTCAATTTATGCATAGGTCATTAACCACATATCAGTTTACACGTGACATTCTTCACCGTTTAACTGTAATGCTAATATTGCTTTTATGGTGTTGAACATCCAGCACAAGTTCATCTCCAACCTGAACTTGGATGGGCTCATCGAGAACAACTGCAGCTTGTTTCCAGTGCGAGAACTCATCAGATGTATTCAAGCTATGGTCTTCATCTAGATGTATGTGATACCAGAAGGGAATTGCAGTGACTTGGCCAGACTTACAAATTTGTACCTAAAAATATTTAAAATATTAATCAGTTACATCCTTTTCAAAGTAGTAAGAAAATAAAACAGTTCAAACCATTTCAAAAATATCTGCAGACAAGTAAATTCTGCATTGAAATTTTCAGCCAAGGTGAGCAATGAACAAGCAGCTCTGCAGAAGAGCAGTTAAGCACACTTCTAACTTTATGTATACGCAGCTCACCTTCACTTCTCTGCTGGAGCTGTTCAACAGAGGGTTCATGAGATCTAGCCTCAAAAGCTCTGCTGGCTTGCTCAAGGGTACACATGGTAATGTAGAGAGATCCAAATACACACGAACGGGGACCTAAGAGTATATACCATAACTTCAGTCATCAATAGCCATTAAAAGGTGAAAAGAGACTATCATAATGCAAAAGTTTCTATGAATTACTGTAATGCCTGTAAGAGAGAGCGAAAATGCAAAATACACCCTTCTAACCCCTTTTGAAACGTGACTGTTGGGATACACGGTGATGAAGGAGATAGTAACAGCACAGTCACTCTTCTGTACAGTAACATTGCATCTTTCATTACTCAGACAAAACTTCTACCACACCAGTTCTAAAACATGTTACCCTTTTTAGTTTATTTCAAGGTCCCTGTCAGGTCACATAAACCTCTCTTGATAACTTCCAACAGTATGAAAAAGTTTCAGCTCTTCAGTTTTCTTGCAGTTTACACAAAACCAAACAGCCAGACAGCTGCAGGCTTTGGAACCGTGCCTGGAAGACACCCAGTAACTTCATACCTTGAACTGGTTGATAAAAGGGGCTATATTAAACCCAAGAGTTGGTTCTGTTCCTTGAACAGCACTCTCCAGTAACAGAGACTCTGATTCTACAAGCATCCCATATACCAACACATACTGTGGGAAAATCTTCCCTCCACTGTGAAGTAAACATCTGTAAAATGAGAGAGATTTCACCCCTAAGGCACATCATTCAACAGTAATGAAAGAACATTAACTACATTTAAGAAATGCACACTAATTCTTCCTCTAAAGTAAACTGCTCATAAGCATTTGAGTGTGATCCCATTTGAGCAGACAGCTGTATCATACAAAAAAGGAAAACTTGTCACATAAGACTAGAACTATGGAATTAAGTCATCTTTTCTCAGTGTCAGTATTGGAAAAGGTGGTGTTTCAAGATAGTGAGGTTTATTCATAGCACCACCATGTAATACTGAAGGACTGGCAGAGATGCTTAATAAAACTGGAAGTCAGGAAGTTCATACTGTGGGGGGCACTGGTTAAGGAGGCAGCATACCCATTGGGAAACAAAACCTGGCAGGAATTTAAGTCACCCTTCTCGAAGCGTTTAACTGAAGTTGACAGCAATACAGGAGACAACATTTTTTTTCCTGAAAAAACACCTGAGCATTGCTTGGGCTCTTGCTACAGCTACCATGCTGCTGAGAGCAGCAACACGATAACAGCTTTCATTCAGCTTAATATCTAACACCTCCAATTCAATACAGATTGGTTTAGGTCTCCTTTTCCTATAGCAGGCCTCTTTTCATAGGAGTTGGGTATCTAAGTAGTACGGTACTAGATTTTCATGCCAACAGATTTGAGTCTGCATATGACAAAAGTCAGTAATTTCCCATTTTGTTCTTACAGCAAAACTTTCCAGTCATCCAAAGATTTATTCAAAACCTAGAAAAGGTAATGAGCATAAGTTGTCTGGAATATTCTGCCATCGCTAAACGTGAAGATGAACAGAGAAGATTTCCTAGCACCACAAAAGGGGATAAACACGTTTCATGTTTACTTTTTTTGCTATCTATTTCCATTATTTTATTTCTTTTGCTCTGCATTCCTTCCCACCTCTCCCGCCGAGGGTAACAGTTAGCTTTGTTGCTGCCTCCCTGGCTGTTCTAACACCCTGTGTTTGGCTTTTAGCAGTACAAGTTTGTTCCAACAACAGTTTGGCACGTAGATGAACCTGGGCTTTTTTCAACCTTGCAACTAAAAGCTACCTCAGCTATTACTAAGATGCTGGCTATCCTGGGAACTTCTGACAGACCAAGCAATAAGATCTTCCATTCATATTCTTGTATACAGAATATAACAAAAGTCCATGAAAGTGAAATTTTGACACTTTTTTAAAAAGATATATGTGTAGACAATGGTCACACCCAGAAACACTCTGAGGGGTTCAATCTGTTCAGAAAACAAGCTTTTTCTGCTCTACAGAAGCAACATGACAGTAATTTTGTAGTTAGAAGGAACATTTTCAGAAGTTTTAAGATAATTACAGATTCCTAGGAAATCCTTGGAAAACTTTTGTCCATTTATACTCTACCTGGATATTGCAGCCTTTTCCATCACCTCCTGCTGGATTAAACCTGATGTCTCTATAACATCCAAGACAATAATACTCCACAATTTGTCTGATTTGGGTCTCTGTAGCACCACACTTTCATCTTCTAAGTGACTGAGCCAAAACTCTAATGTTTCCTTAGAGAAATGGTTAGCTTCTGAAATTACACTAAGCGCTGCCTGATGCTGTTCTTTCTCAATAGAACTGTAGGCTCTAACCGGTCCAAGTTTGCCTGCTATAACTGGCAGGATGGAGAAGCCTTCAGATACATCCAAAATGTACAAAGGATCAGGAGCCACATCTAGAGAGCTCTTGTTTTGACTCTCTTGGAGGTTCATCCCATTGCCATGTCCATCAACATCCATGGACTGCAAGTCCTTACTTGGATTTAATGACAACAGCACTTTGCCTATGGCAGCTTTAAAGCATTCGTGGTACAGGGGTATTGCTGTGGATTCGAACACACACACTTGATCATTGCCATCCTGTTTGTTAGTTGTCTGAAGACCAGCCAGAGCATTACATAATTCAGCCTCATTGCCTAAACTCAGCGTGTCGTCTCTGTCACTGACGTCCATCCCACACTCTGAAGTCAAAGAAGAAATCTTCTGGATCTTCAAGTAGCAGTCTTGGCAGCAAACTTCCATCATCACAGTATCTCCAGTCTTCACAGAATAATCTTGGCAAGACAGCACAAAAAGTCATGTCAGTTACTTCACAGCAAACATCAGTGAAGCAGCCGTACAGTGCTCAAAAAAAACCCCAACCAACCAACAAGAATAGCTTTACCTCATCTCTTCATTAGTTGTTACTAGTGTGTATGAAAGAATTGTTCTAGTCTGCAGCTCACAAGCTGAAATCTGTGATTGTGCATTAACATTTGCCTTAAACTGTCCCACACTAGGCAAAATCCATTCATACTCAAAATAAGCCTTTCTATGATAAACAAATATTAGTTTAAGTGTTCTGTCAACAGCAGAGTGGAAGGGAAACAGCCTGGTAAACAAATTGCTTTTGTTTTAAAATGCTAAATATTAAATATTTACATTTTAATACCTCCTGTAGACAGAAGTACATCTGTAGTTACATGGAAAACAATAGCTACAGTTTAGAAAGGATCATTTATTCAAAATAAATTTTACTGGAACATTTATGGTGTACAGCTCAAGATGGTCTTTGGATACTCTCCGTGTATGTTTTAAGAAAGTAAATCCACGGATACAGACCAGAACTTCAAAACAAAACTCCTACAGTTTGAAAAACGCATCTTTCAATGGCAACATAGGCTACAAGAACCTCTTCCCTCCCCGACACTTTCAATTGAACCAGTCTATGGCACAGCCGCCCCTACTGCCTATCGATACTAAATTTGGAGGAGCTGTGGACTCCCTCGCGGGTAGACAGGCCTTAGAGCGAGATCTGGATAGACCAGAGAGCTGGTCAATCACCAACTCCAGAAGATTTAACAAGCGCAAGTGCCGGATTCTCCACATGGGATGGGGTAATCCTGGTTACACACACAATTTGGGAGACCAGAGGCTGGAGAGCAGCCCTGCGGAAAGCAAGCTGGGGGTTTGGGTAGATCGAGCATGAGTCAGTGTGCCCTAGCAGCAAAAAGGGCCAGCCTTGTCCTGGTGTGCATCAAGAACAGCATTGCCAGTGAGCTGAGGGAGGTGATTGTCCCACTCTACACTGCACTGGCACCTCAAGTACTGTGTGCAGTTTTGGGCACCTCAATATATGAAGAACATCAAGCTGAGTGTGTCCAGAGGAGCGTGACCAAGATGGTAAAAGGCCTCAAGGGTAAGACTTAGGAGTAGCAGCTGAGGTCACTTGGCTTGTTCAGCTTGGAGAAGAGAAGGCTGACAGGTGCCCTCATCACAGCCCATAACTTCCTCACGGTGGGCAATAGAGGGGGAGGTGCTGATCTCCTCTCTCTGGTGACCATCGACAGGATACAAGGAAATGGCAGCAAGCTGCATCAGCAGCAGTTCAGATTGAACATTAGGAAAAGGTTATTCACTGAAAGGGTGGTCGGTCACTGGAACAGGCTCTCCAGGGAAGTGGTCACAGCACCATGCCTGTCAGAGTTCAAGGAGCATCTGGACAACACTCTAAGTCACGCGATTTAGTTTTAGGTAGTCCTGCGAGCAGCAGGGAGTTGGACTCGATGATCCTTATGGGTCCCTTGAGATATTCTAAGATTCTATGAAACAGGAGAATGGAAAATAGGGGAATGGAGAGTAGAGGCTCTTGGAAATGACACTGCCACTGTGCGTGTTGGTGGAACAGTTGAGTCCAAAACGAAGGTGAGGGGTAGGCTGGAATGTTTAGTTTTAGTTTGGGGACAGTAGCAGCTAGCAATTCCTACCTCACTTCCCCCACCTCCCTTTCACAAGTCACATCTTGACTAAGTAGAGCCAGTCAGTAGCCCCACTTTTTTGGAGTTGCTCCACAATGCATTTAATTCAGTACAGAAAGGAAAACAACTTAATGAAAAGCATTCTCCCAGATCTTAAGCAGGTCCCTTACCTGCTTCATAGCAGAGTCACATGAACAAGACCTGTGCACTACAATCCAGAAACATGATTAGGAACCACCTCACAGCTACTTGCTGTTGAACTTCTCCTAAACCTATCTGCTACCACATCCTAAACTCCAAGATAACCTAACTAGCTCAAAACCAAAATGAAACCAAGTTAATATACTGCAACAAGAAAATTCACAGGACGTACCAAGGAGGCCCTGCACAGGATAGACTGCCTGTTCCCAGCAAGTTTCCTCACTGGGACTTGTAGACAGAGTGTGCTCATCATCAAGCTGTAGTACAAACCACACCACAATAGCGTCCAGTATTCCTCCTTCAGTGACTGGCAGGCTGAGCTTCCAGGGCTTTCTAGCTGCAAGGCTTTTCAGCTCCTGACCAAAGTGGAAAGAGAGAAAAAGCGTGAGAGAGTTTCTTTCCATAAATAACAGATGTTTTTTTATTACACTAAGTCACTCAAATTTGTACACCAATCCACAAGGGCACCCAAAAGAAACCTGAAATTAACAAGCTGCTACAATATTAATTATCATTGGTACTCACTAGCATAGTAACTCTCTTCCCCCAGGCAAGTGTAGGTATGCCCACGACCAACCTGCACCCATCACCCATTAAAGCAAACATACCTACATGTAAGAACGTACATATTTAAAAATGTGGAAAACTGCAAGAAAGGCTTTAGACTGGCAAGGTTTGCCTTATGCAAAGTAATGAAAATAGAGCCAGTCTTTTGGGCTGGATTCAAGTCAATGCTTAGGCACATGCTTCACTTAAAACGTGTGTTCAATCAGTTCTAGAAATATTGTATGTAAGTGCCGAACACAGGTTTGGCAAAATCATTACAAAAACTCTAAGTCAAACATCTTTAAGGATATTTTCTCTGCTACTTGGGCTACAGGCTTTGTGTAAAGCTCAGGTACAATTTCACTACTGGAAAGAACTAAGATTGTCCCTAAAGACATCGTTATAAATTCTCCAATACTCCTAAAGACTTTTGAATATCTAAGAGGAATTAGATCTTCTTCCATGTACAATTTATTTTCCTCAGTAACTACCTTCTGCTACTAACATTCATGAATATAAGAGGCCGAGCTCTAATGTAGATAGTTCCGGCATAAACCAAATACCAGGAGGTCAATCACAAGGGACCAAAGATTCTCTTAGTCACAACCCTTCCACTTAGTAATGTAACAGCCTTCCCTAAACATTTACCAGCTTCCTGATCTGCTTATGTTAACATTTGTCCTCTCCGAGTTTCAATCTTAAAATACACAGGGCAAAAGAAAAGTTCCACTCTAAGAACATGAGTAGCTCTCACACGCTGCATTTTTTACTTTTCCCTTTTTTATTCTCATTCTGTGTTCTCCAAGAGTTGGTCTACCTCTCTTCTCACAATTGACAGATGTCTGGACAATGCATGTGTTAGAATTACTGGATGCTCATAAAGTTCGTAATGAGATCTCACTGTTTTTCAATAAAAGTGCTTTGCTGCTAGTCATTTTTTCCACACACCCTCAAGTGGAGGGAAAAAAAAAGAAAGAAAAAAAAGTAGTAAGTTGAAGCCTTGCTGCCAGTAAGGCCCTCGACGCAAGACAGCAAAAGCACAAACGTGCATCTGTTTCTCAGCTTCTGGTAAGTTATAGCTGTTCAGAAGTGTATTTGATATTAAAAATATTCTTCCTGATTATTCCTCAAAAGTAGCACACCCAAGGTTCTCATCCACTAGTTTAGTAACTGTAGTGTTACATCCCTAACTTGTGGCACACAACACGCAAAATCCACTTGAAGGCAGTTATTTCAGCTTTCTCCACTCTCTACCATGTTGCTTATCCTGTATTTATTCTTCGTATTTGTCTACTGTATAAACCTTTTTCTATTATTTATGACAATTACAGACTTGAACAGCTCTAGCACATCAGGATGTCAACTTATCAACTACTGTAGTTAAAGAGACAACAAAGAAAATAGAGCAATGATGCAGGAATAGGCAGCAAAAAAACAAAGCGATGCAATGCTACATATATCCTCTGAATGAGAAAAAGATAACTTGCATTAAAAAAAGTAAAGGAGACTACAAATAGAAGGAAAAACTACAGAAAGAATGCAGTTACCAAATTTCCTATCTCTTGATCCAGAATTTCTCAAATATTCCACACAGTAACTTCTCATTAAAATTAGTAAGAGTCAGTATCGGTAATTGTTGGCAAGAGCTCAGCTCCTCTAGGGCCTGAAAGTGAAACTGAGCTTTAATTACTGGCTGCTGAGGTAAACACTCACTTCCACTCCCAGTAGCACTGATCAGCTGCCAGCAAACACGCACACAGGTAGTACATGGCTAGCTGCAAGTGTCTGCAGCCTGTAATTACAGCCAGATCTCGTTCCCCTGCCTGGGAGGAACCGAGCTGCTGCTGCTAATAATAGCAGTAATAAAGTAATCAGCATAAAACTCGGCTGCCTTTTTTTTTTTAAAAAAATTTTGACTTCTTATCATTATCTCTCTGATCTGTACTGATGTCTTTGAAGCCTCCTACAATTCAGTTTGAGAAACACTGTTGTATCGCATTTTAAGTCTTTTTCTCAGTTCTGTCAATTTAGGTCTGGATGGTTATTACAAGCAGGAGAAATGCAACATCCCTCTTGTTCTTTGAAATACAAGTTTAGAAAATGGGTCTTTGAAATTACTTTACTAGTTCTAAGTGATTTCATATCTGAATTTCAATCTTTAGTAGATAATTCTGCTACTGTCTGTAAGTATAGCAGTTTTTTTTACTCCAGTAGGAACACAGACAATTTTTCTTTTTTATTTTTTAGCTGCACCGATTGAACATCCAGGTGTGGCAATGACAAAAACAAACAGACAAAGCAAACAAACAAAAAAAAACAGATTGAAAGTAACCTACCAGTGTTTGGAACTGCCATATTTACTTAGTGACAAAAGTAACAGCAAACAGTAACCACTGATTCCTGATAAATTAATTGCATTTCTTCCGTCTACCTTTACTTGTCATGACACGAACATTCCCTTAGTCTAACTGAAACTTCAAAGGAAGAGTTCTGAAATATGGTTTAAAGAGTAACACTGTTTTTTACTCTCTAAAATTATCCTTACATGTCTGCCAACAGGCAGATGCTTAAGAATATGCATCTCGGATGAGAGCAACTTTCTTACTGATGCTAGAAGCAGAAACAACATTAGGTCACAGAGAGATCGCTCCCAGTAGGATACTGAAGAGCCTTGTCTTATTTCGTTTTTAATCTCAGGATGTCAGACAAGCCAACTAGGAAAAGCTATTGATTCAGAAACACTGCAATTCCTGGCCAAGCAGTAGCCAAGAATAATTTCATTTATATAACAGAATCTATTTTAAGCTCTGACTCAATGCTAACTCCTCACCACAGGTCAACGAGCACAAAACACACCAGAGATCAGATGTATCATCTTTTTAGCATGCTCAGCTGCAAGTGGCTGAGGTCCCTGCCTTACAGTTCAGGCCTATTTAGTATACGTGTAAAAATGTATCTTGTGCAAAACACACAAAATAATGCTACCATATTTTAGAAAGCTGTATTACACAAATACCGTCAGATACCAAAGGAGCTGAAGGGTGGAATCAAACTGGCTGAACAGGATAAGATTTCTTCATCTCCCTTCTCTTTTACACTTACCCATCAATGCTTACACATTTTTATGCCAGATGTAAAACACATCCTTTCCCTTTTGTCTTCAAGAGTTTCTTGAATACTCTTTAACTTTAGAGGAATAAACTAAGTCAGCTCCACAACCGCAGAAATCATTTAAGATGGGTCTATTGCATTCCTTCGCCCCCTCCCTGCACTGAGGCTGGCAGTTGTTTGATCCTATGGTGAGCTAGTTTAGTTCCCTAAACTATGTCAAACAAAAACCTCCACTTTCAAAAACTCATGGACTATCATCTGATGAATCACATCACCACACAACCAGACAAGTATCAAAACCAGAAGAGAATTTCAGTGCAGCTCTGCCAACTTTGCACTTGTGAACTGTTCTGAAATTGAACCCGGAAAGCAAATAAGATATGGAGATCTCGTTATTCATAAATAGATTACTTATAGAGGACATGAAAAAAAAAGAATCATTACCTGCAGATTGTTGAAATCTACCGTCATTACTTGACAGGGTTCTGTCAGAGGTATGTAACCTCCAGGAATACGACTGAGCTTTTCAGTGGTGTAAGGTTCAACAGTTTCCTCTGAACCAGCAGAAGCGTATGTTGGACTAAAGAACTGTACTGAATTTGACAAGCGCACACCAGCAACTTCTTGCGTTCCCACTCTGGGAATAAAAGAAAAAAAGGTAAGAAATGAAACTTCAAAATAATTTGACCAAAAAACCCAAAGAAAATTATTCCCAGGCTGGCTAAGCATTTTAAAATGCACAGAGTGTAAGAATAGAAAAACTAATAAATAATAAAACGATTTTCGTGGGGTTTTGTCATGTTCAGAGCAGCTCTAAAGCACAGAAAGTGCACATCACTTTCAAGAATCAGAACTGAATGCTGTCACCAGAAACTGAGAAAAAGCCCAATACGTCCTTTGTCAACGGCAATAGACTTTTTGTCCCTTAAGTACAACTCTGTGAGTCTTGACAGACAATTAGAAATAAGAATATACCCAGTGATAATAAGAATAAATGAAGCTTTTCTGCTGCTGCTGCATTACACAGATAATGAAGGTGTTTCTCTCAGGTGAACAGAAGAGTCAGAACAAAGATAGATAGATACACATGCAATAGGAAAATTCATTTTTGGAGCCTCTTTGACATGAAAATTTTCGTTTGCAGTACCTTTATATATTTATCAAGCACAATCTATGCAAAATAAGGCATTTCTCAGTTTCATAGCCACGAAGAAAAGTCTTAATGTTGATTTCTTGGTGGAAAAGGCTTTGACAACTCAGAAGACACGTGACCTCTCTTGTAAGACAAAAGATCAATTAGGTTTCTAGAAACAACCTTATACAAAAAGCTTCAAACAAGAAAGAATGCTATAACTGCTTTATAACAATTACTTACATACACTGTCGATCTCTTAGGTTTGAGAACTTAAGATATATTCTCATTTTCGAAGTACGAGTCAGGAAGTTACATGAGACAAGTCGTGCACAAGCTACACTTCAGATTATTTGGAAAATGTACATTTGTCTGTGAAGGACTTATTGCTTCCCCATTTAAGTGACAGCTATCAAGCAAATCTATGTTCTTACAGTGAGATCTAGCACTCAGAAGTTCAAATGACAACTAGTTAAATTTCTATTTCCAGAACTATTTTTAATTCTGAATCACTTTCTCAGGAACATCCCCTCCCTGTAAAAGATCTCCCAACAGCTAAGTATGACTAGACAGGCTGTCTGATTCGATTCTCATCAGATATAGACCTCTCCTTGATGCAGAGAAGCTCCCAATCACAGCATTGAATAGGCTGCCTTTTGTCATAACCTGGATTCTTAGGCAAATATATTTTTAGCATTATGCAGAGCTAAAATACAAAAGTGAATTGGACTCCATCTTTGGAGCAGATTCCCTAGCAATGAAAGTACATGTGTCATATAGAAAGCACAAAGTAGTAAGTACTTCACAATAAATACTAAAGAAATACAGCAACACAATCAACAATTACCATCTTCTCACCTGCTCAGTGAAGTAACTTAAATATTTTAACAAGGATGAGAATGTATTCTCCATTTGAAACTGAATCCCCGCATTATTTTAAAAGAAACATCGCAACTAAAACAGAAGAGCTGCTGTATGAGGCCTATATTGTAGATGTCAGCAGATTATTATATTATCATGAACCCTTCTGGCTTCAATACATAAGCACAGAAGTAGAGCCACTTTATTGCCTCTTTTTCTTGGGCCCAATCGACTGAAAATTAAACATCAGAAAACACCTGCAACCTGTAATTCTTACAGCGACTTAAATTAGTAAATTAACCCATATTCTGGCATATTTTATTCAAAGTGACTAAATGTAGACACACTAATGGAGCAGACCTATGTTCTCCTAGAATATTGTTACATACGACTCTTGAAAGATATCTACTTCAAACTTGAAAAACAGTATGTAGTATACTCTGGTATCTTAAAAGTTTTGTGGAAGTCTAAGTTTATCCTTAGTAGAACTCAAGTCTTCTCACAAGTTTGTCAGTTCATTAGTTCTTCTGGAAGCAAACACGTTTCATGTGGGTGTGAAACAACCGCTTCAAAGAAGGAGCAATTACTTCAGGAGAAAAGGAGAGCTAACCATAAAAAAAAATATAATATATTACACAACACCATAGCAGAGTTAGGCCCTATAGCCATTCTAGGCAACACAAGCAATGGGTACAAACAGCACCAGCTATAGTAAAGAAACATTACAATTATCACGAAAACATCAAGTAATAAAGCTACAGTAACAGGTAAACCAGCACAAAACTTCCTGCAAAGTTGGCTTAAGTGCACCAAAAATAGAATGACAAGAAAACTGATATGACTTATCTAGAATTTCACTATATCCTAGGAAAAAAAACCCTAAAAACAATCAGAGCACAAGAAATGCAGCGTAACTTAGAATTGCTAAAACAAAAAGACAGAATATGAAGCAGAAGATCAGACCAGACACAGATAGATGACTGTGATGTGCAAGATTATCAAGAGTTAGAGTGAAAGGGGATTCAGTCCCCCAGCAAGGTGAATCAGTGTCTGATGAAAGATCAAACACTCTTAAATATACTTCAGCAAAAAACCCTCAGGTATTGATAGATTTCTGGGCTTTACATCTACTTATAACCATTAAAAAAAAAAAAAAGTTATGAGGAAGAGCTCAAAGGAAAGCTGTATTAATTGTACAAGACAGAAACTGCGCTACATGATATTAAAAGCATGAAAAACCAGATCCTTTCATACTGCTATTTCAATAAGCATCCTGCTCAGAAAAAAACCCATCCAAACCCCAAAGTTTTGCTGTAGATCATGAACACACTCAGGGAAACCTGAGACATGCACATCAGAATAATTCAAAGATATCTGGACAGTTTAAATCTGAGAATAGGCAAGTGTTTTACATAAAGCTTAACAACATTTGTTAAAATAAAATTAAGGCAGGTATTCTTACTGGAGCGAAAAGGGATATCAAAATATAAAGTCAGAAAATTTAAAAGTGACATTTTTCTTCTTCCTACAGCATATAATTAATTTGTGGCAATTATTTCAGTCCTGCTAGCAACCTGACCTTAAACTATCCTATCAGAATGGATTGTTAATTGAACAATCTTGTTTAAATTTTGTAAGGAACAGTCAATGCCATGTTTCAAGGCAAAAAACCTATTTTCTAATTGATGAACAATCAGCTGCTTCTAAAAGAAAGTTCTTCTATGACCACCTACTATGGGAACTTCTGTCTCTTTCTGGCCATTATCCAGGTCTACCGCATTACAAAAATCACTGATGCAGCCTGGCTATTTTTCATCCTGTACACTGAAGCTCCTGTAACAGTTGGTGTTTTCTTTAACCTGCACCGATATTAATCCTAAACAAAGACTTAAAAGAGAAGTCCAAACCTCTCAGACAGAGACTGTCTCCATACAGTGATACTGTTCTAGAAGATGAGAATAAAATGAATATGAAAATAATTGATAGACAGTCAGAACTGGTCTGAGCAAAGAAACCCTACTCTATGCTAGTTCAGAATTAAGCAAGGCACATATTCAGAAAGATAATGCTAGGTGGGGTTCTAAACACTTAGGCTTTACAAAATCCTGTCCTCATCTTCTGAAAGGGTTAGATCCAGCAGCGATGTATGGAGCAGATTATAAAGAGGGTAAAATGAGGATAAGGGCCAAGTGTTAATCCAAGAATCTCCAATGCAGAAATTGAGAAGCAGTTGTACTATTAAGGAATTAAGTTTCTTTAGTATGCATTAAAGACACATATTTCAGCCAAGAGTTTCTGATGAAGCAACGCAGAAAGTCTGTACCATAAAGGCTGGGGGGGGTGGAAGCCTGGAAGAGGGGTGGGGAAGGTGAGAGCAGAAATCTGCTTAGTGAAAACAGGTAATGAGCCATTTGAAAAACACAGAGAACAGTAAGTGAAAAATCCTCAATCAAAACCACCAATCTCTCTTCCCAAATAACAAATATGGATTCAAATTGTGCTAGAGTTTAAGCATACCTGTGATGTCTACGTATCTCTTTGCATTCCACTGCCATCCCAAATATTGTAGCACTTGCAGGAATGACTCTGCCATAGTCTCCGGTACTGACATCTTGATTTTTAGGCTGTGAAAAACAGCAATAACAACACACAATGAGATAGTGACCTATTTCTACTATTGCTGCAAAGCGTAGGTCACACACTAAAAAGCTGTTCAATATTACAGTCAAAACATCAGTAAGTTCTTAGTGATGAGTAAAGTTTCTGGTCTTCGTCATTCGAGTCAACTATTAAAGCAGTTTCTTAAATACTGTGTTTCATTATACCCATGCATCAGCTTTACTTTTCAGTCTACTGCTTCTTCTGTGTAACTCTAAGAGTACTTTTTAATTTGTATTCTGTTAGAACATATTGAAACATTTGAGGACATTCCTACACTTAAACACTAGAGGTCATCAGTTTCAGTTAAATACAATACAAGAAGCTTTCAGCCAGATAAAGATTTATTTTTTTTTAAAAATTAGTTGGAATCAATACAACACCAAAATAAAATAGAAGTCCTTCTATTTCATAAGACCTAACAGAGGTTAACTCACGTAAGACTCCTTGTCATATTATTTTGCTTAATGTATGCTAGCTAAAATGCAAAATACATACAGTAAAAGCCGAAAGATCCGGTGGAATTGTTCTGTCTTCCAAAAAAGTTCAAAGTTCACAAAAATTAATTAAGAGCATAAGCACAGGTTATATTCACCAAACTATAATTGACTGTTTCCTAGTATTACGATGAGAAATAATTCTACCATAATTCAGCATTTTCCACTTAGACTGACATGACTTTCTGCTACTAGCTAGTGTCTCAAAATGACCAGGTTGCAGTCAAACTTGCAGGAAAATAGTGCTTTTAAAACACACACAAATCCCTTTGGTGTTACTTACAAAGAGGGGAAAAAATAAGAAAAAAAAAAAAAGGGAATAAGCAGTGATCAAGAGTGAACAATCTCTGTATACTGGAAGGTTACATCATGGAAACATGCATTCTAACTACCTGTCTACTCAGAACACGAGCTCAGAGAATTACAATGTATGCAGCTGCCTCATTGCCCTTCACGAAAATCAAATTCATAGAATTTGGATTCTGGATCACTCATTTTTAAAACATCTACAGGTATAAAACATTTACAAGACAGTTGTTCTTCATTCACGTATGTTTGTGACTGTGTGCACATGCACACATGCACACACATATATAAGGTTCAATATGTATCAAACAAAACAGGAATCCCATTTATAGACACGTACCCACATCACCTACCTTTGGTTGTAAAAGTAGATGTTCCCAAGCATGAATTAAGCTCTCCACAATTCCTTCTCCAAATAAGCCAGCATCGACTGTTTCTGTGACAACCAAGGAAACTCTAGATAAGAAAAAGGAAACCATGAAACATAACCTATAACATGCACTCCTGTTAACAATCATTCTTTTAAAGAAAAAAGCCCACCACACCAAAATGAGCTCAGAGTAAAACTTTTACCAGTGTTCTGAAGTTTCAATACAGATGGGCAATTTAATTATTTCAAAAAATGACTTGTTTTGAGTTGCTGTTAGAAGTTATTCACCATGCAGATAAAAGAGAATAAATATTGAGCAAAAGTTTACCATAAAGCTTCTTGTTCGGTGTTTATAAATAAATTGTGTGGGAAGAATCTAGCCAAAACAGGAAGGTGTTTCAACCTGGGAACACAGCCAATGATTCTGCAGAATATGTATTTTGTCTGAATCTTGTGCAAGAGTATACATCTATGAATGTGTGTTAAAAAGGAATTTAACAAAAACCCTATAATCAAAGCACAATAAAATTACTATGCAGACTAACGGACCCTAAAATCCTAAATCCTTTGGATTTAAACCAAAAAACATATGGCATAAGACATTTCCAGAACAGTAACAATTTATTCCTGACAGATGCCATCCAGTAACTCGTCATATACGCTAAGAGGATACATACGATCAGTTACTGTAGCTCAGCTGACACAATTAGACAAGGCTTGACGGGCATACTAAACCATGGAAGCTTCATCACTTCAGATTATAAGCCTGTACCATCACCAGACACTTTACTAGATGTTAGTGATTCAAAGTAAAACAGATTATTTCCTTCTCATGTCTAATCTGCATCCCTAGCAGCAATGAGCTGAAGTGATAAGCCAGTCCTTCACATATAGCAAACAAAAATCCCCTCAGATTTCTACCCGGTAAATATTTACAGATCCTCCAGAAGAACCCCTGCTGAATGGGATAGCAAGCAAGGAGGAGCGGGGTAGCATAAAAAGCCTAGATCACATATACCGAAAGCTGTAATGCTGATCAAATTCCCATTTGCCAAGAGCAATTTCAAGCTGATTTGTCCCAGTAGTCCTTACTATGCTTTACAAGGCAACACTTCATATTGGGAAAAAAAAGCTACTTAATTTTCAAAAATACATGGATCTCTGCTATATGTAGGCAGGTGGGCAGCTGCATATATACAAACAAAAAGCTCAATACAAACACAAACCCCTATTCTCTCAGGGCAAATTGGAACACCCTCCCGCTGAATTTTACTCCAATATCCAAACCCACACTGAAAGCCCTACGAATCCCCGCCATGGCAGGGTGCTGACATTCACAGCTAGAGTCGGTCCAGCCACCACCAGCCTTCCAGATGCAAACAACCAGGAACCCACACACATGATGTGGCACCTTCTCACCTCCAAACACAGTAGCACTCTCCTTAGGGGACAAGGGAGAGGGGAGGGGAGGGAGGTTTTCCCTCACTCCCTGATCAGAAGAGGCAGACAATCTGCAATTTCTGGTCTCTCTGACAAACACAGAAGTTGACATCAAGTTGCAGGGGTGTGGTACGTCTGAGAAACAGCTTTCCTTTGCAGGCCCTATTACATACCTCCAACCCTACTCAAGGGCTACAGAAGTAAGCCACAAGTTGTTAAGTATAAAAGTGCGTTAAAACAACTTTTATGACATAGTAATACAATTTCTCTTTTCCTGTAGCTGCAATATAATTGCACGTGCCCCAAAGCTCCCACTATCAAAGAATTAAACTCCTTAATTTATGACGTTGTTGATCTACCACAGAAATCAGCATGATCTAAAAAAACCCAAAACATTGTATCATTTCTGCACTGCTTTGTAAAAACATAAAACATCCAGAGAACCTTCTCACATTATAGTTAATATCATAGGCAAAGTTATTTCCTGTTTAGGTCACAGGGTACTTTTTCTTGAAATTAAGAGCAAATTAAAAATAATATCACAACAGAGCACAATAACGTACCTTTCAGGTATGTGCTTTGGAATTTCTATATCAAGTGACTTCAAATGCAGAAGTTTGATCTCCCTTTCCATATTATTTGCTGCCACCACATCACAGGCAAGTTCATACATGGTTTTTGATAATTCACAAGCATAGACAAAAGATGCTCCTGCCTTTTTTGCAAACATGCTGAAAAACAAAAAACAGTGCTTTTCCCCTCCAGTCTAAATCATTTTAGGTAAAGCATGACCAGATATTGAGTGTTCTTAAGTTCTATTTCTGAATCTGCTTTATATTTCTGAGAAAACAGTTCAAGTCTAACAATCATCTAATATCTCTTGTGTGAACGCTGATATCACACAAATGGATATCCTCTTGATATGCTATCACCAAAAAAAAGTAAATGCAGGTAGCGTAAGGATACTCTGCAGCTATGCTAAATCCACTCTTTATACTATAGCATTTTCATTAAGTAACTTTCTACACAAAAAGCATTTGGATCAAAAAAAAAAAGGTTCAAAAAGATACTACTAGACACTAACCTCCAGACCCAGGGACTCCTGAAAGATTTGTTTCCTTTAAGTTTTGTATCAATAAAGGCATGGAAGTAAATCATTTTTTTTTTTAATAGCAACAAAATTTTGTTAGACAAACATGTTTCTATTCAGTTCATGTTAAATATGCACTTATGACACACCTCAAGATTCCCGTTCCTGTTCCAATATCAAGGACAGATTTGCACCCTGAGTGGACAGCGTTCTCAATTGCTTTTAGGTAAGTAAGATTCCTCTTGGTATCGTTGAGCATGATGAAGTGCCAGCGCTCCACAAGCCAGTTTGCAACACGGTAAAAATTCTCCTTTGCATCAGCAAAGTCTGGGTTAAGCTTCACTGCTTTATGGAAATATCCAGCTGCTTCATCTCTAAAGCCCATTCTAATAGTAAAAATGACACATAAATAGAAAGCATGCATTCAGCTGCCAAGTATCTGTAAACATCTGCAGACCTATAAAGAAGTCTTATATGAGTTGAAAGACAATGGAAATATTTTGCATTAGTTAGATTATTTTTAGAAACACTGCTATTACCTTATGAAAAAGAAATATTTACAGCTCTACATAAAATTGCTTTAAAATGCAAAGGTAGTAAAAAAAACACCATTGTGCCCACCAGTCTTCATCCACTACTACATCCTTTGACGAACTAGTACAGGTTTTACAAGAACTTGATGCAACACTGTGACAGCAGAAACTCTGCAATCTAGTCTCACAGATTTTCAAGTCAAGAGAATTCTACGAATCCCAAAACCGTTCTGGAACATACTATAAACCAACCGAGTTTTGAGTTGCCCGTGCTTGCATTAAGTGGCAATTCTGAAGCTACACTGTGAACTTGAAGCAAGTTTTTATGATACCTATAGCATATTCTCAAATCAGACAGCACTGAAAAAAAACCCAGAATCTATAAAATGCAAGAAACACGTACATTTTAACACAGTGCTGGGAGAGTTTTTCCTTAAAACAAACAACATAATCACAAAAAGTAAACCTAATCAAAATTATCAGGATCCCTATGATTTCAGTCTTAAAATTCCAGTCTCAGAAGATCTTAGAGCCCTTAGCAACAGCAAAGCACCATGTTTTGCACTGTTTGGAGAAAGCAGGAAAAGAATACTTTATACTAATAAAAACGTAAGTTCAAATCATTTAAGAACAGCCCTACACAGTACAGCATGCACAACCAGCTTCTTCACTTCACTATGTGATCTCAACAAGGACCAGAATTAAAAGACAGTTTTCAAGGGCAGTAATTTTCAGGGCTCTAACAGGAAAGAAAGGAAGAACTTCAAATATTTTAGGTTAACCACAACTAGAGTTGACACAGCAATTCTAAACAATTTTGGTCTCTCTTTTGTTTAGTAATTCCTGAAGAAATTGTTAGAAAATATTTGAAGGCAGTGCTTTTACTTTTTTTTTTTTCCTTTACTGTGTCCATCAACATTTACTTTAGCATTGGCTACTCTATCCAGTTCAACAGTACACGCTATACAGCATTATGCACATGCTTGCATTTACTTCTTTTAAGCACATTTTACGCGCTCTGCTGGATTAGGTATTGTTTATTAACATAAAATACTAAATGTGAACCTTACAAAAAACAAATATACGTTACTACAAACCTGAAAAGATGTTCTCCCATACTATTACATATCACTTCATCATTCGGATACAGCTCAAGTGCTTGCTCATAACAGTTAAACAGATCTTGAATCCGTGCCAGAGAATCTAGCTCTTCTGCCCACTTAAAGAGAGTAAACTGAAACGTTTCCTAGAAAATAAAACACATACCACTGAGTTGCTGGCAGTTACCAGAATTAGGGAACTGAGCCCTGAGAACTTCTAGAGGTATTCTAAAATGCACTTGAACACCCCAATTTCTTTAAGCAGCAGCACACAATTTTTTGCTATCATCCCAAGTTAGCTGGCTCACTTGAAGAAGCAGAAATAAGCTCTCAGATATCCGCACAGAGTATCATCACCCAGCAGAGTATACTAAGAGCCTGTGTGTATATAAATGCATGTTATACTACAAGCCAAATCTAACAAGGCCCTATTTTTATTAAACTTATTTGACACACACAGACTAAGAGAAAAGTGTATCAATTCCCTTCTCATATTCACAGAATCTTCACAGTTGGAAGAGACCTCTAGAGATCATCTAGTCCAACTCCCCTACTAAAGCGGATTGCCTAGAGCTCATTACTCAGGACTGCATCCAGGCGGGTCTTGAAAATGTCCAGAGAAGGGGACTCCACAACCTCCCTGGGCAGCCTGCTCCTGTGCTCTGTCACCCTAACTGTAAAGAAGTTTTACCATGTATTTGAATGGAACTTCCTATGTTCCAACTTGTGCCCATTGCCCCTCGTCCTGTCACTGGGAACCACTGAAAAGAGTCTGGCTCCATCCTCCTTCAACCCACCCTTTATTATTAAACAAGTTACTGGTTGTCTCCATTACTACTGTTTTCTGCTTTTATTTTGAAGACTGAATAGGAAAATCAGTTACATACAACAAATCACAAGCACAAAACACATCACAAAGCCTGAAGAGGAATACAGTAAATAAAATTGTTTCAAGTAATTCAAAGAGCACTTACTTTGACACTAGTTTTTAACTCAGGAGCTAGATTTAGTACCAGGAGATAGTGAGCATATGCAGTTCCAAAATCCTGGTCCTCCAGGCAATGCTGTGCACTCTGCAAAGACCTGGAAACCAACTCCCGCCTGCCGGCTTCCCGACCTCCTCTATGGTTACAATGAAATTTAGCGTTGGATTTGGGCATTCTGAAGGACGTAAATACTTGCTCTTCCTAAAATAAGAAAAAAAAAAAGTTGTGTATACTGCAGGCCAAAAAGGTTGTACACAAATCTGACAGATCAAGCAACATTTTAATTTTCACTGGCATTAGTAAGTACATCCTCAGTTCCCCCAAATCCTAAGCATTCAAAAACATGCTCATCTTTATGCCATTGATAATTCCATTGACTTTAAAATGAGTGCTCACCATTCAGAAGTAAGCCACCACATTTATGTTAGACCTGGTCCTGGAAACAGGTTACACCTCTTTGGTTTTTAAAATTAGTTTTTGTAATACATATTTAGCAAGCCTCTGACCAAATAGTTTTGTACATTCATGCACTCGTAAGTTTCATAAACAACCACAAAATCTGCAGGTTAAAACTTTTCCACCTCAACAACAGTATTTTCAAAAAGCAAAGACTCCCAGAAAAAGAGCTAAGGAGCTCAGAGAGTTTATTTTACACAAGGCAACGTAACTATTTTTGCCCTTAAGAAAACGTTTAAGAATAAATGGAATAAATATGCACCTTTTTATAACTGCCACAGTTACCACTTTAGCTTTTAATGCTTACCTACATAAGAGTGCCTGATACTGCCTTCAGGGTTTTCAGATGTATCCTGAAGCTGAAGAAAACGAACGTTACATGGAGAGGGACTGCAGGGAATACAGCACCATCACAACTAGGCTTTTTTTGTGGTTGTTTTTTTTAACAAACACCAAACACCGGCCACGTCGCAAGCGAGCCCTAATAATTTACACAAAAGCAAGCCAAACCAGGCAGGGCCGTGCAGACCCGCCTGCGGTAGGGATTTGGGGGCCCGGGGGCAGAGAGAACGAGGGGGCCGACTCCCACCGGCGGGAAAGCCTCACAGGCCGCACTACCTCCAGACACCGCCCCGCC
>NW_009649717.1:1306331-1310767 GCF_000708025.1 Charadrius vociferus
CTCGCCTCAAACACACACCCCCCTGGCGGGCGGGCGGGAGGTGCGTGTCTCCTTAACGCAGGCGTTTTGGGACCGTGAGGCCTAACGCAGGGCTGCGCACGGGTAGATTTAAAAACAAACAAACGAAAAAAAAACCAAACCCAACGCCATTTTGCTTAATTATTATTTCTGTTCAAGAGGTGAACAGATTTTTTTTTTTTTTTTTTTTTTGTGAATTTCTGTCTTGTGACAAGAGGTATTGTCCTGTCCTCCTTCCCCGACCCCATCCCCCCCAAGCTTTTTTCTACAATTTTAAGGTGTGGACCTTTGACTTATTTTATCTTTTATCTGCTTAAAGGACCAGCTGAGATTTACACGTTTAAGAACCAAGAAAAAAACCAAAATGCCAGAAACTAGTAATACTGGAAAGGTAATGTTTTGAAAAGTGACAAGAAGGAGGCACTATGCAATGAGAAGTAAGTTCATAACTTTATTGGTAGTAAAAGGTTTGAGAAAAGTACAGACAAAACTGTATGTAAGAGGGAGGAAGTCTACAAATGTTTTGAGAGAAGTGACCCAAAGGCAAAATGCTAGTTTAACTTGTTGCTTTTCAGGTGACACATGGTGAATTGGCTAGAAACTTCTTACCATTTCTTCATATTTATATACACAGGTGGAATAAAGGTATTTTCATTTTCCATGTTCTTTCTCTATCCACATCCAATCTTTTAAATCTGGTAATTCAGCTCATACAAACACAGGGCTGGGAGTGACCCACAGTAATGCTAAATCAGTCCCTCACTGTTTGATGCTGTTCAGACCTGCTCTACCGATAAGAACTACCACCTTAAATGTTTACTATTTACCATTTACTAGATCGTGCAATAACTGCATGCTGTGCAGGCACTGCCCTAGCATTCCTAAAATTTAAAATTAAATTCCACTGTTGTTAAGTCCCAAGAATGACAGCTGAGGACAACGTTCACAACACCTAGTTTTAAGTTACAAACAAGTCCTAGTTGTCCTGGACCTTTGACTAACAACTCTGCTCTGCAGCAACAGAGATTGCAAGGAGCAAAATTCAGAGCTTTGCTCTCTGGTCCCTTATCTCGCTCCCTCCCATGCCTATAACTCCACTTACCTTCTTTGTGGAGTCTGGCAGGCTGCCTGCTCCAGGGCACAACCACATTCAGGGCTCTGGAGTGCAGATCTTTTCTAAAATAAGGCAGAGTTCATTTGGTCTTGTCCTACTTCTGGGACAAGAACAGGCCATGGCATTGTTTGCTAATTATGAAATGTTTGGAAGCTGTTCATCTTTACTTCCCTTCTCTAAAGCATGAATGCAGCTCGCCCAGGCTTTTACAGCTGTGGATACTGTACATACTTTTGAGAAATGAGTTCCACTTAAAAATGTCAGGCCAACATTTTGAACAAGATGAAAATAGCACATATGGAGGGGGAATGCAAGTCTAAATGAATACAGTGGCAGTTACGCTGTAATCCATGGCAAACTTAATTACTATTCTATATAGTAATTCTATGTAAGGGGTAGGAAGTCTACAAACGTTTTGAGAGAAGTGACCCAAAGGAAAAAACTGAGAACAGGTGACCTGAACAACACTAGAATCAGCTTCTGATAGAGGAAAGACAGGCTAGAAAAATATTAAATAAGAACTGGTAAAGCACTTGGGCTAGATGAAGTCCATGAGGATGTGCAAATACTAGTGTTGGAAAGTATAAAATATTTTATATCTGAACTGAGCTCTAAAGGAGGATGTAAAATCTTGTTAAATCAACTGATATCAACAAGCACTCAAGCCTTCCTTCAGTTTTGAAAGAAAAGCTATGAACTTTAAATCAGTTACAGATGGGGAACAAGCTTCTCTGAATTTAGTTTAATTATGCTTCCCAGCTAGAGGATGATAGTGTGGGGAAAAATAAAATATTAGCAGCTGTGGGATATGGAGAGAGAGAAAAAAAACTCCACAAAGTACAGGCAATTATGACCTGTAGACAGTGAGGTGTAACAGGAGCTGAACTGTACCAAATACAGTAATGAGACAGTATCTCTGTAGCTCCATGATTCTCCAAACTTGTTCAGCTGTATTTTTTTTTTTTTTGGTCAGAGCAAATGCCAGACGGATAGCATAAACGCTTTATAGTGTCTATTTTTAAGCATAAATCAAGTAGTACTGTGTACTAATTTGACCCATTTGCGGGAGAAGATTATTAAAAAGTGTCAGTATAAAATCCTCACAGTTCGCAAGAATCAGTTCGGTTGAAAGGCTGGGGAGGATATTTGTTAATCTCATACTCACAACTTTTTGATGGAACACTTCAGAAAGAAAAAATGGCCACAGAATATAATGTTTGCAACACTGAAAAAGCATACGGCTGCATACTAAAATAAGTTGTTGGGTAAAGCTTCTGCTGTAAAGGAGTGCCAGAAAGGAATGCCCATCTTATCAGATATAGACATGATTGACATAGTAATCATCAAATTGGTTGACAGTAGAATAAATAACATTGGTCTGCATTGTGGGTGGTCAGAGATTAGTCTGCTTTTCTGTTTGCACTCTTGACAGATGAGAAGAGAAGGGAGCACGCAGCCTAGAGGTACCTCACGTATGCATAAGGCCCCTGACATCTTGCAAGCCATCAGTGATGACAGTCACGAGCAAGATGGAAGTTAGAAGGAAACTCTATAACTCAGGGCTAAGCTAAACATTTTTTTTTTTTTTAATTTGAATGCAAGCAACTCCACATAATGCATTCAACCCAATTACTTTACAGCACTTCAGTGGAATTATAATAGGGAAATTACAGTAACTATAAACAAGCATGAAAAATATTACTGTAATATTAATCCTGAAGACAACTACAGGACAAAGTAAACAAACTATTCATGGAAGGAATACTTACTCTTGAAATGCTGCTCCAGTAATCGAAACAGAGATAAGGATTGTTTGTTATTTCTTTAACATGTTGGGGTTTTTTTAATTCTTTTTAAACAGAGTTTTGAGTAGCACAGTAACTTCTCAGTTAAATAATATTAGAAATAAATATCACAGCAGACAGTGTGATCTAGCAGGTGGGACACGTGGCTGAAAGGCTGAATGTTCAGGGTCTGTTCTCAATATCACCTCCTGCCCTGCTGTGATTGCAGACAAGTCACCTGTGCTTTTAAGTAGCAGTCACCTGTGCTTTTAAGATTTGGACTTTGGATTTAAGACTACTTTCAGGAACTATGATTACTCATGAGCCTTCATATCGAGCCCCCTCTGCCCACCCTTTTCTTAACACAACACTGTACTCTTATTTTCCTCATCTACACAAACGATGAGGATATTATCTTTGCCTTTGATCTCTAAATTCTGTGCTGGCTCACTCGAGCTCTGTGGCTGCTGTTGGGTGAGTAACACACACCCTCAGTCTGGTTTCTGAAGCAAACTCTGAAGTGGATAGTTATTAAAAAACCCTAAATGTTTGCAAAATTATATCCTACCTGATACACTGATTGTACAAACAGGAGTAATCGTAAATGAGATTCCTGGAGTGCCCACCTGTTTTCATTCGTGACTTCTGCAGGTCTGCGCCTGGGGTCACACAGAGGAAGGCTGATAGTAACGCTGCCAGCTATTTTCATCTGTCATTTCTAGACATCTTAGGTGCTACTTTTTAAAAGAAAGATGAAAGTAGCGCTTTTTTGTGTGTGAGAGTCTTCAAAACCTAAGTTATATCCAAAAAAGACAGCTCTATTTTGTTTCTCTGGCTAATGCAGACTAGGCTTAACTGTGGGCCCAAAGCTCATTGCTTCAAAAGGAGCAGGAACTAGCACTAAATTTGCCAAAATACCGAAAATTAAGTAATTTAAGTTATTCTCAAAGAAGACCCCCAGACATAGATTCATGACTAAAATATATGCCCCAAATCAACTAGAAAAGTCCCACGAAATCCATGAAATTACAACTAAATTAGAAATACAAGTATAATTATAAGCCTTTTCTGTTTTCTTCATGAGTTTCTATAACATTCTTAACTGAAACAACTCAGCATTGAGCAGTCTTCTCAAGGTCTTGCTCTCATTGCAGTACTTCTTCCTGAGAACTGGTTGTATTCGTTTATCACACAAAGACATGAAGGTGACACTGCGTCTACTTTACTCAGTATTTTGCGGCCGGGCAGGGGAGGATGCAGGACAGGGACAGAGGCCAGCAATGCCAGCCCTCTCTGCCGGCAGGCCATCATCACCACCACCACCACTGGCTTTGGATGGAGCTGGATGGTGCTTCCTTCCACTCTGCCCCTTCCTAAAGCCCACGGATGCTTCCACGAGGTGAATCACCCACTCAAGGCACCTCAAACCCGGCAGCCTCCCCACCCTGCCGGATAGGGGACAGGCACACACACGCACACACCCCCATCCCCTTCGAGCAACGGGGGAGCTTCACCTGGGT
>NW_009649717.1:1311291-1333078 GCF_000708025.1 Charadrius vociferus
GGGGGGGGCGACGCCGGGTCGGTGCGGGGGCGGCTCGGGGCCCGGCGCCGGGAGGGTTCGCCTCTGAGCCGGCGGCGCTCCTTTTTGTTGCGGTGAGTTTTGCACGGGCTTTCTCCAGCCTTTCCCTTGGGTCCGCCACTGGCCGCTTTGGGAACGTAGGTCCTCTCCAGCCCTTCGCCGTGGAGAGGGGATGAGGGATAGCGGTGGGAGCGCCGGGTAACTCTGCGCCGTGGACCGCCGGTTGCATCTGCCCGGTGTTTGGCGGTGCCAAGCCTGCAGCGGGCTACGGTGCTAAATCCGCTGAGAACGGGGTTTCAAGTTCTACCGGTGCGTTCCAAGCTAGGCGTCTGCGAATGGCATATCTCATCAACATACTGATGTACGTGTATAAGCGTTTGTAGTCTGTGAAGAGGCTGGTGAAAAAAAAATCAAGTATGTTCAGGAATTACCAGACTTACAGTTCTGTGGTGACAGCATTAGCTACCGGTTCTGTCTTTGGCCTCCTAAAATGTGATGGTGCTTTTTAATTTTGCATTTTGCTCTATGAATATATATACGTATTTCTGTATTTATCGTTAGCTATGCTGTGGTTTATGTAGGAATCGTGTTATTTTCCTTGAATAATCATGTTAATGCGTGTTCTTAATGTAGCATTGTGGTAATATAATTTCTTCTATTTAACTTAAGATATAGTAGTGTAGTCTAGTGGCATGACTGACTCTACCAAGTAGTCAAGTAAAACACTAACACAGCACTCTGGCATGGTGTTTTCAAAAGTGTACTGCATCTTTGATATCATGGAAAACTTCTGAAGGCAGGGAACCATGCTTTCAAGATATTTCCCTTAAAGTAAACCAAGAAGGGTTTGGTGAGTGGTTTGAGCAGTGTAGCTGCCCTGGATATGATAAATGTTTTGAAAACTGAGGTAACTCATTTTGTACAAGTAAAGATACATTCTTTACTGGTTTTGTCTCTGTTTGATGTGCCTGGGTAAAAAAAGGTAGAAAATGCCATATCAGATTTCACTTGTTTAACTTTTATTCTTTGGCCAGTTATTGCAAATTGGGCTCCTTGAGGATTATTTGAAATCTGGGACTTGAAGTGTCAGTATAAATCATCTTAACTTGGAGTGCCAAGTAAAAAAGTGTCCCTAAACTGGGATAAGAATGGGAGAGGGAAATCATTCCACTTCACTTCTGTTCCTCAAGCATCTAGACAGCATTTTGGCAACTGCCCCAAACCCTTGGTTTCTCGTATACGGTTACATATACAGAACTTACTTTGAAAGTGTGGAGCTGATGGTGGTGAGGAAAGCCCTAACTCATATGAGCCTCCTATCCACAGCAGAATCCTGTGCTGATAACTTTGGCTTGGTGTGCAGTGCATGGTGCGTTGAGCTACGTTGAGCTATGTGTGGTGGGAGCCAAGGGAGTCAGCGTGCCAAGCAGAGCCACCTGGCCTGAGAGTGCTTAATGAAATACTTAGGGCTAGCCCATGAGAAATATTTAGAGAAGCTATCTGAGATCCTGCCTGATGTTCAGGTCTAAGCAATGTCTTCCTTTCTGAGATGACAATCAGAAATTTTCTTCTTGAGATTAAGTGCTGTACCTTATGCTAACAAATATCTGTGCTTCAGTGCACTTGTTTGAGAAGTGGAAACGGAGGTTAAATCCTTCCTTGCACATTTCAGGTTTCTGCAATTGTCTCCCCCTTTAGAGTGCCCTGCGTGACAGTTTAGGACCTGAGGCGACTTCCTCCACCACTGGTGAAGCAGTGTCACTGTTAAACAGACATTAAAAGACAAATTGAACCAGAGGAAACAAAAGGAGGAGTTAAAACCCATTAAAACCCCAGTGGTTAGGGTATTGGTCCTCCTTGAGTTTTCAGAAGAAAACATCAGCATCTCAATTCTTTGAGGAACCTGATTCATTTGCTGTCAGAAACCGACTGGATTAATATTTGTTCCAAAACCCAAGCTTGAGAAGTGGTCTAGACACAGAGCTAGCTGTTCAGCACTGTCAGAACTGGATTTTCTGCACAAAGACTGGCTTGCCACAGTCTGGAGAATGTGATAATAAAGCAGGGCTTTTTGAGAGCTCAGATGACTGCCTCTTAGAAAACGGTTACAATTTTTGGTAAATTGTTTGACTTTTGAACAAAAAATGTAATCTTAATAATAGCTAAAGTAATTCTCTGTTTCTAGAATCAGGTAAATTATGAAATTTTGCTGTGTTTTAATTGATATGTGAGCACAATAAGCTTTTCTGAATGGGCTGTAAAATATAAAATGTAGTAGGGGCACTACTGTTCTTAAATCTATGGGAAATGAAGTGACTGCAGTGGAGGCTGCCTGCGTTTCCCTCCCTTAGCGCTTTCCTTATTTCACTTGTAAAGCAGCGGCTTACAAGAAATGGTGCGAGGATTCTTTAGGTGTGAATAACTGATGTGATTGAATAGATCCCACTTCCTGCTTGACAGACAGCCTTGTAAATGACTTTGATGCTGCCTGCGCTGGGTTACATCTTGAGAGGTGGTAAGCAGATACTGCTACCACTCCCTCTAATCGCAGGAGTCATCAGTGTCTCGCAGGTCAAACCGGTAACATGATGTGGATCCTCTCCTTGGCTCCTTTCCATTGGTCTCCTCAGTTGCACAGGAGTGTATTTTCCACCTAAAAATCAGAAGAATTGATTCTCATTTGCACAGGACTATATGGCTTAAAATAAAAGGAAAAAAAAATTATCTTTTGTATTCTTAAATTGTTGTTTCCAGTATAAAGCGTACTTCAAGTGTATCTTTACACTTTTAAGTTTCAGTTGTTTTAAGAATCTGATAGAAAGATAAACAAAACTGACTCAAAGCTGTCTTGTTTCCTGTGTAATGGTTTGAATCACTGAGTTGTCTAGTTCAAGCTAAGTGTTGGAAGAATGTATAAACAATAGGTGGCTCTTTCTCTTTTTATAATGGTTAAATATGTTTAAAAGGAGTATAGAAAGCCTTTTTTTTTCCTACTGTTAGTGATCAGTAAATACAAGCAGTATACATGTACACCTTTTAAAACAGAAATGCAGTATTTCTCAGGGAATTTAAGTTCAGTTAAACAAGTGAGGATCAAAATAGTTTGTTAGTAACTTCTGGATGGAGTTAGTTGCTCTTCTGTTGAGAGAAACTGCATTTAAAGGTGCCTGATGGTAGAATCCTTATTCTGAAATGTGGAAGGAACTCAAGAGGTTTAGTTCTGAGCTCTTAAAGTCTCTGAGATGCAAATTGTTGGAAGCTAAAGAATACACTGGATAAATACTACATATTTGCGTCTGAATTTTTCTCCCTGTGTTGGTCCAACTCTTGGTCTTTTGACTTGAGTATGAAATCTGTTCAGGGTTTTTAGAGGCGAGACCTTTCTGTAAACATACAGCAGGAGTTACCACTTTTTATGTGACCTCAGGGAGGAGTACGAGGAGTCAGTGTGAGCCCTGGGCATCTCACGGCAGGGTTTGCAAAGGATACTTGTGAGTGCATACTCACAGCTACTCCATGTGCCTGAAAGCAGAGCCTCCCCATTCTTGAATTTAGGCTCAGATCAGAGCAGAACTCCATTTGGGTCAACTGTGGTGACTTTGTAATGGGCTGATGAAGACAGAGAAGTCAGGAAAACAGAAAAGTTGAGTTCCCTAGAAGGCTTTCAAGGAGTGGTCTGTATGCAGTGCCCATCTAAGGGAAGCCTAGACAAAGTCTGTTGGGGAAGGGTGTCCCACGTGGGCCTCTCAGCTAAAATGCATCATAAGGCCTTTCATCAAGTCAGCATCATCTACTGTCATGTGGGCATCACAGTATTCAGATACTCATCACTTGTGCTAGAATGCAAAGCAGCCACCTTCCGCCACTTGTACCCTGAGGAACTTGCTACCCAGCGGCCCCATTGTGCCTTTTCTCTGGGGTAGACCTGTCCCTTATCACGTTGCTGTCTCTGTTTCGGCTGTGAGCAGGGTAATTCCTCCTGTACCCTGAGGTTTTGGGTTGTGAGCTCAGTTCTGTGACATCTTGGCCATTGTATTTGGTGCAGCAGAGCAGGAAACCAGACACAGTGCCCATCTCTGCAGGCAGCTCAGTGTGCTCAGGCTTCTGGTGACTACTTTTTACTGCTATTTTTGGTTTATGTTTTTTACAGAAGAGTGAGTTATTCCTTGCACTGTACCAGACGGAATACAAAACAAGAACCAAATTTCTTTTGTCTGTAGAAAGACTTTGTTGGAGTATAAAGAGTTACTGATAATTGTTACTGAAGAATACTGGAATACTCCAGGGAGTATTTCTGCATTCATGAGGGAAAAAAAAATAGTGAATTCTCTTTCCTTTCCTCTGAAGTGTTATTAGTCACTGGTCACTTACAAGTTTACAATCAAGAAGTTAAACAGACTGGAAATCTTGTTGGTAATGGGAATAAAGCCATTCCCAATCCCATCTCCAGCCTAGTAGAACAGACCGAGTATTTCTTTTAACTAAGAAAGTCGACTAAAGAACGTAACCCAAACCCGAGATCCAATCTGGTGTCTGAGTCGGCCAAACCCCTGTTCTTTTTCTTGGCCAGTTCTCTTTGTGGGTGGTGGCGGTTGGCCTCTCGGATACTGGCTGAGGTAGGCTTTTGGTCTGACCCGGTGTGGATATTATTATGTAACTGTAAAGGCTGTTGTAATCCACATAATAAGACAGCATAAAAGCCACTCAGATCACTTAAGCTACGGTGCTTTTTTTTTTCTTAAGCGCTAGTTGTCCATTTTTTAAGCTTTCCTTAGTATAATGTGCATTTACAAAACCACTTAGTGGAACGTATAATCTGTGCCAGCTCTCAAAGCCTTAGGGATTTTCTGCAACAGAAATGTTGTTCTGCTGACACTCCAGTACATGTCAAAGAAGTAAGGTAAAACAGTTAATGTAAGTCTCATTAATAACTTCTAGAAAAGAAATGGACATTCACTAAGGATTTAGAAAGAATGCAAAGACCAAGTAAAAACTAATGTCATTCTTAATTAACAAGGGGTGTGGGTTGGGGAATACTGTGAGAGGGCCTCGGTTGAACTCATGTGCAAAGTTTCCTAAATCAGCAGTGATTAGTTAGGACTCTGTCTTAGATTATTTCACCTTGAATTCAGTGGGAGCTATGAATTAATAAATCTTCATGTTTAGTGTTTTAGCCATTTTAGTTTTCAATTAGTACCTCAAAAATGAGGTTTATTTCTGTTATAAGGCATGCTTTAGGTGTGATAACAGTAAGCAAGTAAATGCTCCAAGTGAACACTCTGAGATTTAAATTTGAACTATATTGTGCTAGGGCACAGTTAGATAAAAATTGCTGCTACAGCAGCGCTAGATCTTGTATTACAAAAGCTAATGAGCAGTATATACCTTTTAAAAAACCCCTTTCTATTGGAATTCAGCTCAATAATGGAAACATTAGAAAACAAAGGCAAATGGGTACTTTGGGGCCCATATGATACAGCTTTCCCTTAAGAGAGAACTGTTTATACTACTGCAATAAAATGTTGCTTTTCCCTTCCCTTCAAAATAATTGCCACAGCTAGGGCCTAATAAACTATGACAGTACCTTTTTTTCTGCTTGTAGATAAAGTTGCTTCTGTATAAGGATCAGGGAAGTGCTTTCTTTTAAGAAAATACTCTGCAGAACATTGTGTTTAGCTCCACCCAAAGCAAAGCATTCATTACTGTGTCAGTAGCTATAAAAAGTGTCAAGCTCATTCTGTGGAGGATGCCAGTTTGTCATCTTGAATCATGTCTCTTCAGCTTGGATTACTAACTGGCTCCATTACCTTCTTTGTCCTGTAGATGTTCCACTGTTCTTTTTTTTTTTCTGTATTAAAAGTAGAGCATTGTGCTAGTGAACTAGAAGATGTGATTTCAGAATATATTCAATTTTCATGAATTTATGTGGATTTTTCTCAGTGTTAAGAGATGTGCCAGGCTGTTGTTAAATGATGTGATTCTGTTTTTTGATTGTTTGGGGGAAATACGTAACTTTTCAGCTTTAGATAAACTGTGTAAGTGGTCATTTAAGAGGATATCGGTGATTAGTGTCATTGTCAAGGACTTCAGGACAAAACCAATAGAAATAAGTAGAGTGGTTTGAAATTTTTAGAGAAGTTGTATAGTAGATTATCTTGGATAGTTTTTTTTCATGGTATTTTTCTTTCTCAATGACAAGCTTTTTAGAAAATTAATGTTGAATTTTATGGAATCTGAATCCATCTTAAGGAGTTGGAAAAATGGATGGGTTTGTCCTACAGTCTGTAAAGTGCAAACACCTGGTGGCAATTAAATAAAGAAAAATAGACCCACTGCTAAGGCTGCAGGTGTATGCAGTTCCTAAAATTATCCTATGCTTGCCAGCTCTATATTGCAAAAACATTGCAAATTTTAACAAGCAGAGCTTAAAACACCCATACCAGTTCTCAAGTCAGTCTAAAATCAACTTGATCGTATTTAGTGGGGCAAAATGTCTCTTTCTGATCGGTACAGATTTTTTTATAAGGGGGCAGGGTAGGGAGATGACCTGCTCTGGAGTGCTAGGTTTGTTTTTTTTTTTTTCCCTGGTGTACAGCAAGGGGAGTAGCATACAGGTGAGGTGTTCTGCCCTTGCTTTGCACAGGGAGCGCTTGGAAACATGTTTTGGAATGGCACAGAAGAGCTGCATTCCAGTACTTCTCCTCCCCAGTTATTTTTTAACATTGCATAATTAATGTATATAGTTTACATTGACTTTACTGCTTTTGTTTTACAATATCACCTTCAGTCACTATTGCAGCACTTAATATGTTAACTTAAAAAAACGAAGCTTGGCTGGTTGAGGGAGATAGTCCACAGCGTGTGAGTCTTGGCAATATGCTTAATGTTTTGATAGGGTGGGTTGTGGCTTTTTGAGATAATTTTTATGACTTGCTTATGTTTGATGGGGTTTCCTTCTGGGTCTAATGCCACTTTTCTGAGTTTGCAAACCGGATTTGCTGCTGTTCTATGACAGTTGTTCTTGAGATGTTACAGCATGCTCAGTGTTTTGATCATCTTTTAAGAGTCTTCATGTTTTTGAGCTGTCAAATTAAGACACTTTGAACAGTTGAATACTTTCCTGGAATATTTAGTGAGTTTAAAATATATGATCAGATGAGCTTGGGCATGCATTGGCAGAATAGTTTAAGAAACTGCTGTTTAGGGAATTCAACATCTCTCTCTGCTGGTGGTTGCTGCCACCCACTGTGGTTGTCAGTTTTAATCAGCACCCAAAATCTGTCTTGTTGCTAAGTCAAACCCATCTTCTTTGCCAAGTTTAAACTAAGCCATCACGTTTTGCAATGAGTTGAAGTAGGCACACGTGCTCCAGCCCGGCAGCTCCTGTGTTGGTTGTGCCCTATGGGTGTAACTTTGACAGAAGAGAGGACAGCTACAGTGGCTGCAACTAAAAATGCTCCATGTTAGACATCCGTGATAGATGTATGCTTGCTAGCCAAAGCGTGTGTTTAGGTATCTCACTGGGAAAGAAGAAACTAGAAAGGGAGGTCTGTGGCTAGGTTTATGTTATCCTCAAATTCTTTTCCAAAACAGACATTTTTGGCAAATTTTGGCAGACAATCTCAATGTCACATTCTTGTTTTTCATACCTACTTCCACCCATGGACAGAGCTTCTTGCACCCCTCCTGTTCTTTGTGAATGCCTCTTACTCCTCCTGCTCTGGTTTTCTTTCATCCCTTTGTTGTTCTTTTCCATCCTGTGAGTTTGCTTATCTTTCAAGATAAAAATAGATAAAAGTAGAGAGAAATCATCCAGGCCCTCAGAAGCATTGCAGGCCAAGGCCAAATCAGAAGTTCCTGTAAACCATCCCTGCTGCCGTTGTCCTCTGTGGGAAAGAAGCAGTGGGAGGGAAAAATAAAGTACAGAGATAGAAAATCACAGTGTTATTAAACAGATTGCGGTTTTAATACGGCCCACACCTTTGAATAAATGTCCTGGGTTTGCGTCTATAGTTGAGAGGACTGGGCAGGTGAGGGTTATCAGCTCATTAGGGAGGTCAGAGAGAAGGCTTTGCCTCTCAATAGGTCTGGTTGTTGCAACTTCCCTTAGTTCTCTCCAGTTTTTGTGTATACACCTGGCTGGTCAGGACTGCATGTCCTTGAAGAGGGGAAAAAAAAAATGCTTTGTTTAATTTGGCAAGGAAAATTCAGTGTCCAGGATGAAACTGAGTAGGACTGTGTATCAGACCTGGGCCTTGGAAGACTTTATAGTGTGTGTGGTGTCCAGGAGTAGGTTCTCAGCCACTTTGTTGCTGGTGAGTGTTTTTTATCTTTGAAATGTGCCATTTCCTCCATTAGGCTTATGCATGTGGGCTTAGAAGTGGTGAACGAATTCATTGTGAAGAATCTGAAGCTTATGTTGCACTAGCAGTGTTTCAGCCTTAAGAATAATTAGACTGTAATGTATCAAATCTCAAAAGTTGGGCGCTCTTCCCAAGCAGAGGGACAGCATCTTATTTTTGCTCGTTTGTCTTAATCTGTGGCTTTGTGAGTCATTAGTTTCATGCTTTGAAAAATATTAATAATATTTGAACATAGGTATGATGGAACAAAAAAAAAACTTATAGCAGATTTAAATGAAAATGTGATTGCTTAGACAATTCTTCTTTAAAAAGAGTCCCACCATCTTTCAAACAGGCGGAGAGGGGTGTTGCCAGGTCACCAAGGACTTGAGAGAACCTTTTTGAAATATCATTTTGGCAGTGGGTCACTTTTCTTAGAAATCTGTTACAGGGCTGAGTTTGTAGCTTATGTGGATTAACAGACTGTGAATGCTGCCTGGCTTCAGCCTTTGAAATGCATCAGTGCTCTGAGAACAAAACAGTGCAATTTACATTGTCAATACTTTTTTCCTGTTAAAATCTCAGGTTGTATGGTCTCTGTGTTGAAAGGGCCTGGTCCAATTGACAAGCTGAGTTACAAGCCGAATGACTGTTTCTCCAAAACTTTTCTCCGTTCAACTCTTCAGCCTGCAAACTTTTCTGGAACAAAGCTGACTTTCTTCTAGTCTGCTCTTAAACATTCTTGCTCTGTGGTAATATTACTGTACTTTTATTGTGTCTCACTTTCCTGTATGCTTTCAGTTGTTTCAAAATGCAGTTTCAAATTTCTGTTGTGCCTCTTGCCTGCTGTTCCCTTGTTCCAGCAGATTCAGCACCTTTGCTAAAAGAAATAAAACTACCTGGATGTATTGCATCTTTTGTTATTTCTTTTACTTCTAGAAGTAAAAGAATCTAATGCTAAAAGGAATCTGCAAACACTCCTTTGTCCCATGGCCAATTTTTGCTTTACAAAACACATCTGTGTGTCTACCAACACCATTATTGCTCTTCCCATGGGGTTCTGTAGGGTTTCACCTGAGGGGGAAGGCTGCCCTCCTCGAGGGGTAGGGAACTAGCTAGTCAAGCATGAAAATTTATTGCTAGCACCTGTTTCTCTCCCCTTAGTGCAGTCTTTTGCTATGTTTTATGGAGGAATGGGGCTAAGCTGCTGACACTCAGCTCACGTTTTTGTGTAGCTAATATAACAAACTAAGGAAGCGTCTGTATTACACCCTTGAATCCAATGTCAAAAACGGAAGGAGATTTGAACATAGATAAGCCAGGGTATGGTTTAAGAGCTGAAATGTGTGCTGTCTTGGAAAGACTCATCCATCTGTTGCAGAGCCCAAGCACCTGAGGACTGGTGGCTGTTATCTCTAGGTAGTGCTCAAGTAGTGTAACCTGCTCTGAGGGAACGGATGACTGGAAATGCCCTGCTGGGGGTTTGAGATCTAATGACTAGCAACTTGGAAGACCCGTGAGAAGGGTTGTGTCTATATCTGGCCTAGTAATCACGATGATCGACTTAACAGAAAATGAGTTTTAATGTGTGTATTTAAGAAGTAGAACTCCTTCAAGCTACTGTCCTAGATGCAAATATTATTTTGAAAGTGTAGCTTTGAGACTCAACAGAAATTATTACTTGTGTTCACTTATCTGGAAGTTTTATTTCCTTTTCTGCCTCCATTAACCACTTTCATATGTCTGTAATTGGAACGTGTCTTAGGTATGAATTCTTTTTTTCTAGGTACAAAAATACCTTGTATTTTGGTGTAACATAATTTGTATTGTATATACAGCTTTTATTTTATTGCTGCTATAGATTGCTGTCAGTCCTGAGGATCTTTCTATAGTGCACATGGCTCATGTCTGCAAGGTTAGTGAAATTAGAGGGGTGAAATTTTCATCTTTTATACAACAATATTTTTATCTGGAGGCAAGCACAATGCAGTTTACATTTCCCCTCCGCATCTTGTCTGTATAGGTCACTACTTACTCCTCTTGTAACTGATTTGAGTCTATTATGATATAACGTGAAAAAAAAAACCCATGTAGTGATGGAGCTTTTCATTTGCGCAGTTCTGACCAGACACTAAGCAGCAAACACGTGAATTAAATGAATGGGTTGATGACATGTCTTCGTCCCTTCATCCCACACTTCTTCCCTTAAAGCCAAAAATATTTTGCCTTTTTTCATATACATGGATAATTTTGTGTTATGAAGAAAAGAGCAAGCTGTGTCTAGAGAAGTGACTTTGGGCGTAGCTATGGGCAAGCCCCTCATCTTTTTATTTCTTTCCTTCTATTGCTGTTTAAGCTGTTGCCTCAAACTTGAGGACATTTATCTGCAAAGCATTTCACAAATGTTGAAATATCGTAGAGGAGTGTTATCAGTTCCTTCTGCATTGTGTGAGACTGCACCCACTGCTCTTTATCTGTAGTCATTATTTGAATTGAGCAGTGGTGGTAAACTTTTTTTTGTCCTCTTCAAGTAAGTTAGCTTAATATAGAATCTGATAGGAGAATGCGCCGTATTCTCCTACAGTCATGTTTTAGACATCGCAGTATGGAGGGCATGGCAGTATGAACTCAGAAAGCAGCTGTTCTGTCCTTGCCATGTAGATTATTCAAATGGAAATTTAAGTCAGTGCTTTGGCTTTTCTAAGGTTTATAGCATATCGTCGTTCATGTTTTTATAGGAATTATCCGTATGTGAAGAAAAACTTAGGCATGCCAACCTTGTTATAATGCTCCGTGGACATACTGAAATCCAATTCAGATTTGTAAAGTTATTGTAAAGCTTGCTTCATTGAGAAGTTTTTTTTCCTCATTGTACCTTTTGTTTGTGGTTCTTTAAAGTGTTTACAAGGAAGATGGCTTTGAAACCTTCTTGAAAATTAGTTTGGCATTTTATCAATGCATTTAAAAAAAAAAATAGGAATTAAGATGTCAGTGAAGAAAGGTAGTGGTTTTGTTTTGGATGGAGCAAGCAGCTGGACCACATTAGCAATTAATCTGATAGCTTCTCCCTTCCCCAACTTCTTTCTGGTACAGAGAAAAAATTCTCTGAATGGAACTTGACAGTGTTTGTAAGCAATGTCTAACAGAAACAAACAGGCAAAGACCCTCCTAGAACAAAAATTTCTGCCCCAAAAGCATCAAACAAAACCCAATTCTATCAACATTTGTTTCAATTTCAATCCTTTTATAAATAAAGCTTTCTGTATATGCTTTCTGGTCTTTTTGTAATAGCTATGAATTGCTTGTGTTTAGGATCTTGATGGCTTGGGAGCAGACAAAAGGGATTGTAAGCTTTTGATGTCTCAGATTTGAAAGTAAAGCTTTGTGAAGAGAACTTGTGTCTTTAAGCGTAAAGAGAGTTACCTTTTAAGAAAGGATGCCGTTCTTCATCATAGATTCCACCCCACCCACCCACCCCCCCCGAAGCCCTCTCCTTCAGTTTCTTTTAAATATAGAAAATTCCTGTATTTTAATAGTGGCCAGGAGCTGATCTCACATTTCATGAGGACATTATTGAATGGCCTTATTGGAACATTGCTTCCTGGACACTATTATTAGTGTAGTAGTCGAGAGAGATACGACCAGCTGCCGAGTTTCGTTTTGAGTGTCTGGATGGGTGGGTTGGGGTGGCATTCCCAGAGTGACAAGCAGAAGCGCTGGGGGATGCCAGGAAGGAATTTTGCTTGGAAAATAGTTGACATTAGCTCAGTGGTTTGTGCTTCTGTTTCTTCTCTCTCCATCTCCCTTCTGAGAGATCTTAATAGTGTGACTTTTTAGATGATTCTTGCCATAGCCTGCCAGAGATTGCTGCCTCCCTCACCACGTTTAAAGTCTTTAGCTGCCTGTTCTGGTGAAAATTTACAAAGACAGTATAGGTGAATTTTCTAGTTTGAATATTAAAGAAGAGCAGGAAACGTCCAAATAGCATGGATTTTAACACATGGTAGCATGGAGGCATGTTCAGGATTCCTAAGACAGTTTGGGATAGAGCTGCTAGGATAGAGTAAAGGCTGAATCAAGTCCTTTCTGAAGTACATAACTCTAATCCCTTGCTAGGCTTTGGAAGAGGTATGGTTTAGGTTTTTTAAGTAACTTATTCTTTGCTTTCATGCAGCTGCTGTTGCTCTTTCCTACTCGGCAGTAATTTATTGAGTAGGATTAGTTTACTCAAAGAGCAAGAACAGAATGTATGATGTCTGGTGATGGCATTGCCACAGGCCACTGATGTTACAGAGGAGAAGGTTCTGTGCTGGTGAGTTAATAACAAAACCAACAGGAATGTTGTTCCTAGGATTTTTTTCTTCCTTCCTTCCTTTTCGTTTTAGGGCTTTTTGTAGCCCTAAAAAAATAGTGGATGGAATACACTGATGTCAATAATTAGTAATGTCAGAGAAATACAGCACGTCAGTTCTCTTCTTAGGAGTGGTGTGGTAGGGTTTCTTGCTTGTTTTTTGAAGTTACTCGCTTATTCGCAGCCTTTGCCTCCAGAGAACATCCATTATAATGCTCTGTAGCACATTTTTCTTCAGCCTTTTCAACTGAAGGATTCTCTAACCTTTTCTAGAAAAAAAATCCATACTATTTTGTACAACATTGTAATATTGCTGTGATAGCTTTCCTTTATTGAGTATTCTTGAGTGAATTTGTGCGTTTGTTTTACTTTTCCCATATGGTTTTTGTTTGCTTAAACCTGTTTGGTTTGGTTTCTGGCAGTAACTTCACAAATTGTCTTTTTATGCTTGATGGACTATTGCTTCTTTCTGGACCAAAGCCCACAGCAACATTTTAGTGGTATGTGTAGTATAGGGAGCTGAGAATTCCTCAGTGTCGGTAAACAGTTAAATTGATTTTTGTTTGTTTTCTTAAGTTATGATGATGTTTGTCTGTGAGGTGTTTTAGTGTTTTTGGAATGGTTTAGATTCCAGTAAGATACATAGTTATCATTGTAAGTGGGTAATGAGAATTCAGTGTTGTTTTTATATACGTGCCCTCTGTTATGTCTAAGTAGAATGAAGTGTGTCTATCTGGCAATGACTAATCCTTCTGCATCTAAAATAATTAATGAATTTCCTTTCTATGATTTACCCTATAATCATGCAGTGAACAGCTTGGTGTGGTGGGAATTCATGATAGCAAGAAGTTCCTTATTTAGCGTTGCTACTAGAAAAACCCAATGGAAGGAGCTATGTGCAGGAAGAGTCCTCAGGAAGATTAAAGCTGAGTTCGCTAACTTCTGATTAGCCCAGTCACAACCCATTCTAAATTCTTGGTAATGGTTTCCGGTGTTCTATTTGTAGCATTGTTTTTTCTGTCATGTAAAGTGTGTACAATTTAAAATGCATAAATATGAGATTAGTCTTAAAAACAAACAAACAAACCTCTTAACCTACATAGCATTTAAAAAAAGAATCTGAAGTGTGTAAGGCATTTTAGATGCTTGCCTTTCAACATCCTGCGAAGTAGGTTGGGCTGCTAGTTCTGTTTACGGATGGGTAAAGTGAGAGACCGAGTGATTAGATAAGATTGCACATCAAATCTTTGTTGGAGATAGAGTTAGTAATTAGGAGGCCCTGACGTTTGACCTTATTACCCGTGCATTAGAGTGTCTTACAAAACAGAATAGTTTGCAGATGTTAAGATTGTGTTGTGAATTGTATGACAGTTTCAGACTACTTGTTCAGTTCCCTAAGCAGTGGATCAGAACTGTTTTGGTGTAGGTGCTTGCAGATTTTAAGATGATGTGTTGGATTTTAAATGCTCAGTTTTGGCACATGATCGTGTTAAATGTTCCAGCAAGGTGGTGCCTGCATCTCTTTGATTCTTTGTACTCTCTGGAATATGAAGGACAGGAGACTCTGCTTACCTTGGTCCCCTGTTAGAATTGGGAATGCGTGGGCTTCTGCTGGCTGGAAATGTACCCCAAATCCAGCAGTCAATTCCAGAACTACATCTGGTCAGGTAATAGTCTACTGACACTGCACCAGTTGTAGTACAGTGGCTTTGACTTATCCAAGCCTCACCTTGTGCCTACCAGTTCTTTTGGGCTGATGGCGCAGGTGGCTGTCCCACCCTGTGCACGTGCTCACCCTGCTGCAGGCAGTGGTCCCCTGACTTAGTCCTGCCTCCCTGCTCCTACTGCTTCAGTCTGCCTCAGATGCAGGCAGAGCCAGCTGTATCCTTCCAAGCCCACTGCCAGCTTTGGCTCACTTTTCTCCTTTTCCTGTCTCAGTGACCCTACCAACTTATTCTCTGCCCTAACAGACAGTTACTACTGAAACCAGTCCTAAATTTAGCCCTAAATGGTTCCTTCTGGGCCCATCCTTAGTCCTAATTTGGTGGCTGCAGCCATTAGCAGATACAAGCCAAGAAAGGAAATTTTCCCTGCTGATGCTAACATCTCCCAGCATTTGGCAAACCCTTGCTGGAACCAGCAATGAGTATTCCTGCTGGCTGCTACCCAGCCCTAAAAGTAATTGACTGAATTTTTGGATCCTTCTCTTTCTGTGTCTTGACAGTGGTAACTAAAAACAAATAAAAATTATCTGAAAACCCTGCAAGTGAATCCTGCAAGCCTCAGGTCTTTCACTAACACAAACCAGGTGGCTCCCACTGAACTGCAATCTAAATCTTGCTTGCTTAGTTCCAGTGTTTTACATGGATTAATTTTGGACAAATGTCTTAAATTAGAGTAGCATGAATCTTTGGAACCCAGGAGGAAAGATTATAAATTGTATATAAAACCAGTGTGGCTTTTGTTTACGCCAGTTGGAAAGAAGATGACAAAATGAGAATCAGAAGTGTGTTGGGGTTTTTCACGAGCAACGGTCAGCAAGCCAGCTTAATTGTAGGTTGCCAATAGTCACAAAGTTTTCAATTTTTAAAGGAAATTTGGTATTAGTAATGTCACTTGCCTTATAAAGCACTTTCTTAATCTCTTCTAACTAATAAGGAGAAGAGGATGGTTGTGCTCTGAGTTGACATCAGACCAAGAATGCAAGAGGACTGTTTATACAGAGGTTCCCATGGGCAGATGCCTGCTTTGGGATTTGGTCTCTGAATTGAGACAGATAGCTGGGGAAGATTTCCCCCACCCCTCCTCTTGTTAACCTTATTTGAGAAAGAAAACATGAGTGCTTTTCCTTTCCTTTTGTATCCATATAGCTGATTGTAGGTGAATAATTTGTCTCATCTGTCTTGGTGGCACTTTGTGAAGTTTTAAACACAGGAGTAGATAATGATTTTGTGTATCCTTTACTGAGAAAAATTAATTTCTGTGGGGAAAACTCTGTTCATTTACTAGACTATAATTAGGAAATCACAATCTCTCTTCTCCCCTCAGTTCTACATAAGCTATGCAACTGTGAACATTGTTCAAAACTTCCCTTACTAACTTTGTCCAAGGTTCCCAGGCTGGTCTTTGGTATGTTTTTACCTTGTTTTGATATAGGTTACTGTGATGTAGAAATAGGAGGGATCATCTTGTGATACTCAGGTTTGGTTTTAGTTTGCTTCTGTTATTGCTAACTCTAAATAAATATGAGACCAAATAACTTGTTTTGAAAGAGTGGGCTATGCTGGAGAAAAGCCATGCTGTTCTGCTGTGGGTTTTGGCCACAGGAACAGAGAAGTCTTCGCAAAGGAGTGAGTCTCACCTTCTTTCTATTTTTCATTAAAAGTTTCTTTTCCTTCAAACTTCTGTCTCTTTTTGATGTCCCAGTGCATCTCTTCTTTCTCTTGCATAACCCCACAGTTATTCAGTACTTTTGTAAGCGTTCTCGTGGCCAGTAACATATATTAGTACAGGTTGCATTTCCGGCTTTAAATGTGCCTCTGAAGAAATGAAGATGAAAAAAGAAACAAGTATTTGAGATGCACCGAGGGCCTACATTCACCTAGAGGCACATTTGTATCCTGAACCTTGCACGTGCTGGCTGCAAAACTGTGATGGTAGAAGGTAGAAAAACCCTGCTGGAGCTTCCAGAGGAAAAGCAACTGATGCTTTGCAGCGCTGTGCCTGGGGTTAGATGTTATCTCTTGCTATCAGTGCAAACTCCCTAGTCCTCATTTAATGCAACTTCTGTAAGAGCCAGAGCCTGTCTGCGAGAGACTTGGTCCCGTGCTGAAGGTTTTGGTGCAAGGTGGCAGGCACTGGAACTCCCCCCTCCTCGACCTTTTTTCCATCCTCATCCCTGCCTTGGCTTTCAGGACTTCTGTATGTGGTTTAGTGATGTAGTATCTTGGGTATGATGGTAGTTTTTATGCTTGAATGGCTTTCATGATGTAGACATTTTAATTTTAGTGTTACAATGCTATTGGTATGTCACCTGTCATAAGCACAAATTGGTTTGCTATCAGACCCCGCATGTAGGGGTGTCTCACACAACCTGTATGTGACTAACGATCGATTGCAGAGCTGTGCTTCCCTGTGTTTGCTCTCACGTGTCCTTGGCAGGACGTTTTTTTTTGTTTGTTTTTTTCCCCCCCTGCCTGCTCTGCCTCTTCTCCTGGAAGATGTAGCTGTCATATCTGTTTAAAAGATTATCTGTATAATCTCTCCTTTCTGTGCACTGAAGCAAACGAGTTGAAGTATAAATTATAGCAGAACTTTTATTGTAAGGTCTCTGGGGAAAGTGAATATTGTGCTTTCCTGTCTTGCGTGTATGAAGCTGCAGCATGTATTCACTACGCTGGACTCTTGCTTAATCAAATGTGCCAATATGGTTCCCCTTTAATAATTTTCCTCGTAACTCTTTTAAGTTAGATACTTATGTTTGAAACATTGCCTGAACATTTAATCACTTTGGATGGGTGGTAATATGAGTAATGTTCATATTGTGATCCTATGAGCTCCCACTGGTATTTGTATATGTGCTTATGTGTTGTATCCTCTTATATGTGTACCCCTCATCCATAACAGGAAATGAAGGCAGAAAAATTTACTAACCAGAAAAACTTGTAATTCAGTCCATATACCTTCTTTGATATGTTGTCCTTTCCTAGGCAGGGTTATTATTTGAATTGCAGGATTTAAAGTTGATGGCAGAATAGCCTGAAGCATTCTCAAACTAACAGAGAAACCTGCACAATTGGTACAATTAAAAACAGTATCGTTTCTGTAGCGGTCATTGTGTGGAAAGAGAACCTCATACATCGTACTGTAAACATGATGGTAGTATTTCTTGCACATTGTGGGTGACTGAATTCCTAGTGGTACTCTTAAAGGCTTGCTAGCCAGTGATCATTTATGTAGAGTAATTTATGCAGAAAAAATGTTAGCAAAACTGCAAGCCTCAACTGAGCTGGGTGAGATTTGTTATACACTGTGGCCTGTGCTAGGGCTTTGGCAAGTGCACCTTTTTTGAATAATGTGAAAGACCTCGTCAAGCTGTCTCTGATAATTAGGTCTGACATAGCTAATACCTGAAATACAGGCAGGACAGTCATGTGGCCAAATCATGGCTTGTCAGCAGTGAATGTGTTTGTATTGAGTTGCCTGTGTTGGTTTTGGAAAGGGAGCATTGCATAAAGAACATCTAGAAAAGTTGTGTAGATACTTTGTCCATTCTGTGCTGAAATAAAATATTATAGTTCTATGCCAAACGGTTATTTATATATTTAATTAGAGTGTAAGAGTGTTTCTTGTTTGATAAAAAGAGATTGGTAGATGTGCAGACACTGTGAAATATTACAAACAGGTTGATTTTGAGTATTTGATAGTCACAGGAAGTGCCTATGTTGTCAGTCCTTCCTAGTGCTGTGGGAATTCAGGGGCAGCAGCATTTAACCATGTATCTGTTTTATTTACTATTGACTTCCAATGTTTCCCCTCTTTTTTTTTTTTTAATGGATTATAATGTTGGATTAAGTAATACTATCATGTAATGTGTTAGGTGCTGCTGTAGCTTTTTTTTTTTTTCATGGCAAGGGGAGCAATTTAGAAAAAGAAAGCAACTAAAGCATAAATGCACAGAAACGCCTCCATGCTTGATAGCTAAAGCTGCACATAACATGACCAAGATCATTAAACTGTCATATTAGATAAAAGAATCCTCTAGCAACCTAAGATTTCTGCTGGCATAATTTCTGCAGAAGAAATATACAATGTGCAAATGCTGGCTTTTAAGTTTGAGACAAAGCACAAAGAATTATTTTCTGCTCCCTTATTGCCTTCCTGTGTTCTGTGCATCAAAATGTTCTCATTTATATTAACAAATGAAAATACATTTAGCTTGCTAATAAATGAAAGAGAGCTGCTTTAAAGCAATTCATATGGAAATTATTCATATTGTAAGCAAATTCCTAAGAGAGATGCTGAGAAGATAAGTACATGATGCAATCTGGAGCAAAGAGTCTTTTCTCTGTTCCTTTAAAAGAGCTTTGCATGGGTGTCTTTTGTTGCTTTCTAGCTTTAAGACTTTCTTAATTTTAACTTCCTGCTATCAGAGGAAAAGCCTTTTATCCATTTAGCCCTTTTGCCACAGTAATGCAGTAGTCATAAACAGTTGTAGTTGCTTTCAACCAAAGGTGGCCATTTGATCACTTGTCCTCATGATTGTTTCCTCCACTTTCTTTTGAGCTAGAAAAGAAAAGAAGACAAGGCCAACCAAGTAAAAAAGTTCACAATTCAAGGAAAAAAGGTATTGGAACAGTCTTTGGCATTTTTCTGAATTGCACATTCCTGCAGGTAGCAGGAGTCGCACAAGTTGAGCAAAACAACTTTGCTTATTAATGTTTTGCTTGGAGCCACAGAATGGATTATGAAATTCCTGCAGTCGAATGAAACTTCAAATATAGAAAACACAAATAAGAAAAAAATGTGGTGCACTTGTGACTTGCGTTATATGTAGTTTCCTTTTTTTCTTTGGTATTTCCAGTTTTCTAAAACTCTTTCAAGCCTTGGAGGCCAAGAGAAAGTGAACGTCTGTGACTGAAACCCCTTTGAAAGCACAAAGAATGCCAAAGAAAATCTAGGTTTGCAGCTGTCTAAAGCAACTCCCAGCTGATAACCTGGATCTCTCACACCCTATTCTTTATTATACAAATCTGGCTGCTGGATTGCTTCAGTGCTGTGTTGTGCTATGAGCAGCCAGAGGTTCCTTTGGTCCAGCCAATAGGTTAGTCAAGCTTCACTGAAGAAGTGTTAATTCTGGTTTATTGAGTCATCAAGCCCGTTGCTGTTTCAAATAAATAGAAGATAAATTGGAACAAATATTTGCATCTTATTCCATTTGGTCTGTTTGGCTGTATCGCAGCATATTATTTAAGTTGTATCACAGGAATTAGTACTGGGATTTTTATTTTTTTCTCCCCAGTGTATTGCTAGTTCTTTTGGTTTTTCCTTTTGTCTCTTTGTTTCTCTCTGATTTCTGTGATGATGTTTGACTTTTTTTTTTTTTTTTTTTTTCCCTCCTAAACCAAGTATAAATCAAACTTGTCAGGGAAAGGGAGTTTCTTACTAGTGTGTAAATACTAGGTACAGAAATGAAGAAATGATCCATGCAAGAATTAGTGCTATAAAAATGTTAGGATATTATTTATATAAGCATCAACACCTTTTTTTTTTTGTAAGGATGGCTGGATAGCCTGGAATGTGCTGTAATGACTTCTAGTTTTGCCAGTTCATATCTAGCTAACCTGTGCACTATGAAGAGGGTGAGCAGAATGGAGAGGGAATCATATTGCCTGATGCCTAGGGAAATTTCCCTCCCCTCAATTAGTTGAATCGTGTCAGTACTGAAGAAGAACTACCACTGTCAGAGTATATAGTGAACCAGTCACACAGCATGGTATGCAAGAGTGGAAACTGATAGCTAATACTTAGAAAATGCTAGAGGAACTGCAGGTGCAGCTACGAGCAAATTAAACTGTTTCCAGCTTTCATGACTCCTAAGTTACTAAAATAAGCCCTTTAATTGCTAACTCTTAAAAGTTTTTAATAAATATTGATTTACTAGTCTCATATTTGCACAATGTGAATGTGACTTGATGGGCATGCCTTCACAGCATGATGAAGAATTTGGCAGCTAGAGGATTAAACATCTGGTTAGTTGCTTGTGATTTAGGTCAGATACGAATCTGGTGATCTGGATAATAAACCCCAAAATTGTTGGCAGTTACCGCGTAGTAGGTTTTCTGTCTAACATTATGTAGAAGTGAATGTAGAGTTGCAGCATCATCTGTTTTTGTTCTGTTGTACTGTTAAAAAAGAACTTTTAAACTAAATTCTTGAAAAATGTTATTGCAAAATACAGCCAGGAAATGAAACAACATTATACATGAAGACACTTGCCTTAATAGGAGGTTATGTTTAGTTTGGTTTGTTTGACATTTAAAATGAATGAAGAGTAGTGATGAGGATACTAATTTTTTTATACGTGGTTGAAACTACTGCTTCTTTAACCTTGCTATATGGAGTCATCAAGGTTAAGATTTATAGTGGCTATCTATTTTGTATAGTGGAAGATCTGATTAAATATTTGTTATAGTTCTGCCTCCAGGTTGCATAGGAATTATGCCAGCGTCTGTAGACTGATTTGTCTGAAAAGATAGATCCCTCAATCCTCAAAGTGCTATTTTTTTATAATCTAGATGTCTTTTTCATAAATTTTAATTGTAGTTTTGTGTATCTTTTTTCCTGAAGAATAATTAATGCTTTTTTTAACATACACACAGTGTAAGTTCTACCCTCTGTTTTAAAAACCCAGTATTTAAGATGCATAGGTATATGCTAGTGAAATAGCTGTACGCTGTTTCATTACCCCGGTACCTGTAGCAGAAGTGGTGAGAGTAAGACTTAGCGAACTGAATAGCTGAGTATGTCATTCAGTAATCGATTCTAGCCTTCTGATACCCTAGAGGTGGAGGTACCTTCCCATGTAATAGCTGGGGCACAGTGTGAGTCAGTGACTTTGTCAAAGTCTATACATGGGCTGGAACATAAAACTAAGTCTCTTGAGTGCTGTTCGTTCGCTTTGTGCACAAAGCCAGCTTTCCTAATTCAATATATTTATTTCTACTTTTAAACACAATTTATGCCAAGGTACTTGAGTATTGGTAGACATGCATTGCTTTCATTTTTTTTAACTTTCTCAGTGTGTTTTGCTAGCATGAAATCATTATGCCCTGCTCCTTCAAAATTCCTGTCTAACCACAGCTGTTCTGAGCTTGGGATAATCAAACTGTGACACGCATATGGAAGCTGGGCAGGTAGTTTGCAGCTAGGACTATGCTAACAAGACCCTTGCCGCGTACAGCGTGCAGATACCTTTTTGATTTGGGAAGAAGATGTGGCCCAGTGCTGTGGCAGGGCTGCAGCCAGCCCAGGGGCTCTCAGCCACGTGGTGTGTGTGCAGAACACCAATGTGCAC
>NW_009649717.1:1333203-1335862 GCF_000708025.1 Charadrius vociferus
GAACCGCTATAAATGATGTCATCAGAGTCATCCTTTGTGTATGTCTTGCTGTGGGTTCATGACTTACCTTTAACCAACAGCAGGTTAGACTTGCTTCATGTTTGAATCCAGTTTTCCTTGCAGTACTGCTGCATCAGTTAGCTCTTGTAGTTTTTAAAAGAATGCGCGCGGTGGGTTGCTTCCTCCATGTGTGCTGCATGTCCTTGGCAGTCCTTTTCCCATAAGTGCAAGATTTGCGCAAGCCCAGGGATGTCTGTTCACACCTTGGTCCCATGTTTAATTGTAGAGTTATGTTTGCGCATGGGGGAAGTAGCAGAAACAAGGGCAATGCTGCACATTGGTCGGGGATTTCAGGTGTGCCCATCGAAGGTGCTATTTTGCTTAAATTACCAACTCACTGTTTCTAATACAGTTATGTGTACATGCTTTATGTCACAAAAGAGTGTCTCAGTTCTGTTGGAGTTCATGAAAAAATTGTTCTTTTGTTTTTTTTTTTAAATCTATTTGCACACATCATCTCCTAATGTTACTAGCGGGGACGAGAGCAATGGATACAAAGACTTTGAGACGTCTTATGAAATACTGGTTTGGGGCATTAATGGAGTAACAGCTTTTCTGCATGTATTTCTGCCGGTTATATCCTTTGAGAATTGAATTCTGTGTTTCAAACTGCTTTTTTGTTTGCACTAAATGCATTGTCATGTTTTCCCTGATCTACTTTAGGAAATACTTGGTGAGCTGGGGCAGAGAGGTGTTCTTTCTGTGTGTAGACCTTTCTCCACCTCAGATACTCAGCAGTCACATGTGCAGGGGTTATCATCCTGGTTTGAACTTTGTTCTGGCTTTTGAACGTGTTAAATGCTCCGGGATCAACGAGACAGCAGTTAATGAAAGTACAGGCTATCAGTGTTTAGTTTTGAAGTGGAAACTGGCTGTACGACGGGAGCTGTATTTCATGTTACTTCATAATGTGGAAGCAAGCGAGCTGGCTGGACTTTTGTGTGCTTCTCTTCAGAGCCGCTTGCTTGCATTTGCCTGAATGAATTGGTGGAGGAAGGCGGGGGACTACATGGTCTTTCACATTTTGTGGTCCGAGTGTAGTTCAAAATGCTGTTCAGTGCAACACTTGTGTGGAGTCTCTCCCCTAATGCTTTATGTGAGTAATTCTCATGTTTGGATCATGGATAGGTGGAGTCTTCTAGTGTCATTAAAAGAAAATTAAAAAAAACAAGTTTCAATTCTTCAGCACCCAAGCAGTTTGTTGGGCTGCGTGCTTATGACTGAAGTATAATGCTGTGATAGTAACATAAAGTGTAACACATCCTGATACTCTAGAGTGCATAATGAAACAAAGAGATTACAGAGTTGGAAAAAGTGAGATTACTAAATGTTCTACAATAATGTCATTCCAGTCTTTTGAACAATGCATTGATTATGTCAGTTTGGGTCATAAAGGTCTGCTTTAGGCATGTTTATATAATGAATAGATTACACTGTGGGTCCAACAATACATTTTTATATATAATTTGGGAGTGTTGGTTGATGAGACGCTCAACATGAGCCGGCAATATTCGCTTACAACTCAGCCAACTATATCCTGGGCTGAATCAAGAGAAACGTGGTCAGCAGCCCTTCTGCTCCGCTCTCATGAGACCCCACCTGGAGTCCTGTGTCCAGCTTTGGACATGGACCTGTTGGAGTGAGTCCAGAGGAGGGCCATGAAGATGATCAGAGGGCTGGAGCACCTCTCTCACAAACTAAGAGAGTTGGGGTTGTTCTGCCTGGAGAATAGAGGTGGCTTCAGGGAGACTTTATGGTGGCCTTCCAGTACGTAAAGGGGGCCTATAGGAAAGATGGGAGGGACTCTTTACTAGGGAGTGTAGTAACAGGACAAGGGCTAGTGGTTTTGAACTGAAAGAGGGTAGATTTAGATTAGATGTTAGGAAGAAATTGTTTACTTTGAGGGTGGTGAGACACTGGAAGAGGTTGCCCAGAGAAGCTGTGGATGCCCTATCCTGGGAAGTGTTCAAGGCTGGGCTGGGTGGGTCTTTGGGCAACATGGTCTAGTGGAAGGGGGCATGGGTGTTGGAACTAGATGATCTTTAAGGTTCCTTCCAACTCTAACCATTCTATGATAAATAAAACCAGCCATCTATATGTTGGATCAGGCAGATACTTTCCAAATATGTGCCTGTGTCTTGCCTTCATTTTTCTTTATTCTTCCTTATTCCCTTCCCCTTGTTTTAATTTTGAAATTTCTTCAGGTAGTCAAAACAGACAGGACTATTTTTTCTATTCAGTGAATTCAGGTCCTGACTTTACCTTTGTTGATAACTAAAAAAATGCTTGTAGACATGTAAGCGAGAGGGTTCAAACAAAGTATCTGTGTCTTAGCTATGCATATTACCAATTATTTCTGGTATAGCTGCAAATATCCTGACTTTGGTGGAATGAATTTGGAAAAAAAGCCTAAACCAACAAAATAATTTACAGTCTGTTTTCTCAGTAGATCTCTTGCTTCTGGAGAGCTGGAGTTGTATGCTGGTATCATTGACCAGTGAAGATCCTTGATACCCGTTCTCTGACAGTTGTGTATTTTTTTTGTCTTGGTCTCAGTCAACACAAATAAGAACAAAGGTAAATAGGAGTCAGTGAGTCT
>NW_009649717.1:1335875-1345387 GCF_000708025.1 Charadrius vociferus
TTCCTGCTCTTGAAATAGCATTATAAAACACCTCTGTCATAAGATGAAATGAAGTGGCAATTACAAGTCTGTGTATACTATTTTTTTTTTCCCCATGGAATTTGTACTATATGCAACCACTCAAAACCCACCCCATGTTTGTTTTGTCTGGTATCAACCCTCAAAATTTCTCATGAACCTTGGTCTTTTGGAAGGAAAGGTAGGGAAGTTTAGAATTTTACGGAGTTGCGATGAACCACATCTAACAGGGTTCGCAGGTTACTAGAGGTCCGGTGGACTGCAGTTGGAGGATCACAAGCATAGGGTAGTCATACAGCTCAAAAGCTTTATCAACAGGGTGAATCCTGACCAAAAGCGCCAATTCAAAAGTAAAGCAACCTTAGTTGCTGAAGCTAATCAGCTTTAAAGGCTTAATGTTCTTTATTATGTAGCTCCGGACTGATTCTGCCTGAGATTTTTGTGCCAGCATGGCCTTCATCTGTGCAGGACAGTGAGAAACAATACTGCCACGATACTGTAATTCTTTTTAAAATGCAGGTAACCCGAAGTCATCGTGATACTAGTAAGGGCAAGAACAAACCTACTGTACTAGTGGCTTGGCCTGTGCTGCTGAGCCCCACTTGAGCTGCTTCATCTGCCTCTCGTCTCCCTCCCCAGAGTCTGGGAGGTGCGACCTGTGTGACTGCTCTCCTGTCCAGTTATAAGAGGTTCTCTTTTGCCTGCCTGCAAATTTTCCCCAGCAAAGTGTCTGAGAAAAGCAGAGGTGTTGTATGTAGACAGTCTGTGAAGCAGGCAAGGTGCCATGGGCTGTGACTCTTGATACTGTTTTGTACTGGACATACTCAAAGCAGCGATGGAACAGGTTGGAACAGCCTAGACCTTGATCGACTGCTTTTCATTGAGTTGTGTTTGTAGATTGTGTATGCGTATTGCATCTTGTTCTTGTAAATCACGGAAAAATGCCAGTTTAAATGGGCAGAGCAGGAAACGGTAGTCTGAGTTCAGCTAATGAATGTAGAGCCTAATGCTGTTTAAGGATCCAATTTGCTTTGGAACGTCACAGCTGCTGTGTTAAAATGGGTGTTATTTTCCTCTGCTTCAGCAATAATTTTAGTATAAAACCGGGACATGAGAAGAAACATTAGTAAATGAAAGAAGAAATTGCATTGAGGAACTTCTTAGTGTAGGAATCATTTTTTTGTGCTAACTGGGACTAGAAAATGAGATTAACAAGGAGTTAATGTGTTAGTTGGCTACGGGTTCTTTCACATATGTTGCAGCTTTCTGCAACATTCATAAAGAGCTTTTGTTTATGAGGAGCAGAAGAAAAAGCAAGAAGCTATGAACTGCCACCTTGTCTTCAATTTTTATTTCAGATTTTATTTCTCATGGAGACCTAAGCATGCTTGACTTTTGAATGTATCTCTCGTTCATTCACTCTATCACAAGAATGTTGCGTTAGATGATGTGACCTAGTAGGATGGTTGCTAGTACCAGTACAGTCAATTAGTTTGTTCACTGTGGTTCTGAGGACCAGCTGGGGAGCTCTTCTGTCTTTGTGATCTGCCAGCAGTTTACAGACCCTGGTTTGTTAGAAACTGTTCTGACTTACATCATTAGGACTAGGTCAGAAACTCCTGCTTCCTACAGAAATCAACAAAAGTTTTTTCCAGCTGTCATTGGCAAATGCATTCACTGAACACTTCAGGGTTTCCAGTCTTTTGCAGCCTTATTTCCATATGTGGTAGATTGAATGAGGCTAGCTCCTTTGTTGTACAGACCTTTTAATTGACTTTTATGTCTTTTTCTGGACACTTTATTGAAAGCATAGTCCCACAACTACAAAGCAGCAGTGCAGCACAAGTAAGATACAAAACTGGGATTCCTGACTCCTTTCCTTTGGGCCGTATCGCCTTTTGTGGTGAATGGGCTGTGGATTACCTGAGATAAGGTTTCAGCAAATTAAAGTGTACTTGATTTGTCTCTTCTTTCAGCAGAAAACTACTGCTAGTTTTTAAAAGCTTGCCATGGGATACCTGCTTCACAATATTCTACTAACTATATTTAGTTTTTAAATACATGCATGTTGTGGAGGTCTCAAGCATGCTGTTGTTGCTGGACTGAACTTGACCTGGCAGAGCATCCGTGTTACTGCTCTATAACAACAATGTGTAGCTGTTGTTCCAAGTGCTTGGGAGTTTTCTCATAAAGGTGGTGCTCCAGACACACAAAGTAAAGTGTTCCCAAAGCTAAAAAGTTCTTCACAGGTTCTTCCAGTTAACCGTCTGAAACTGCCTGTGAGAAATACTAGCAGAATCTCGGGAACAAGCTTTGTCAGTTGAAGAGCGGAGGCTGCCGTGAGTTGACTGGATCGGGAATACTGCATTCATTCATGGTGGTTCTTCAGGGGAAAGAACAGACTTTTCAAGTACGCTAATAGATGGTTATCTTGCATTGAGGAGACCAGCTGTGAACTAAATGTTTGCAGAGTCTCTTGGTGGATTTTTATTTTTTGTTGTTTCATTTTGGTTTTGTTTTTTTTAATGTAGAAAGCATAGCAGGATGTCCAACCACAATAACTGTCTATATAGCTGTACCTATAACACATGCCTCTCTTGTGTGTGTATTTAAAAAAAGGTGTTTGGATTGCAGTGACACTTGGAAAGGTGGGGTGAGATTAAATCTCTAGTTTGTATTCTGTGTACCAGATGGTCACCTTGATAGCTGTTGTCTGCTGAGCATGATTGGGCATGGTTGTGGTGAGACAGGAGACCAAAACCTGAGGGAACACTTTTATGCCTGCTGTTATGCTGTTTCTTTAGCTATGGAACTTGTTCAGGTAGTTTTAGTAATGCTTTCTTTTGTGTTTTGTCTTTCTGAGGGAGGAGAGGAGAATAGCATTATTTCAGTTCTCTAGGACAAGAAATGTGTTTTCCATTGGAAAAGTAACTTTTAATATTGCATCTTTTTTAACACTATGTTAGGTATTGAAAGAAGGGGGGAAATACTGCATTGTACCTAAGACCCGTGCTGTCCTGTGACTTGACTTAGCTGAGTAATCACTGCGCTGGCAGTCAGTCTGTCTTTCACTCTCTTGCGTTTGGCTTATGACTTTGATTATATGGAAAGTCTGTGCCTCTTTCATGTTAGCCTGAGTTGTAGGTTTTCTTTTTCCCTTGAGTGTGGGAAGGAACAGGCTACTGAAGGAGACAGATTGAAAGGTCTAATTTAGGCAAATATATATCTTAGATTGTCCAATAACTCTGCCACTCCCACATCTGTTGAAATGTGGGGTTAATTTTAGGGTGGTGTTCACTGCTCAAATGACTCTTATCTCATAGGTAATTTGTGTGTTTTGATAAAGAACTTTGATAAGTATTTGCTAAAGGTTTTAGTTTTGCAGCAGGCATCAACGTAACATAAAACTTACGAGAGATCAAGGGACTTTGCATTAGGAAAGATACAGGGTTTTTTCTTTACTGAATAGAAAAAGTCAAATAGAAGGGAGAAGACTAAAAAAAAACAACAACCAACTTAAAAGCAAAAAAATCACTCCCCATCACCAGGATCGGGTTCTTTTTAATGTTTATAAGTAACTCCGTAGCAACATTAATTAGTCTTTCTTATGTACTTCTAATGCTTTCAGGAATATATATCCCGCTCTGCCTCTGTGGCCATTTTTGTCACTTGTGCTAATTAGAAAGCTTTAAACAAAGAGAAAGGGGTTTCTTCTACTATCCAGGCTAATTTCTAGTTTATTTTAAATTATATCCTCCCATCTATTTTTTCCTCCTTGAAAGAAAGTTCTAAAAATAGAGAAACAAAACAAAATCAGTCTCCCTAAAGGAAAGAGGCTGCAAATCATTACGGAAGGATGCAATAACCAGAGTGTCCAGCATGGGTGTTGTCATTCAAGCCCCTGAAGTTTATCTTAAATGTGACTTTGCTAGGCTAGGGTTTTCTGCTGCACCTCTTTTGCACAGAAACCCCATGATCCTACTACTGTTATAGTGAGATTTTTGGACTATAGATTCCTGGTATATGGTCAATTTACCCTGCTACTCCTTTTTCCTTTAGAGACTTGAGAATCTGTGACTCAAAGTGACTTTGCTTTCAAAAACAAAGTGTTTATTTTTTTAAAGGCCTGTGATACACTGAAAAAAGGTTTTTAAAAAAATATGTAAGTACATATTTTTCCTTAACAGCCTGCATTTTTTTTTCTTTGCAGAGATCAGTAGTTTCCATGTAGCAGTCTGGTCACCTACATTTCCGTTTAAAAAGACATAGACTGGTGACTTAAGACTGAAAGTCTGTTGGTTTGCCTCAACCAGAGAATGGAGAGTATCTTTAGATCCACAGAAAACTAATTGTTTAAATCTGGTTATTATTTTTAAGACAGTTTACGAAAGAGACCCTTTCACTGAAATCATTGCCAAACAAATTGCTTTCTTGTTGATTTTGTACTCTAAATGCATAAACTGAGGTGAACCACATGGCAGTTAGGTAAATTGAATCATGATTTTAACTGGTGACATTTTCTGTTTTTTTGGTAGTGTTTTGAGGGGACAGAGCATGGGACAAACAGAGGACAACTACTTAGTCTTTCCTATCAGCCTGGCAAAATTTAGATCTAGTCAGGCAATTATACCCCACAGTTGTCATAATATTTCACATTTGTTGCCTTTTTTCAAATTTTTGTTTTGTTTGGTGTCAGGGTTTGTTTGTTAATTACTTTCCTTTATTCCGTCATCTTGGTTGTTTTCTGCTTGTTTCCAAGCTTGATATATGAATAAATAATCTTATTTAAAAGGCATGCACATTTAAAGTTTTGTGAGCAGCCAGGACATTTTGTACCAGTGAGTGCTAAAGCTTGAGCTATAAAGCCAGTACAGCTGGAGTGCAGAACGATAGACATGCAGTGTTTATCCTACAGTCTCAAGTTGAATAATTAACATATGCCGCTGATGAATATTCAGCGGTCAGCCTGCAGTCAGACGGACCACCCTTTTATTCCTGGTGCTGTCTGAGCCCAGTTGGACAACAGATCTTGTAAATTTTCCTAAGATGTCAGAGAGAAGGAATCGTAAATTCTCCTGGTTTTCATCCCCAAACCTCACAAAGTGCTTCTGCACTAAATGCTTTAGTAGTATAATGGTGCAAAGAATTTTATTGTTTCCTTGATAACCAAAATAACTGTTGCATTTGAATCATGGACTCACAGAATGGTTAGAGCTGGAAGGGACCTTCAAGATCATCTACTTCCAACCACCCTGCCATGGGCAGGGACACCTCCTACTAGACCAGGTTGCTCAAAGACCTATCCAACCTGGCCTTGAACACTTCCAGGGACGGGGCATCTGCAACTTTAATGGGCAACGTCTTCCAGTGTCTCACTACCCTCACAGTAAAGAATTTCTTCCTGATATCTAATCTACTCTCTTTCAGTTTAAAACTGTTACCCCTCATCCTATCGCTACACTCCCTAGTAAAGAGTCCCTCCCCACTTTCCTGTACCTTTAGGTACTGGGAGGCTGCTATAAGATCTTCCCGGAGCCTTCTCTTCTCCAGGCTGAATAACTCCAACTCTGTTTGTCTTAATAAGAGAGGAGAGCTTAATAAGGCGCTCCAGCCCTCTGATCATCTTCATGGCCCTCCTTTGGACTCACTCCAACAGGTCCATGTCCTTATGTTGGAGGCCTTAGAGTTGGACACAATATTATAGGTGTGGTCTCATGAAAGCAGAGTAGAGGGACAGAATCACCTCTCTTGACCTCTGGCCATGCTTCTTCTGATGCGGCCCAGGATGCTGTTGGCTTTCTGGGCTGCGAGTGCACATTGCCGGCTCATGTTGAGCTTCTCATCCACCAATACCCCCAAGTTCTTCTCCTCAGGGCTGCTCTCAATCCATTCTCCGCCCAGCCTGTATTTGTGCTTGGAATTGCCCCAGTCCGTGTGCAGGATCTTGCACTTGGCCTTGTTGAACTGCATGATGTTTGCATGGGCCCACTTCTCGAGCCTGTCCAGGTCCCTCTGGATGGCATCCCTTCCCTCCAGCTTGTTGACTGCACCACACATCTTGGTGTCCTTGGCAAACTTGCTGAGGGTGAACTCAGTCCCGCTGTCCATGTTATACTGCTAGCTGCATGACATAAAGTAGCAATAATCTCTTCATGTATAATTTCAGCATAAGGTTTCAAGTAATGAGTTTTGGTAAATAAAGTTTTATTTGTTACTTCATACCTGTCCGATTTCAGCATAAGGTTTCAAGTGATGAGTTTTATTTGTTACTTCATACCTGTCCAGAACAAGTCCAGTCTCTGTGGGACTGGGAATTTGAAGAAAAGGAGTAGATAATTTTAGGCTATAAATTCTTCAGTGTGGTACAGCCTGGCACTAACTGCTTGTACAGACCCTTTGTAGGCAAAATGGTGCAGAGTGGCTTAGCAATGATGCAGTTATGCTCCCTCTAATAAAAGGGCAGCAGCTGTTTTCCTGCTGCTCCCTGTTGCCCCAGCAGCTGTGGCATCAGTTTGCTGACTGCTGAGTGGCACAGTAGCTGGGTAGCACGCTGGATGACGTGCCGTGGAGTTTAAAGAAACTCTTACAGTACAACGTATGTGTGGGAAGGTCTCATGGGAGGGTGGCAAGTGCCCTTTGCTTTCAGCGGGGCATGAGATTCTAGGCCTTATGCTGAGTACCGAGTGGAGCTGGAGGTGACGTTTCTTCTCAGAGCGCACCTCCCTGGCAAGCCACAACTACCCTGTAAAGGGGCTTGTTCTGCACTGCCGAATTTGCGATGTTAGGAACGTAGTGATGATTAGTTTCCTACTTATTCTCAGCACTGGTTTGGGTTTAAGAGTTTTTCACAGTTGTCAAACCTGAGGTCTGTCTCCTGGCTATTGAGAAAAACTCTTGAGTGTCTTGTGGTTTTGATTTGCTTTCTAACTAGCGTTTCTCCTGGTAGATTTGTTAGTAGTGCTCTTGCATGATCCTATTGCAAGATAATTATCATAGAAGGTGTGGCATACCTTCTTTTCTCTTTTAAGCTGATTTTAAGTGATTTGGGTTTTTTTCTTCGTAGAACAATTCTGTGTATGTAGGTGCAGATGCTGTGCATAACTCCCTTCCTGTGTTGTACAGATACAGTATGTTCACTGGTGAAAGCTGAAGCATTTCCTTCAGATCGCGTAATTTATCATCCCTTGTTTGTATTGTAATAATTTCAGGTACCAATTTCCTTGAAATTTGAGGCTCTTCGGTGAGTATTTTACACATAACATAGGTTGTCACTGTCCAAACAACTCCTCATTTGAGCTATTAGGCTTGTAGAATGATTTTTTTTCGTTTTGTCTTGTTTTAGAGAGGGGGAACTCATGCTTAGATTTTTAACTTAACAACACTTGTGGTCAGTCATGGGTCAGCTTTAGTCTTCTGCTCCCCTTTTGTCCACTTCTGACTCGCTCTGGCACATGCAGTTAAAGCTCTGAGTATGCTGAATATGTCTAGGCTAGCAAGGCAGAGTTGTACATCCTTTGACTGATGATAAGCAGGGACAGTACTGGAATATAAACTGTTGTTGGTGGGTCCAGGGAAGAGAGGCAAAGCAAAAATCAATACTTCCTCTTTGGTAAGCAAATTCTCTGAAGCTTAGTGACACCTCAACCCCGGAAATGGGAATAGAAACTTCACAAATCCAAACATTTTATAAAACAAAGTTCTCTTTGGAAATGCTGGCTTACTCTTTCACTCTATTTCCCTCAGCTTTAATCAGAGAAACTCAAGTACTGGACTTCTGTACTCCTACTCTGTTATATAAAAGTGTTCCTCATATCATCAAAGTGGTGAGAATAGTCACCTTCAGTGCAGGAAATACATAGTTTCTAAGGGAGGTTGTGAATACTTTTGTGGTGTTGCTCAACTTATGCAAGAAACTGCAGTATCTTCTGTCGTGAGAACACATGCCAGAAATGCAGAGTGCATAGTAATGCAGCTAAAACAGTTAAGTTATGGAAAAATAACAAAGTTACATAGGGTAGTACTTTCACTCTCAAATTATACACATTACACTCATTTAGAAACAAAACTAGCTTGACTTTTCTCTAAAACTGAGATAGTAAATTTAAGCTAATTCTTGTGTCAAAGCATAAAGGACACAAGTAATTTAAAAAAGATCCTTGCTGTGTTATATCCAGGAAGGGTTCCTTTTGTTTGAAAACAGAATGAAATGTGAAAGCTGCATTAAAAGACTATACAAATGGCTTTGTTTCCTGCTTATAATTTACATTGTTATATAGCTGTTTAGGATTGCAAGATGTTTCTTTTGTGCCTTGTGCATCCCGTGAGGATGTGGTGGTTGCTCTTGACTATCCTAAATTGCTTTTGCTCAATTGTTTTGTTTTGTTTTTTGATCATTTAATGATCGTTGATTTGGGAGCCAGTTGCTATTGATATCCAGATTGGACACTAATTTTGGAGAAGTGTGCTGAAATCCCAGAGCAGTGAGGCTTTCACATGCTTGTGTGCGAGTAACTTTCAACAGAGTTTAACTGCTAAACAGAGTTAGTAAGTTGGACTGTGTGTCTCTTTTACATACATAGTAATATCCTACAATTGATTCATTGGCCTCTTGTAAAATTTCTATTCTGAAACTGACATAAGAATTGCAGGATTTCTTTGTGCATAGAGTTCAAATATTGCACAACTGTCCAGACCAGAGATAACCAAAGTTTCTCTTTTGGCGTATACCGTACTACATAGTTGAATAAATAAAAAAATAAATATTTCCTAGCAAGCTCTGTTAGTGATTATTGATGGCAGGAGCAATAACTTTATTCCTCTGCCCAGGCAAATAAACTACAATAATCAGAGGAGCTGGCAGGTGAAATGATGCTGGAGTGTCCGGGCTCCTCTACCAACAACTTTAAAAGAGCAACAGTGAAAGCAATGAAAGGCGAGTGGGAGGTTCATCCTTTGCTTTCACGTTTCCTGTAGTTCAATGCTTTCTGCTATTTCTATTTATTTAAAGGAATCCTGTATTCAGTATACAGATGTTGACATATTCTGTGTGGTGTATGTATATGGTTTTGGTCTGACCTAATTGGAAGCTTCAGTTTTGATATGGTTTATCCATAGAATCATAGAATCACTAAGGTTGGAATGGACCTTGAAGATCATCAAGTCCAACCATTAACCTACCCTGACAAAACCACCTCCAAACCATGTCCCTAAGCACCACATCTACCCCTTTTTTAAACACCTCCAGGGATGGCAAATCCACCGCCTCCCTGGGCAGCCTATTCCAATGTTTGATAACCCTTTCCGTGAAAAAAATTTTCCTAATACCTAATCTAAACGTGTCTGACATAACTTGAACCCATTACCTCCCGTCCTATCACTTGTCACCAGGGAGAAGAGGTAAGCCCCCACCTCTCTACAACCTCCTTTCAGGTAGTTGTAGAGAGTGATAAGGTCTCCCCTCAGCCTCCTCTTCTCCAGGCTAAACAACCCCAGTT
>NW_009649717.1:1345502-1371735 GCF_000708025.1 Charadrius vociferus
TATTCAGCCGGCTGTCCACCAACACCCCCAGGTCCTTTTCTGCCAGGCAGGTTTCGAGCCACTCTTCCCCAAGCCTGTAGCACTGCATGGGGTTGTTGTGACCCAAGTGCAGGACCCGGCACTTGACCTTGTCGAACCTCATACCATTGGCCTCGGCCCATCAATCCAGCCTGTCCAGATCCCTCTGCAGAGTCATCCTACCCTCAAATAGATCAACATGCCCACCTAGCTTAGTGGCATCTGTGAACTTACTGAGGATGCATTCGATCCCCTCATCCAGATCATTGATAAAGATATTAAAGAGAACTGGCCCCAGCACCGAGCCCTGGGGGGCACCACTTGTGACCAGACACCAACTGGATTTAACTCTGTTTACCACCACTCTCTGGGCACGGCCATCCAGCCAGTTTTTTACCCAGCGAAGAGTATACCTGTCCAGGCCATGAGCAGCCAGTTTCTCCAGGAGAATGCTGTGGGAAACGGTGTCAAAATCTTTGCTAAAATCCAGGTAGATAACATCCACAGCTTTTCCCTCATCCACTAAGTGGGTCACCTTATCGATAGATCCAGATAAAGCTCATGTGAGAGCTATCAGAAAAATTGCCTTTTGACACATAACTGTTGTGTTGTTTTACATGTAAAATCCTCATTTGACAGTTTTGAAAAAGTGTGTAGTAAACCCTTTTTTTAATTTGGACATCTAGTTTAGCTACTCACTGCGATGCTGTCCAGTGCTTTTTATGGAAGCTATATATGATGTAAGTACAGGCTGTCCTCAGTACCACAGTTGCTGCCAGCTGTTTTCTCTGTCAAAACTTGGATTCATTTCAGTTCTGTGACTAGCTACAGCAAAATTTATTCTTGAATTCTTCCCTCTTCGGGGGCCTGTTTGTGGTCATCCCATCCTTCCTGATGCTGAAGATTCACCCTGGCTTGCCTACAGTGGACAAAAAAGTCTGTACATCAATAAAGGAGTTCAATGTAAATCTTGCCAGAATTCCTACCCCTTGCATTTTGAACTTGGATTTTTTTTTTTGTGTGTGTGTAGAAATGTACTAAGTTGTCAATTATTTTCCAAAATACACTCATACTCTCACCTTTTAATAAATAAGCAAACAAATAGCCCGAAGATTGGGCACTTGGCCATTACTTGTTGAATTATAGTTCTCAGCTGCTCATGTGTCTGATTCCTCATTGTGTTTTCCTCTGTCCTCTCCTACTTGAATCCTATTGCACTTGGGAAACTAAAGCTGTACTATCTAAGGTCTTTCTCAGCCAACTGGAAGAATTTTGCGTAATTTTCATTACTTGTAAGCAGAGAAACTGGTGAAAATGTAACTTCATTTTCTCAACCTTTTATGGTCTTACTGGTGACGATGTATTTGGTAGCCATGTCATTTAACTCTCTATATGTGTGCGGGTGTGCTGAGTGCGTGTTTGGACATGTTTTGTTGTGGAGAAGTCACACTATCTTGCAAGTTTGATCTCCTTGTGGGTTTTTGTCTACATGTGCAAATGTTCAAACAGGCAGTAACTCCAGAGAAGTGACAATGTTTTGAGATATCTGCCATTTTGAAGAGAGAAAACATTGTGAATGATGCTTTTTTCTCTTTTTTTGCAAAGGTTTTCATGTTTAATGTTGACATTTCTGCTGACTTGATATATAGCTTCATAAAATATTTCAAACTGTCAGTTGAACAGCATGTGCTTTTAAAGATGATAAAAATACTTGTTCTAGTCATTCATTAGGGAGGTGGCTACCAGCTCTCCTTGTGTTTTAGCTGCCCACTTCCCGTTATGGAGTTGTCTTCTGACTTCTCGTGAGAAGCACTAACACTTGCATTGTTTGCAGATGGCTGGAACAAAGCAGGCAGAGAGCTCTGTCTGGAAAAGGCCTTTATTGCATGAAATCCTGTTCAGGATTCATTTAACTAGAAACTCTGCAGAAAGGTTGGGTTGTTTGTTGCGTTGGGTTTTTTTCCCCCTCCCTTGCTTACTGCTGTGAAGGAAAAAAAGATCTTGCTGAAACAATTTATTTGATGTGAACTCTCCAAGATGATGTTCATGCTCAATGGCAGCAGATGTGGCATGTGAAAAACCTATGAGCTGGCATGTTTGCTGTGACCTTCCCATCCCAGGCTGAGCTGCGCTACCCCTCCAACTTTCTCAACCACATTGTTTCACTCGCAGGTGTGCTTTCTAAAACAATAAACCATAATAATGAAGTCAGTCCTGTTTCATGGCAGGGGAAGATCTCTGTGCCCTGGTCAGGTCCTCCTGCTGTGTTGATGCAACAACTTTACCTGGCTGCCATGAGTGAATTTTGATAACTGGAGAAATTAGGTAGACATGTCCAGTTAGTCATTTGGATTTTGAAAAGTAAAGTGATCTAATTCAGAAGACGTTTCATTTAAGATGAGCTGTGAGGGATTGAGCCAGCAATGTGCACTTGTTGCCAGAAAGGCCAATGGAATCCTGGGCTGCATGGGGAAAAGCGTGGCCAGTAGGTCGAGGGAGGTCATTCTCCCCCTCTACTCCGCATTGGTGAGACCACAAGTGGAATACTCTGTCCAGTTTTGGGCTCCCCAGTTCAAGAGAGACAGGGAACAACTGGAGAGAGTCCAGTGTAGGGCAACTAAGGTGACTGAGGGATTGGAGCATCTCCCTTATGAGGAAAGGCTGAGAGAGCTGGGACTCTTTAGCCTGGAGAAGAGAAGGCTGAGGGGAGACCTTATGATTGCTTACAAGTATCTAAAGGGTGGGATGAAGGAGAATGGAGCCAGACGCTTTTCAGTGGTTCCCAGTGACAGGATGAGGGGCAACAAGTACAAGTTGGAACATAGGAAGTTCCATTCAAATACAAGGAAAAACTTCTTTACGGTTCGGGTGACAGAGCACTGGCACAGGCTGCCCCGGGAGGTTGTGGCGTCCCCTTCTCTGGAGATTTTCAAGCCCCGCCTGGATGCAGTCCTGAGTAATGTGCTCTGGGCAATCCTGCTTTAGTAGGGGAGTTGGACTAGATGATCTCTAGAGGTCTCTTCCAACTGAAAATTCCGTGATTCTGTGATTAGTGCTTCATTGTCCATATTCAGAGTGTAGATTTGATTATGTGGGCTTGCCCACCGACCACAAAACTCTTTTATAAGATGGAAAATATAATGGCAAAATTGAGCTCCTACACAGCAGTGAATTGACATTTTCTTTTGCAATCAAAATAATATTTCAACACAATATATTGTGGTTCATCTAAAGATTTTAGTTATTGTGTGGGAAATAAGTCTGGGAAGAAAGCAATACTCCTGAATTAAAATATTCATAATGCTGACGTTGGATACGTATCTGTACAATAAACACATTTTTTCCTCTAACTACTTTGTTTCTTTTACAGAATTTCCCAGTTGAGGAGAACGTTTTCAGTTATCTAGCACAATTTTTCATCCTCAAGCAGTACGGTCTTCTGATTTAGTTGCTAGTGTACACCCTTGCTTGTTTGCAAGTTTTCCTTGAGACATCAATAGCTTCATTTAGGATATAAATGGTTTGTGGAACAGGAACATAGTCATCCTGCAGAATGAATATGAGTAAAGAAACCATGAATAAATGCAGAAGGGCCTTCAAATTTGTGGTGTTTGACAAGAACTGAAGAACACTGGAAATTTGTATTCCATTTGGTGGTCAGAGTTGTCTTATAGAATACAAGTCAGTTTTAAATTTCTGCTAGAAAATTCACTACTAGAAGTGTAATCTCATCTTCTGAATTCGTACATCTTTACAGTACTAATAGTAAAATCCTGATCTCGGAAAAGGAATGTTTGCATCTCATGTTTTCTAATTCAGTTACTTTTGGAAGACAGTCCCCAGATCTGTGCTACTTATACAGCTGAAGGTATTGTAGAATGTTTTACCAGTGAAAGCTTGATGGTACAGCCATTTTGGTATTGTGTATTCTAAGTGTCGGTTCTGGATTGATGCAGAGTTTTCTTTTGGGAACAGATTATATACATAACATTGGTGTACATCTTGCTACCTACTGTTTGGTGCAGCATGATATAGGGAAACCTTTGCAGCAAATCCTGAACTGCTAGTTTTTATCTTTGGGAACCGTGTGAATTTCGTGGAATGCTGTCAAAGTTTTCTGCATTGCGACTTTTTTTTTCTTAATTCTTGCTTCCTAATTTACTACTACTTTTGGTCTGTTTTGTTGTCAGAAACATGGAGGTTTTAAGGATCAGGAAGATGGTTATGATTCCTTTGAAGGCAAATTATCTTTATGGTACTCCACAGTAACTTCCATCACAGTTGCCTGACCCTTCAGCAGAGTCTTTAGTATACAGGTCTTATGTCAGAGTGGTTGCAGGAATGGAAGCAGTGAATTTATTGGCAGGGTTGTAGCTTGTCTTTTTCTTTCATAAATTGTAACATGCTGTGTTCCTGAAGAGCAGAACCGTAAAACTTAGTCACCATCTGAGCTGGCAGAGGGGTGCGCTCTTCTGTAAGAGCTGTTGGAGATGCTCTAGGAGAGCCTTAATCTCCGCCGAGATACTAAATCTGCCTGTGATGCAAAGAGGAAAATGCCCTTGGCAGGGTGGCGTAGGGCTGGCTTGCTCATTTCCAAGATCTAGCTAAAAATGCAAATAACTAGAGCTCAAGAAAGTGTGGTGCAGTAAGGGACAATGCCAGCATGACTTGGCAGTTTACCCATGCCCAGAGAAGATGCTACTTTGTGATATTTCATATATGGTAATTAACATGGTAATTGCTTGTTTCTTGATGTGGGGGAATGTGGAGTTTGTACCCTTGTACTTGCAAGGGTAGAAGAGGGAGAAATTACTTGAGTCTGTTTTCACTGGTAAAAGTTGGAGAACTAGAGAAGGTAGGTAAGATGATACATGTGTTATGTTATTATGCTGCATACTTTCTATAAGAGAAAACAATGGTTGGAGGTTATGGCATCTAAACCGTTTTGCGTATCTATGAAAATAAGAGTCTACGCTGCTAAAATCTGGAAGCTCTCTTAACTTGCCTGTTTTGATTGATGTGGAGAAATAGTGGCACTGAGACTATGGCATTATACATTTGAAAGAAGGAAAATCATAAAATATAAGAGAATTAACATATCAAATAGAAATCTTGCAAAAATTGGGTGGTTCTATCTCTTAAGAAGTGGGGAGAAGGTTAATATATCTCTGCCATGCCATTTACATGTGGCTTGTTCAGGCTAAATAGCCTGTTTTTACTTGTCACATAATTATGCCACAGTTAATGACTCCAGCATGTGCTAAAACTGGTAATAGGAATGTCAAACACTGTGAAAGAAACATTTAAGATGAGTCCGTTCTTAATAGAGGCACTGTTCTGAAAAATGATATTTATTTCCCCAATATTCAGTTTTCTTTTTCTTAGGTTGGAGAATGAAAACGTGCTTTTCTTTTTTGGCTTCTTGGTGTTCACTTCCTGTTGTTGTTAGTTAGGAGAGTTGTGAAAAAACTTGGACTTTTAGTGTAACAGAAGAACGACATCAATTCCTGTATGTGACAAGATAAAAAGAAAAATCCCATTAGAGATTAAGATTCCTAAAATTGTTATTAATTTCTTGTCTTTACATATAAGTTACTTCAGGGTTGTTTGTTTCCCATTTTATTTCTGCAATTTCCTTTTTTCTGTTTGTTGAAATGCAAAGCTTTTTTTTTTTTTTTTTTTTTCCCCCTAAATTTGGTAATGAAACCCCTTCCATGTTAAAGTTTGAAAGACTTTTCCTGGAATACTATTGCTGTTTGCTAGCTCTTCCTCTTTTTCATTATATTTGGAAAAACTAAACTCATTTGTGTGCGCATGTGAGCGTGTAAACTTGACCTAGAGTAACTTCATTCTGACACCAAATTTCTGAGGGTTTTTAGTAGATAATAAAACACATCGTAACTTTGGTACAATTGTTGTAGATTTGTTTCAGGCCTGAGCACGTGAATGCAGAGGCTGTGAAGCTGTCAGCTGCTGGACGCCCAGGAGCTGTGGCTGGAAAGGTGCCTTTGGGGCCAGCAGGAGCCGAATGCTGTGTCGCCAGTTGAATTAAACTGAAACAGAGAGGCGTTGTGGTTTTTCTTATTTGTTTTAGAGGTGTGGGATGGTCCAAATATGTTTACACTGTATTGTGCTGGGGGGGGGGAATAAAAAGTTAAGAGCTACGTGACAAGTCAGTGATTAGCTGATTTTTAATCCTCATACCCGAATTTGCTAAGCTTTCAGAAACTCATGAGTTGCTGTGGGTAACGTGACGTTGTCAAAACGGGACTACAGAAACCTTTTAGTCTTTGAACTTGATTTCCATTCTAGTTTTGGAGGGAAATGAGTAACTTTATTTTAGCTTTATTGTCTTCCCCCCCCGACCCCTCTCTCTTGATGATTCTTGAAATATACTTATTAGATATAAATGAGTAGTAAAAGGTTTATTTGGTTTTAGGGAGTTAAAACATGTTACTGCTCTTAAGAATCTGCCACATGGCTTCCATCTGCTAAGTTGATAAGTAAATCCTGTTTATCCACCTTACTAAGGTAATGACTAAATCCTGTTCATGTTCTCAGTGTCATGGATTATACTAGATCCATTGTTCACCTTGCCAAAGGGGACACAGAAGAGAAACACCGAGTTGCTTTTGTAAGCATTGAGATGGTGCATGTTTTATACAAAATGTCATACAAGTCCGTATTGCAGCTCTTGGACAAACTGTTTTAAGTACTCTGTTCCTCTGAAGCGACTTCGTTAGCTGTTGCAAGCGAGACCGATGCCTGGGAAGAAGAGGGGAGAGGCCGACTCTCACTCAGCTTGTCCTTGCCTGTTTCATGACGGCGTGTAGCTTGCCCAATCTTGGCCTGCTGTGAAGAAAATAGATTGAGAAGTCTAATATTAGTCCTTAAAGTAGTAACGTAGCTTGAAGACGAGCTTGGTAGTTATATCTAAGTATTTGTTAACCTTTCGGCTTTTTGAGGAGAATGTTGTTGAACAAGACCAGAGCAATTTTAACCTCTATTAAATAAAGCCTCTAGAAATCTGCCATTCCTGGAGCATATGTTAGTGTTAATGGGATTTGTAGTTAGGGATGAGGAATGGCGGTGTAATTCCAGTTCTTCTTAGAGTCGTCATGATACAGTAAAAGCAAAGCTTGATGTAGAAATCTGTATTTTGCTGTAGAAAAATATTAACGCTAATACAAAGGGCTGTTGCAAGCAGATAATTCTCTTGCCATGCAAAAGAGATCTGGGATAGCCTTAAGAAGCAATACCGTCTTGCTTCATGCAAGAGTTTTAGTTTAGGTGGATAACGCTGAAGTTAGTACTGATCTTAGAGTAAAGGGAGCGATTGGAGTCTGGTGCTGTAAGCGAGGGCTGGCCACCGCCTAGCAACTAATGGTGTCGTGTTGGCTCAGCTAACTCAGATAAGAAACAAAAATGTTTTCCTCCAAATCCAAATGGAAAAATGTTGAAGTATTTGTGTGGGGCACCAGCAGCGTGTCTGGTGCAGGACGAGCTGACGGGAGTGCTTGTTACTGTAGCGTTTCAGAACAAAGTGAGGGAGCTGGCGGCTGCTCCTCTTCCTTCTGGTGTGCTTTTAAGTAGTTACGTTTGGAGGTGGAAAAGAATACATGATATTGATATGAACATTAACAAAGAGAGAAAATTAAAAGCCCTGGTGTCCTTATGTCCCTCCCTTCTCTCTTTGAAAATGTGTCTGTCTTTCCCTTCAGTTTTTTGGTCAAAACGTTTAGCACATGCTTCGTTTCTTCTAGTGTTTTAAGAAAGTGAGACTTTGAAATGACTCTGCCTTATGGGTTCGCCAGGATTACGTTTTATTCAGGAAAGAGTGTTAGTGTTTGGTTGATATTTAAACAATCTTTGATCTTGAATGCCCTATTCCTTTAAATGATAGCAGCAGCTTTCAACAAACAACCACCATATTACTGCTTCCCGTATTTTTCTGTTTGGTGTTACTGTGTAGAATGTGGAGATTAAAGGGAATAAAGTAGTTACTTTCTGGCCCCCTAAATTCTTGCTGTGTTTTTTCAGTAGGCTACAGCATTATTTGGATAATCAGCGTAACTGGTGTAACCGTACTCGTGTATTGTCTTATTCTAACTATGTAGCTGGAATCCATATATGTTTATGGTCTGTTATAGCACATACTTGTCTTGCAAGCTCTAATGCTGATGTGGAACAATACTGGGATGTATCTGTCAGTGCTAGCCAAGAAGTTTTGCTCTAGTAAAGGTCTTCTGACACAGGATGGAAGAGAGCCAAGTTACGTTTACGAAATTCCTAACTTAAGCAACAATGCTCAGCATTTAAATTGTAACACAATAGCAAGAGAGTATAGCACTTATGATATCAGTGTCAGTTTTGTTTTTATAGAGTTTTAAAAATGCTTGTAATTATGTAAACATCTGTGTATGTACTGTAGGATATGCGGAATTTTTCAGGGTAGAAGCTGGAGCAGTTACATGCTGTTTACCCCACAGTGGAAGGTATGACTGCAGACGGCCTCAGGTGTCTCCCTCTGGCCATGGTTTGTCAGACAGCAAGAAATCCAACACAGGGCTTTGTTATCTTTCTGAGTCTAACCACCATCTTCGTAATTCTTCCTGTGCTATAGCAGAGTGAGTTCAGTATTCTTATTCTGCCTTTTGAGAAAGTTTTCCTCCATCTCTACTTGATACTCAGTTTCGTTTCTTTTAGTTTAGCAAGGGGCAGAGCAGAGGCTCTTCCATTCCTGCGAATAGCTGGGCACCAGTGGTTCTGCCAGGCAAGCTGCTAGTGTTATGTTAGACTGGTGCTGTTTTGCCCACAGGGAATGAAAACAGAATGTGGCCTTAAATGTAAATTTAGCCAAAATAAAACAAGACCGATGGATGATATATAAACATTGGAGGATGAATCTTGTAGTTAACATCTACTGACTAAGCAGGATTAAAAAGCTCTTTATTTTGGCAACAGTTAGGAGACTGATTGTTGCAGCAGTCTGTTGAACCAGATGACTGGAGTGTTCTTCCCCCAGTCAGGAGGTTTGTTTCTTTCCAGTTACATCTTGCAACGTGTGATTGGTTTTTATTTTGCTTCAGTGACTTCTCACCTTTGGTGAAAGTGCCAAATTCTTAAAATACATCAGAAAATCTCTTCCTATATTGTTGTCTTTTCTTTCAATAGCCAGGTGCCTACGGCTTTTCTTGACTCATCAGATCATTCTTCTGTGTCCCAAACCCCACTCCCTGATGCTTTCCAAAATTTTCTGGAGCAGTTCTTAAACATTTCAGAGACCATTTGTGGAAAGACACTGCAAAAATTTAATGTGTCTTGATGGCTTTAATACAGGAACTCTGCAAATCTAGCCTTGGTGTGTTAAAAGATTACTGCTTCCGAGCACCTGCTCAGCCCTTCGGTCAGTAATTTCCAATCCTTTAGCAGAATCAGTAAAGAGAAGTGCATGAGTGTGACTTTCTGATCATGTGAGAAACTCAGTATTTTCATTCAGCTCCTTCTCAACTTAACCGAAGTTGTTGGACTTGGCACTGAAAGAGTCAGGGCATGGACACAGGTTCTGTCTGCTGTCACTGTCACCAGAGAGGTGGCTTTTGGTGAAGAGGTGGGATATGCAGCCATGCAGGAGGCGGTAGCCCACTTTAGGTGTACCCATAGGTATTTTAGTACCCTTTCAGTCTGTGAAGGGGAAAGGGAGTGTTGCGTGCACGCAGTGCTGCATGCCTTCTAATGCGTACCTTGCTCAACATTGTTTGAATACTTCACCTCTGCAAGTGGGAGAAAATGTAATAAACAATTCCTTCCTCTAGTGTCGGGCTAGCTCTCATATGACAGGGCTTTGGTAGGGGATTATCGGATTCAAGAAAATGAAATAAGTTTGGGAGATTGTGTGTTATTGGACCCGTTCTCCCATAAATAAACTCTTTTCATCCTTGTGTTGTGACCTGGCTCACAAATAAGCGTAACACTAGATGTTTTTTCACAGCTGGCAGAAACTGTTTCTTTTGCTGTCTGCTTTATGGACAGCCTTTTAGCCCAGAAGACATTTGAGTTAAAATACTCATGTTTCCTTTTGCATGGGGGTTGTGTTGCCTTTTCCTTCAACTTCCTTATCCTTATTTCTTCAACCCTGTGCAGCATCCTGCTGCTTCATACATTGAAGTGTATGTGTACAGGCTTTAGAAGCAGTTGCAAAAGGGAGGCGAGTACTTGGTGGCATAGCATCACAGGGAACGGTGCTGTTACACAATAGGTGAGGAAAGGAGTAATGAGAAATGGGTGAAAAGAAAGGAATGTGGAATGGCAAGGAACTGAAAGCATTTTTCTCATTTTAGGCAGTGTCGTGCTGTTTGTAGAGTATTTGTGACTTACCCTTTTAAGTGGTCGAACTGAACTTTCAGTGCAGCATTGTATGTTGAAGTTGCATTTAACTTTGACACGTGATAAAACATACAATGTGTTGGATGCAGGACCTTTCATAAAGTTTTTCTTTTTCTTTTTTTTTAAAAAGGAAAACAAGAATAACAAAAAAAGCCCAAGTTTGTAGTCTTTTAGCTCTAGTTAATATTAAAGAACAAAATGCTTAGCTGGTCCGCTAAAAGCGTTGTTCTTAGCCCTTCAGAACTGCATGTGATAAGAAAAAGATTATAGATTAACTAAATATTTTAAATGGTCCTTAACCTTGGCTCACAACAAAAATGTGAGTAAAACCTTTACTACTGGGTAGGAGTGTACCAGGACATGCATCCTTTTTTTTCCATTGAGCAATTCCATCCTTCCAGAACTCGTGACATACCCAGACTGCACATGTCAGCACAACAGAAAAGTGTGTGTACACTGCTTATTTACAGCTTTGTAAATCTTAAGGGGCTTATAATTATGATATTGTGGTTGAATATAGAGCCTGGTTACTTCCTGAGGGATGTGAGAGTGCAACCCTCTGCCTCCAAATGGTCAAACACTAGCAGGTAGAAGTGGAGTTGAAGAAAATGTTTTAGGAATATTACAAAAAAGTTATTCTACAAAATTATTTTTAATGCTGTGCTTTTAACTTTAATAATTTTTGGCATAGTTTAACTCCATGGAATTTCTAGTTCTGGTGCAACAGTTCTTTAAAATTTGGTTTATGTATAAATGATTCACCAGCAGAGCTATCTATTTAAAGGGTATAGAAAATCCTAAGATGCGTATTTGTGCTGATAAATACACTAGTGAATTTAGGTAAGCAGAGTAAGACAACTGGCACAACTGACTGCAAGTGTTGTGCCTTAAACTTCTGTAGTTGCAGATCTGTTTGTATGGCCTGTGCCCTAAATTGTGGTATAGTGAAGCATAAGAATAGGCCTAATACTGTTCACATGATCACACTTGCTTCGTACTGTATAGCCTTGTATAAGGAAATCTGTGCGACAGGTTCCCTGATGAGATCAGAAGAGAGTTGGACAATATTGGATGTCTGGTAATGTCCTTGGGCAGACCTGTGTTAAGAGTTTCTTGTAAAAGTTGATTATTCTAGGGATATGAGGATCTTCTAGCCTTCTTAAAATGATTTCGTAACCTTCAATCTGTGCTTGTTTTCCTTGCAGACCTTTCAGCAGCCCAGAGAAAATTTGCCCATTCTCTGAGAGACTTTAAATTTGAATTCATTGGTGATGCAGAGACAGATGATGAAAGATACATAGGTAGGTAAGAAGCGACTATAAGTGGCTATATTTTGCCATGCCATCCTGCAACATGATTAAACTTATTTTCTGGTTTTGTTTTACAGATGCATCACTTCATGAGTTTTCAAACTTTTTAAAAAACCTGGAAGAACAAAGAGAAATTTTGGTGAGTTCCAATAAAAATTTTTAAAAGCTGTGTATATAGCAGAGAGTAAGATGAAAGTCAGTTACGGTTGCTTACTGCTTTGTTGACCACCAAGTTGTTGATATCAATAACTTAACAGTGAAAGCTGTCATTGTGCGGCCTCTGATCCTGTAGTCTAGAGTTACAGACAGCAGCTAGTTCTCATTAAAGAAGAAAGCTCTCATGTAAGGACAGATAACTATGAATTGGCTTAAAATGGTAGTGCCCTGATAAATTACAGCTGGGGTGAAAATGGGAAAACCATCATAAGGTTGTTTACCATTTACAGTAAAAAGCAAGATGAAAGACTTAATGCTGCAGCAGGACACCCAAGGTTGGGAAGTTGGCCAGATTTGGATCCAGGATCTCTGTGGCTCCAGCTTCAACAATGACATGGAGTGCAATCTGTTGGCTGGATGCAGTAGCAGATTTACGAACCTTTTCTTTATAGGTGAACTTTCTGGTGGATGGTTGCATCTTCAAATGTTTAGTTGCTCTGTTGTTTAGAAGAGAGTGTTCTTCATTCACATGCCTGTGATTACTTAGCGTTTTAGTGTAATACGGGTGAAGTTGGCTGCACACAGACTGTGGGCTGAGAGCGCTGCGATACACCTTGGTATCTTGATTTCCTAAGTTGTCCAGAAGATGGGGGGTTTCTTTCTGGATGGTACTGTGATTCTCCTCTTCAGTTGCATGCCCAGCTTTTATTTTAGAGCATGGATTCATAGAGCAGATGATGCGTACCCAATTTTCTTCTGAGTGTGGTCAGATCCTGCATCTAGGAAGTGCTCTTAGATCTGCCTAGATAGAAATTATGTTCGTCAGTATTTGCTATGTGATTATATCTTTTATGTTCCTGGAAGTCAGTGACCACTTGGCATCGCTGAAAGGAAACTGAGACTGATCTGTGTTCTGTGTTCCTCTCTGCCAAAGGCTGTGCCTGCAGTGTAGGAGTATGTAGATAGGCGAGAAAAGAACTTGTGAACAATTTTTTTTTTTTTTTCAACACTTCTCTCTCTGGCAGTCCTGAGTCCAATAATAGTCATGGTTCCTTGAGTATGCTGTGTTATGTCCTGGTATGTCGTTCTGACCTGGAACCATGTTTGGTTTAGAATTACTGCGTGGTTCCTTGCACATTCCTGAAGAATATTGTCTTTACGTAGTAGAGAGAATTTTTCAGTAACTTGAGTTGTTTTGCCAAGTTGTAGGGATTTGCTCAAGTATGTTTGAATGCTTCTTTTGTTTTTCATAATTCTGAAATATAGTCTTTCTCTGTTTTTTCTTGTCTGCCATCCACAGCTGTGTTTTATTTTAGTGAAGTTACATACACCTGATTAGTGAAAGTCTTCAGGAAGTTTTACAATGGAAGATACTTTATAGCCTGTCAAATTATTTTCCATGCTATTTTGATACCAGTTTTTTGAGAGCTGTCAGCTTCAGGACTTCAGAATTGTGTGTCACGTTTCAGTGACTATGTCAATAGATCTTCAGCAGTAATAGTTTACCAACACAGTAGGCTGTGCAAAATTCTGTGCTGCCTGTCTGTATAGTAAAACACTTCTGTTTTTGAGATTGAATGCCACAAAACAGTATTACTGGTATACTGCCCATGCTTACACAGAAGGCATTATCACACTAAAAGATAATTAATGTCAGTTTCTTGATGAGGAAAGTATGAAATGCAGTATCTGTTAGAACAGTGACAGTTTGAAAAACTGGAGAGTATAAAATATTGTGGGGCAAATGTTTAATTCCAAGCAGAAACACAGTATATTCTCTGAGTTAGCAGATGCATGGCCTTTTCATCTGGAGTCTAGAAAATGTTATGTATCATTTCTAGAGTGAGTTAATAAAACAGGGGCCCTGAGTCTCTGAGAAAATGACTGGTAAAGATAATTTTCAGAGGCTGCTGCTCTGTCTTTTTTTTTTTTTTTTTTTAATTTCTCAATAGATATTTTAACAGTGGCATGAGCTCTAGGGATGCTCCCATAGAGAATATTAGAGCATGTTGCACTAACAGATGTTTGGAATCAGGTCAGGATCCAAAGAGTTTCCATTAAGATGCAAAGCATATAGCAGATTTTTTTTTTCAAAAGCATTCAGTCGTCTTTGTTAAGAATGGTCTTATTGAGCATTTTTCCTCTTACCATTTTGAAGATGACCAGAAGGTTTCTGACTGCTTACTTCATTTTCAGTGCAGAACTGCAGATAAATTTCAGTCACATAAAGTAAAATTAAAGAAATCGGTGACTAATTATAGAACTAAGGGCATTTCGGATATTGCTGTGCATTTAAATTTTTAGATATTTGTGTAAAGGTTTCTTTTCTTCACAACCGTATAGTAAATGAAATAAATGTGCACTTAAAACATTCTAAACTGAAATTAAATACTCTCTAACTAAACTTCTTGTGGTTTTCTGAAAGTATTGTTTGTGGTGAATCCGGAGTCCATAAAACTTTCTGTTACCGTTTATCATAAATTTACATGTTTGGTTATTATTTGTCTGATGAATATTTATTTGGTGGATATTTAGCAATTTCATTCAGATGTTGGAGTCTTGCACTTCATGGTTTTACCATTTCTCCCATCTCCTTCAAAGGCTGCTGAAATTATATCCCAACTGTCAAAGGGTTTAGTCGCTTTTGAAAAAGGAATTCGGCATTATTCCAAACTTTTCACTGAAATTATTATGGAGTGGACAGTAGAAAGACAAATTACGTTTTTCCGTAGCACCATAGCTTGGTGACTTTCTCCAGGACAGATAGGAAATAAATCATTTTGTCCTTGAGAATATTCTGGAAATGATTTTTATGTGTTAAGCATCAATGGAGTCGTAGGACTTACGTTCTGCTCCTTTGATGTTACAAAAGTGTCGTGGAATTACAGGGATGAAAGGGAACTTCACGAGGCTGGTAGGAAAAGGCTGGGGATGAACAAGGACCAACATGGCGATGCTAAGATCCTCTGTCCGGGTACCTGCTTGCCAAACCTCCCTCCCAGCCCCAGTTCTCCTGACAGCAGATGCAGGTTTGATTCTTGTGATGGGCTCAGAACAACAGGCTTTGCTCGCTGCCCTCATTTAGGCTGCAGCAATGAGCAATGCAGAACTATCTGGTAAGGTACTGATCGCCTGTAGTTATTATCCCTTTTCCTCCTTCACCTTCCTTTTTACCACCTTCATACCTCCCTTCCTTCATCCAGTCTTCTCCCAAATGACCAGCCTGCTGTAATTAGTTTTCCCACTTGATTCCAGTCTTTCTAAATCGCAACCAAATTTCATAGTTCTTGTACTGTTCCCTCAGTAATCTCAGCAGTACTTGGCACTACCAGTGCGGTCACCCTGATGTGCTGGCTGTGCGTGCTTCCACTCCCTGGAAGTCCTCTGTCCTGTCCTTCAGCTGCTTCTGGAGTTCAGCTGTTGCTCACGTAACTCGCCTTTAACCATGCTGAAAGTCCAGTCATCCCTCACGGCGCTTTCTTTAACTTCTGTCAGCTTATGTCACAGTTACGGGCCGTGTCCTGTCCATCAGTCTCTCAGATCCTATCTAGCAGTGTCTCATGTCCTGTTCCGTTAGCTTACTCCCATGCCAGGACTGAGCGAGTTGGCTGCGTTTGCCTGGAGCCCTGCCAGAGGTGTGACTGGCGTCAGGGTCATGTATACCTAGACCATCCCTGATGAGTCCTGGTCTAACCTCTTTACAAAAGTTTCAGGGACAGGGATTTCTCTAGTTTTACTCCAATGTTTATTCTTCTGGTTTTTTTTACCCGATACCCATCCTAAGTGTCCTTTTCTGCAAATTAATCTGGGAACTTTTTGGGAACTTAGCTATGGTAGTCATGGAGTAAAACTGATCACTTTTCTTTCATAGTAGTATTTTCACTGTTATCCTTTCAAAGGGGTGGTTTACATTTGTATTTTTCCTTATTCAATTTAATTGCACTGAGTTTAGACCATCTCTCTTTTCTGTCAAATTATTTTTAATTCTGCTTTCTGAAAGCACTGACGTTTTCTCTTGGATTTATGTCACTCCACATGTATGTTAGTTTGGTGGAGTTATCGGTAGGTCACTGCAAATGGGATCATGAGGAAAACTTGATTGTAGTTTCTTATATGATGATTGAAATGTCCTCTTAGCTGAACAGGTATTTCTCAGGGAAATTTTGCAACCAGGGTGGTGTTTGCTCATGGTTTATTTCTTAAGAGCGGGTCACCACCTTTGTTTTTGAGACTGTTGTGTGCGTCAGCATTGAAGACTTCATTGAGGAGGTCGGCTACTGTGCTGATCTCAAAAAGGAAACTAGATGTTGTTCTTAACGAAGACAAAGTAACTTTTAACCTTCTATAGTTTGTTCCAGGACTTTTGAGTGTCAGAGTTGCTACGCCTGGTCTGTAACTTTCTCGGGTTCTTCTTTCTCCTCATTTTCTGACTTTTAAGTTGCTGCTGTGTTTGCTTTTCTACCATCCTCTGGGACTTTGCTGCCTCTCCCTTTAGTTTGTTTTGCTGAGTTTCTCAACTACTGTAAAGCAAAGCCCCTTCTGACTTGAATGCAATTAATTCTTCAGCTGTGTACTGTAAGAATACATCTATTTGTTTGTAAGAAATAACTTACTGTCCTTAACATCTGTTTTTTTCTTACTTTGTTAGATGGCTTGCTATAATTAAGTGAGTTTTTTTCCTTTGTGAATATTATTAAAATCTGCCGTTGTCGTACAGTCAGTTGTTAGCTTGTTTTAAGTCTCTTTCTAGCTAAATAATGGTTTTATAGCTTCCTTTCTCTCTGTTTTCTGAAATACATATTAAGAACCCTTTTACTTCAGGGTTTTCTTTGACCCTTGCCAAATAAAATGTGTTTTTGCCTTAGCCTTTCTAACTTTGTCCCTAAGTACTGGTGCGTTTCCTCTTTGGTCCAACATGTTTCTCTTTAAACAGGATTTCTGATACAATTATATTCACCTTTACTATGTTTCCTGTCATTTCCCAAGGCAGTATAAACTCACTGTTTTGCTTTGATACAGTCTCTTCAACTTGGTGCAACAGTTTTGGCAAACTTCTATTCCTTTGGATATCTTCAGAGGAAAGATACTACATAGTGGTTTTTTTTTTAACTCCTCCCCCCCCCCCCCCCCCCCTTTTTTTTTTCCTTTTTTCAAAAAAGACAGACTGTTGTTCTTATGTCACAGGTATCTTTGCAGTCTTGGCCTCTCAAAAATCCTTTTGCATTCTTTGTCAGTTTTACCAGGTTGTCAGAATCAAATTCAAAATAGCATCGCTCCTAATGCATTTTTGTGAAAGCAGAATTATTCTCAGCATATATCAGAAACATGAGAAACTGTTTCTCAGTGGATTTTTAAAGAAATATCTCAGTGAAATCACTATTTTATTCTTTCCTCCTCTTCTTCCCCTTTAAAAAAAAAAAAAGAAAAAAAGAAAAAAAGAGAGGTAGATATTTCCCAGTTGTGGTTTCCCAAGTTGAAATAAGTTGTTAAGGTTCAAAGGCATATGCTCAAAAAGTTAAAGGTAGAATTTAAATAATCTGTGCAAATATGTGCTTGTACTTACCTCTTATCATGAAGTATTTAAATGTATGACTATTTGTTTCATAGGTTAAGTGCTCACTTAACACAAAGTGTTAATGAATAGCTTGCTATTACCTTTTGTTCAGTGACTCTGCATTTAGTTTACACTGTTCCTACTCTGCTGGAAGATAGCAGTATTAATTTTTCTGAGCTTTTCTTTGGTCCTCTGTACATGGATGTTTAAGGGTTCATAAATCTTAATCCATCTTCACACCAATCTGAAGAAATCCATGTGAATCAGTTAACTCACTGATTTAGGGTAAAAAAAAAAAAATCCAATAGTTTTGGATGTAAGATGCATTCAAGATCTGTTCAATAAGAGTTCATGGCATTATACAGTACTCCATATGTTCAGATCCTCTTAAGTCCACTGACAGTGCAGACTACTTAATATATCTGCCAAGACAGTGGAAATGACATAATTGGTCACCACTTCTGAAAAATTAGGCTGCCAACAGCATCTTGAATATCTTAGTTGCAGAGATAGAGGCACAGATAAAATAGAATTTCTCAGGAACAGCATTTGACTACCTTAATCACAGGACCTAGATCCCTTTTTTCCTTCCTGAAAATTGTCCAGTTTAATAAAACATTTTCCAGTTTCGGAAACAGGCAGAACAATTGCTGCTATATCTCATTGCCCAGCCTTCACTTTTCCTCTGTGTGGCAGGAGACCAGAGGGTGATCGTACAATTATTGGAATATGGAACACAAATGCTGAGTTAAGACTACTTCAGGCATATTTCTTACGTTTTGGTGATTCCTGACATTGAATGTTTGATTTATGTATTTGTCTATTTTTGAATGTTCCATACAGTCTTCTGAAATTGTTTTGTGAGTTACATATGAACTTGTGCACATTAATCTATAAAATAAAGATGACTGTCTGTACAATAGAAAAAAAAGTACAAAGCTGTTTTTGGTGACATTCTTCCCACCTCTGAGTGAATATGGCTGAAAAGTTCTGTTACCACTAGCTTCCTCTTCCAGATAATTTTGTGGTCTCCCATGCATTAACATAATTCACTGGAGAATTTTCATTCTGTTATTTCATCAATGGGAAATGTTTGGAATTTGCATTGTAAATCTGTCACCAGTTTGGATTTTGCTGGTTGTTAATAACACCACTGTTTCTTGTGGAGGACGGCGCTGACAATAATTGAGCAGTTCATTCTTGATGAACACTGAAGCTGTTGTTTGCTGTTGGATTCCTTGCCTTTCAGTGACATCTTTTTGCTTGGTGATGAGCTTTGCCATGAACAAAGAAAATAGACATTATACTATTTCCTTTCCTGAGCAGCTTTCTTGCTTTGTCAAGATCTTTATATGACTGCTGATTTCAAAGCGTGGACTGGAAGTGATTCTGTGCTTGTATGAGAACCAGACCAATGTTCTAGTGTGTCCCACTGTTCAACTCTTGCACATTGGGTTTGCTCTGTCTCTGGAGGAGTTACCCACAGCTTTGCTCCACTTTGGGTGGGGAAGAGCTGATTTGTTGCTGTTTGTGAAACTCTGTCTCTCTTGATTTCTCTTCCTGTTATATTTATGACTTTGTAGTACTTTTCTCTTTATAGTGGAATGTATTTCATAAGAATGAACTTACTCAAAAGCCAGGACTATTAAATAGCTTTTAGTAAGTAGTCTTTACTAAAAACTACTGTCTTAATTTAATTCTCCTTTCTTTTTAAAAAAAAAAAAAGAAAGAATTTTTTGTTTGTATTGTCTGCTTATGATACCAATTAATTTCTGAGGCCAGAAGTTTCATGGTAAGTAAATCAATGGAAACAGTCTTTCAGAGCAGAGCACAGAATAACAGATAGGTCACAGGAGGCGTTTTTAGCTGTCTGTCCTTTAGATCAGTCATAAACTTCCACTGAACAGGAAATAACCTTTGGCTAGAAGGTGGGACCCAGGAGTATATTCTCTGTAAGCCAAGGGTGCTGCTTTTAAAAGAGCTAGAAAGTCTAAAGCACAGGAGTCTGCCTGCATCACGGCATGTGGGGGAGTGAACTGATGGTCTAGGAAATTCCCCCTGGAACAGTTTGAGAAAGCTGTCATCGTCTCGCCAAACCCGAGGGGTAGTTTTCTGGAACACCTAAGACAAGGGTGATTTGTTTTGTTATAGGTGCCTGCTGGCATCTCAGAAATGTACAAAATAGATTGTATCCAAGACAGATATTTGTCCGCCTGACTCTTTCTACCAGATGGCTTCCTCCACAGCAAATGGACCCAGACGAATGGATGTCACTTCTCTTTTTTTTTTTTATAGCTTCTGCACATGTGCAAAGACACACAAGCATTAACGTGCTATGAGACCCTCTTAAAAATCCTTTAGTTTATAGACTCCAGTCCTTCTCTCTAACTCCCATGTTTGTAATCCCAGTGTGTGGCTGAGGGTCTTTCATTATTTAAGGCTGTAAAGCTACAGACAAAGCACTAGAGCAGTGAGAAAATCCAGACACTTTTACAAGAAGAAAACTTGCATTTGAAAACAAACAAACGAGTTTTGGGTGTGGGTTGCGCTGACTGCAGTCATCAGTGCTCCAGTTAAATTCAAAACCAGTGCTGAGAAGTGGTTAGAGAGATATGCCACTCTATCTGCAGGGCATACTGGCAGGAGAGTTGGCTGTGCAACTAACTGGGAGCACATTCGTGTAACTGTAAGAACAATTTGGGTTCTCATGGGAAAAGAAATAATAGAGGTTAAGGCTTTGCCAATAACATCTGATGTCCTCAATAGTGGAATTGTATCTGCAAAGTTACATGATAGAGGGTTTCAGGCATAGATCTTAATGCTTTGAGAAATTTCAGTAACAAATCACGATGTGAAACAGGAAAGCTTTTTGGAGGAAAAAACCAACTTTTATGTTTCCCTCTCCCCCAATATTGGAGGTATCAGAATCAACTTTTTTATTAGGCTGAATGTTGCAGTTTCTTAGGAAAAACACAGAAGAACTATATTCTCTGTAAGCAAAAGTGCAGCTGTAGGTAGTAAATTTCTTTATTTAGGAGCAGCGTTAACTGCTTTGTTATTGCGTCACTGCAAGGTATGTCTTCCTTTCCGCTTCTCTTTTGCACTCAGTAGGGAAAAACTTCCTTCCCAGATCTAGTTTCAATGACACTTGCTCAGTTTCATGAGCTCTGCCCTACTGACTGGTGGCCTCCCTCTTTGCTTTGTCGAGGGGAGAAACAATCCTGCCCCTGTCTATGAATAAATCTTTCCAGTCAGAGCACTGGGAAACTTAAAACCCTCTTTTCTGTTTGGCATCTAATTTGCGTTCCAGTTCCTGGGATGAGAATTGGGAACTCGGCACTCCTGTCTCTCTGTGCAGCCTGCAGCAAGGTGTATGTTTATGGCTTTTTTTTTTTTCTTTCTCAGTAAACCTGTCTTGTATGGAAGAATGCTTAGATTTGGAGTGGAGCGGAGTCAGTGTATGTATTTACCTCACCACCAGAGTTGCTGATGAGCAATGTGTAATTTCCAGTTCTTCCAGTAAAGGCTAAGGACATTTTTAGGATGAAAGCTGGGAGGTCACTGCTGCATTTGTCTAGTAAGCCAAACAAATTTTGGTTTATTTCAGTTGGTGGGAGCCTTTTTAGCCACAGGGGCTGGAATGAGCTTCTGGTACAGCTTTTGTGGGTCGATGCTCCTTTACTGCCCATGAAAGCACCTTCCGCCTCTGCAGGGGAAGCCTGGTTGTGCCTGCAAGGGGAGCAGGAACTTGGAGAGACTGCTCCTGCCTACTGCGGGAGGGTGAGAAAGCATGAGGAGCATTGAATGCTGTGGGATGGTGCTGTCTGTCAGGTTGCAGTGCATAGGAGGAGGTGTTTGGGGAAGCAGTTCCTCCCTAAACAGCTTTGCTCCCACCTCTTCTGAGAAGGGAAGAAGTGACAGGCTAAATGGAGTCATCTTGTGGACTGGCACTGACTGGTAAGTGACACGTTGGATCTTGTTGACTTGACTGATGAAGTAGCGAACAGCTGTAAATGCACTTGCTAATGGATTTAGTCTGTGCCTTTGTGGACTTTTCTAGGAAATGTTGGTTTGGGCCCCTTAATCTACAACCTGTTACTTACTTCTTTTGAAGAGTATGGAGCTGGAAAAGTCAGGATTATTGCCATTCTGTACAACTTCTCTGCCTGAGCAGGTGCAGTCTTACAAAAGCATCTGAAGTTAGGAGGTATACACAAAGCTGAAAGCCTACTTTAAGACGTTGTTGGAAATGTTGGATACAGCGGTCTTCTGAGGTGATGATGGCGGTGATGATTTTATTGCTCTGTTGCCAGGTTTATGTTCAAGTTGAGTTAATTCTTTGACCTTTCCATAGGTGCAGCAAATGGAACAGGAATAACATAAGCAGTTTCAGACTGTGTGCCCAAGGCACGTGTGCACATTGGGTTAAACATTTCTTAAAGCATTCCTGAGACTTTGACATTCGTAGAGCCGGTTAAGATACTGTTACCTGAGACATGACGTCTTTATATTGATTCACTAACGCATCACACTTGCCATAGTTCGCCTGTCAGATTCTAAAATTGAGTATATATGCCATTCAGGTAGGTTTGGATAGATCAGAGATAGAAAAGAATGGAATTTTTTGGTGCCCTTTAAATAGTACATTCCTGTCTGCCAGGATTAGAGGAGTAGAGAGATGAAAATTAGTTTGAGTGAAGACAGAAGCTGAAAGAGGAAGGAACATGCAGTTTTATATCAATGAACATTTAACTTAAATGCCTAATACAACTTTTCTTCAAAATTTTGCATTTTAACATAGTCTTAGTTAGTCCTAGTTCTTAAGGAAGGTGCAAGTGATAATGACAAATATATTCAAGTGATCCTTAGCTTATTTCCTTATACTGGGAAAATTTTACTGGTTTTGTCTACTGTTTAAAAGAAAAAGTAAAAAAAAAAAAAAAAAAAAGTGTTGTTTTGAGTTCCCAATTTATAAATAAACTAAGTTAACAATGAGTAGCAGTGTAAATAATGTTTTGGTTCTATAAATAAGTATGCATCGTTTTGTAGCTTTTCATGACCATTGCTGGATTCCAAGTACTGGAAAATAGTGCAAATGCCTCCCTATTTAATCTAGTATAGTGCATATTTTAATTATGAACTTCTTGTTTATTTCTGCCGGTCAGAAGAACAGCTCTGTAATTCACTGTTAAATTTACCATTCATGTTTCAGTTGACAGTTTCCCTTTATATCCATATAAACTCACATACATGCTCGTTTCAGTGAGGAGGAAATATTCCTCTTATATTTTTACACGAGGGCCTGGTATGAAGCTCCATGAGAATGATCAAAGATCTACAAAATCCCACTTCACCAAGAAATACTCGAGAGCCCCGTTGTTTAACCCAGACACAGAAAGCAAAGGGGGTGACAAATCATAAATACCTGTATGGCAGGGAAAATTCTGCTGGAGAGGCATCTGTTAACAAAAATTTAAGTTGCGCAAAATGAGAAATGTCTTTTCTGGAAGGAGAGAAGGCTTGTTTTTCTTTTAGTGAAAGAGTTACTGACATATCATAGCACTGGCAGCAGTGGAATCTATTTGTTGGCAGTCGCTGAGGGAACATCCCATTTTGATTTAAAGATTATTTTCTTCTTCAAACAAATTCCTGTAGTGGTTCCCATGGTTAATGCTGCACAGGAGCGTAGCAGACCAAGTGATTTGCAGCCAGCCCTGCTTCTTTATAAACTACAGTCCTTTCTGCGTGCAGGGTTTTTTTGGTTGTTGTTGTTTTTTGGGGTGATTTTGTTGTTGTTGTTGTTGTTCCCCCCCCCCTTTCTGTTACCTCAAGGTACTGTGGTTTTGTTCGACTCAGGCTTCGTGTTCAGCGTACGTTGACTGCCTGCTGATCTTACATTTCAGTCTTTTTGTGTAAAGGTTCAAACAACTAATAAGCAACTTGTTGTTAGATACTTCTTTTTAACCTTCTGACCTTTGCAGTGCTCAGTTGCTGCCTTTAAATGTTTTTAAATGATTCCACTAACCGTGATGCTCTTACCTCTTGGCAGCTAGTGTCATCCTCTCTTGAGTTTTGCTCTGAGGAAGCCTCATAGCTTTCTCCCTTACTTTGTCAGTGTAGAGGAAACTGGCAGAAACAATTTTAACTTCCAAGTTTTCCAATATAGAAGAACTATTCTGTGATTTCTGTGAGCAGTTCTCCACTCTGACTTGTGAGAATCCTTGTGGTCAGCAAGGAGAGATCCTTCAGTCCTCAGGTGCTTCTGGAAACTGTTTCTGGTGCTTGATCCAATTATAAATCCAAATTACTGTTTCCTTTCAGCCCCTAAGAATTTCCGGGAAAGTTCTGGGAACCTGACAAAACTTGAAAGGCCTGAGCATCCTAAAAATTTTTTGACAAAATCAGGAAATGGATCCATAAGGAAAAAGTTTGGGCCACGAGAACAAGTGCTGTGAAGTTAGGAAGTATCTGTTATATGGATGACTGTGCAACATGCAGTTTGGCCCAGACTTGCTAGATATTTGGGTTTTCAGTTAGCTACATAGGTTAGTACGCTGCCCAGGCTGTTTAAAAATCTGGGTTGCTCTGGTTACAGTGAATTGGCAGGGTGACTCCCGCAGTAATCCCTGCATGGCTCCGGGGGTGGGTGGGAGCAGACACTGCTGTTCAGATTTGTGTTGTGCCAGATCTCTAATACACCCCTCTTGTGTTTTACGATAAGAGCTTTTCAGAAGTGTTCCAGAAGGCTTGTTTAAGCCTGCAATGTTTTAGATAAAACTTTTCACATTTGAAGGGGGGAGGAGGGGTGGGTGAGAGAGAGAGAGAGAGAGAAAGCCTTCTGCTGTATCCAAGGTGGGCTTCCCCGGAGCTCTGACTGGACTTCTGGCAGCTCAGCCCGGTGACTGTGCTAAGCCCAGTTCTGGGCGTGATTTACGCCGTGGGTCTGCCTTAGTACTGAGACCAAGAGGACCCCACCTGCTCCTCCACGCCTCCAGCGCTCTTGTGTGCTGCTGTTGTGCTTAAGAAGTTCCAACTTTTGCTGAAATTAAAACTTGTTTTAAATTTAAAGTCTTGTTTGCACCAAACACAACCTTGCTCAATCTCTGGTGAAATTTCATGTGAACTAAAAACTGTGTTTGCTGGCCAGATCTAATAAGCTACGGTTTTCTGTCTTATAATGACATAATGTTTCCTTTTTCTTTCTCTTTAGTATTGCTATGAGGCCATTTATCTTAAGTGCATCGGTGGATGCTCACCCAGTCAACCAAACCTCTTGTTTTTTGACTTTACCCTCTTGATTTTTATAATTTAGGGTGTTCTTCGTGTACTTAAGCATAAATGCTTGGAAATATCAATGCCACCTAATGGCTTTAGCTGTGTGTTAAAAGATTATTAGTTGCTACTCAGTAGCCTATTCTGCAGTTGTTTGTAGTGTTTCAGAAATTTTTGTGTCCCCGAATGAAAATAATTTGTCCTGTGTCTCGTTCTGGTGTTCAGCCATTGAGACCGTCAGCCTGATCTGCAAGACTGGCACAAGTAAAGCAATTGCCGTTTTCCTGCAGCCTGTAAATTTCTGAAATTTCTGCATGTGTTTTAGATTTCATTTTCCTGACAGTGGATTGAAATAAGGGTTAGAAATTTTGAAAGCTTGAATGAACTCAGAGATGTGATTTTTTGGGGTTAGAACTTAAGACTCCTAACTCGCATGTTTCTCCTTTATTTTACCCAAGAGCTTGCGTGTTTTTTTTTCTTTTTATTGCTGGTGCTAAAATGACTTGTTGGTCTGCCCACAAAAACCTAACCCATGCTTTTTTTTTTTCCTTAGGCACTCAGTGTTACTGAAACTCTGATCAAACCTTTGGAAAGATTTAGGAAAGAGCAGCTAGGAGCTGTAAAGGTTTGTCCCTCATTGCCTTTATGATAAGTTTGTTTAATTTCTCTACTTGGATTGCATTGCAGTAATGACATATATTTGGCAGAGAGATACTGTTGTTTATATTTCATGTATTCTCGCTTTTTTTTTTCCTACTTTGAGAACTTGCTTCAGCAACAAATGGAAAGTATGTTTCAAGAAGAGAAGAATGTGTCCTCTCCCTTCCTTCTGTCCTCCCTCTCCCTTATCTCTTGTGTCTGGAATAGGAGCAATCCTGCTAACGGCCTGCCCCCCTTCCTAATGGGTAACCCTGTTCTGCTTTATATTTGCTTGCAGTTGCACAATCAAAGGCTGAAAAATATTAACTGTCCAAAGGAGCTCGCTCATCCATATGCTTCTAAATGTATTTTTGCAACCTGCAAAGTGAAAATTGCCTTTATTTTATGTTTTGTTTTGAATAAATAACTCATTGCCTCTGCGTGAGTGGAAAAAAAGAATAGGGATGCAGAGGCTAAAGGCAAGACATCATTCAACATGTTGTGGTGTGGTTTTTTTTTGTGAAAGTGTTAAGTAATTTTTTTCAGATAGCCACTAGGTTGTCTATATTTAAAAAAAAAAAAAAAGCAGAGTAAACTTAATGTATTAAATACAGACTAGATTTGGATAAAAGTAACAAGGACAAGTTTGACAGCTTTCTACCTTTCTACTTTCCTTCTTCCAGTAATAAATTTAAATGCTTATTCAAAAAAAAAAAAAGAAAGAAAGAAAACCCAGCTATTTAACACAGTTTCTGTTGCAAAACTCAGTTCACACATTTTTAAACTACCACTCTGCAGATGTTTTATTCTATAATTTCATGACTTCGTCAGCAGTGATATTTAATAGCTAAGATAATGTTTCAATTATGAGAGTGCTGCACTATACATTTTGACTTTA
>NW_009649717.1:1371768-1439213 GCF_000708025.1 Charadrius vociferus
GTGTTCATGAATGGAAAATGCTCTGTTGATCATAAATCATTACAGTTCAATAGTACAATGAGCTTTGTGTAATTTTATGGGCTTCTGAGAAGTACATCAGATGTCCCATCCAACACACAATAAAAACTTCGTCTGTAATATAGAAAGTGTTCCAAGGCAAAAGAGAATTAGTTCTAAATGTAAGTTATTGTCATAGAACCAGCTGTAATGAATGGATTATTTCAACAGTATTTTGGGTGCTAAAGAACGTTGCCTTTTTGGGGGTGAGAATTCCTAATACTTTAAATTATCTCATGATCTTCACTCATTTCCTGGTCAGAATTCTGCCCCTGATGTTTCTAACATGACAAGTTACATTCAGACAGACTACATCTTGCATTATTTTTTTTGAAGGTTGTTGCTTCCCTTGTGTCCCTGCATACTGTTTCTTTGAAGTTGAAGCTCTTATTTGTGATTTAGCCATTTTTTTTTTTGGATGGAATTCTTGGTGACCTTGAATAGAACAGTCTTGCGTAATTCTGTAACATTTAAGTAAAAATCCTCAAAAAATATTAAACTCTTTGAATATTCTGAACTGAGTATTTATTCAATATAATCAAAGTACTGACACTGGAAATACAACACTGTTTGGCTCTGAAAAGCATCCAGTAGTGAAATGTATCTGGAACATTGTGTAGTATTTGCTTTAGGAAAAATTTACACTCTACCATTACAAAGTGAAAGTCGAATCTGCTGCCTCCCTTTTTCCTGTATCTTACATCCCCTGGTGATGAAATGGTCCAAGTTAGGCTTATGAAACAAACAAACAAAGAAGTTTAGCTCCATAGTGCTGGAAGCTGAGATCCTTATGCAATTGCCCCTTAGTAAAACATGTTGCTGCTCTAATCCCAAACTACGTGTGTAGAGTTTCTGGCTTTGCCTATTTTGAGGTCAACAGCACTCTTCCGCCCAAATGGAAATTTTGCTAATATATAAACAAAGATTTCCCCCCACCCTTCTTTCTTCCTAATTTCCCATATGGTAGTATGTTGTCTGTAATCACAGTAATAGGATATGCGTATCTTAACGTTTCTCAGTTTGTAAGGAACATTGTAGCTGCTTTTTAAAAGGAAGTTCTTAGACTCATAAGGGAGAAAAAAAACTAGCATTTTTGGTAAAAACCCTTCCTGAGAAGCAATTCTAAACAGCTTAGATCCCCTCTTTAACAGAATACCGTCTTCAGAATCCAATTGTTCAGAGAACAAAAATATGTATCACTTATACTATATATGGTATTATTAAAAATGAAAGGTTAAAAAAAAAGAGCAAGTATCTGTAGAGTCAGTTCTTGAATATGTAATTTAATACTTGATTTTACTTTAGATTATTTTCAACTGCAATTAGTTACACTAAAAGTAGCTTCAAAATTAGTTGATTTTATCAATACTAATTTCTGTCTTAACACACAGAAGTAGGATACAAGAATTGAGGAAATAAAAAGGTTGTTTTACAATGCCTTCTACTAAATTAAATATAAGAATTTGGATTTCCTAGAAGCATTTAATGGCTGTCCGTCTTCCAGTACATTGCTTTTGATGGTCAAATAAATGGATTTGCATGTGCAAATGATATTCATATGTGTCTGTGGGAGTTTCTCCTTTGCTAGCATGATTTTGTTTTACGGAGATATTTCTTTATTTTCCTTTTTTTTTTTTCGTGGGTGCAACAACAGTTTGGTAGAAGCAGGAAATTCAGCACAGAGGTCTTTGAATGGCTTTAAAAATCAAGAAATCCTGTGGAATATGGAGCTGCATTCACTTTGGGTTTTGAACTGTGGAACTGTTGGAACTTTTCCCCTGTTGATTATAGAAAGTTGTTTTTTCAGTGAAACTGGTATTTCCCTTGAAGTCTTCTATTCAAAACCAAGATGTCATGGATGGTGCAATAAATCAAGAAGAAATGTTTTTTTTTTTTTCATTTTTAACTTAGAAGATGTAAGCATTCGTGTGATAACCTTCACCATAATGATGAAATGGGATTTAATTTCAAGTTAGCCTTGAAATTAGTTTTAAAAATGGGTTGGAAACATACTTTTCCTCAGTTCCTTGGCGCTATGATAGGTTGTTTCTCTTTGTTTCTGATTAAGTAAGATTTTAAAAGAAGAAATATTTTTTTCTATATAAATGAATGTTACTTTGTTTCTGTGTCTAGGAGGAAAAGAAAAAGTTTGATAAAGAGACAGAGAAGAACTACAGTTTGTTAGAAAAGCATTTGAATTTATCGGCTAAGAAGAAAGAGCTACAATTACAAGAGGTATTGTTGCCTCTCTTTTTTTTATGCAAGCTAATGGCTTTTGAATAGGTAAATATATTTTATGCAAATGCAAAACCAGCATTCATAGTGGTAAAAGAAAAATTTCTGTCAACTGGAAAGGTTGGTGAGAAAATCGGTATTTGCTGAACTTAGTGGCGTACCCCTACCGTTTTCTGAATCGAGGGCCTTAACTTGGCAGGTGTCTAAAGCACTGAACATCACGTTAATCTTTTTTATATAATTAAGGGAATAGCAAAGTGCAAGTATGTTGTGAGAAACTCTGCATTTCTTATGAGGCTTTACCATATATGTAATTTGTGGTGCAATGTATGTATTTACTAAGTGTCCTGTGTTAATGCTTAATGTAAAGTACAGCAAGACTTGTATTCCTGAAGGAAGTGCTTTTGTGCCATTTTTTTTTCTTTCTCGTGTTTTGAAGATCTATTTTTTTCAAGTAATGCTACAAAAAAGTTTGTTGACAATTTATAACTTAAAACCAGATCTGTTTTGCCTGGCATTCCTTCTGTCCCTGTGGGTTTATTATCATCATCCTTATTTGTAATAGCTTTTATTTCTCAAGCAACAGCAAATAGTACGTGAGAAGACAGCAGATAAATCTTGCAGAGACTTGCTGTAGGCAGAAGGATTTTTTTTTTCAGAGAAATGTAATTATGTCAGAATTATTAATGCTTAGTCTATTAATACCTTGTGTCGTTAAACACTGACTGTTTTCCTCAGAGATAACTCTTCTCCCTGCTATCTACCCCACCCCAAATAATTGATGCCATTTTTCATCAAAAAGTGGTTAATGTAAATGGGAAGTAGCTAGGAACTTAAGAGCTCTAATTGTTCACGAGTTTCACTAGGATGTTACTTCTCCATAGTGTATTTGCAGCACAGGCCATCATGTGCATGAACAAGTGTCTTCTGGGGTGTTGAGTTGTCCCAGTGAAGTCAATGGGCATTGCTCATGTGTCAGGACCTGTACCTTTATCAAATTCATCAGCTGCCAAAGAACTTGATGCAAAAAAAAAAAAAAGGAAAAAGTATTAATTATGATCTCTTTACTTGATGACATTGAGAACCATATTTCACAGTCTGAAATGAGACCTAACCTCAATGGGAAAAATAAAAAATGCCTGTATGAGGCATTTTGAAGCTGTATCAAATATAGTCTGAAATTTTAAAGCATGTGTGAAGACTAGAATGAGCAAACAGATTTGTTGTAAATGTCCTTCGAAGTTGCATGAACAAAGATTCTGAAACTCTTTAGTCTGGCTCTTCATTTGTGCATTTAATTTTGGAGTATAAATGTATAAGCAAGTTAAAAAAAAAGACTTAGGGCATGTTGTCAGAGTGCTAAATAGGAAAAACTTTCTTGCACAAGCTTAGAAAATAGGTGGGTATAATTGCACGGTAGCTTCCTAATTTAGTATTCTACATGGCTAGTTGTGTCAGTTTCTGACTGAAGTAAATAAAGTATGCAGGTATAAATTTGACAAAAATTTGATGAAAAACATGCCATGTTGGCGAGTGTGCCTTACATTAACGTAGCCTTTGACTCTCTTAGTGGAGGGTTATTCCTGAAATTTCACTGCGGCACGCTGTGTGTCTTATTTCTGTATGTGTTTGGCAGTACACAAAGTACAATGTAACAGAGAGCAAACTTGCTGGATGCGCAGGGCGCCTCATCCCTCAAAAACCTGAGGAGAAATGTGATAATTTATTTACAGGGGAACTGAGAAGAATTAGTAAAATGGCCGTGTTGGGTATTGTATTCTTGGGGGAGGATGGGGAAGCAACCAAAGCAATAAACAACTGAAAAACAAAGGAGAGAGATAGAGAAACAGGCTTACGTAGGGCTTTGGTGTATGTAGGGCAGTCTTACTATTGATTAGCCAGATGTCCTAGTAGACCCACTTCATGGTCTTTTTCTATGGCTACCCTTCAGTACATGTATGTATCATTAGAAGCTTTGTGGACAACTCAAAACAATTTTTACGTTGCATGGTTTATAGGATGCATCGAAACGGCTTGGCTCTTTGAAACACGTTTTCTTTCTGATGTGCATATCAGTGCTTTATTTTTTTTAATGGCATTCGTTGTTGTGCCCCTTTAATTGCTGACAGATTTCTAGCACAGAGCAGCAAAGCAAAGCACGTCTTAAGGCAAAACTGTCTTAAAGCTAATTTGACTTATCCTCTTAAAGCGCAGCAGTCACTGTTCTGTTTGAAGAATATAGTCTCAGTATTTGAGAGAGAGCGTATGATAGTAAGTCTGGTCCTTTCACCCAGCTCTTTCTCCATTCCCTTTTGTAATTTAGTGTAGAAGCATTTGGTATTATCACATGGGCAAAGACTAAGTGTTAATCACATGGAGTATCCCTTTGTAGCCTTTCTTTAATGTATTTTAATACAGGTTTCTGTTACCCAGTTCTTGAAGTTTTATAGTTCAATGAGGGCACTTGTACCATAATAACTTAATGAAATAATACACGTATGCTAAAAAGTTAAATATTTATGTACAGATGATTGGCTGTTCACCATCAATACGGTGTTGGCATTTTACCAAAGCTGAGCTAAAAATCAGCTGCAGCTAATAAGGCTGCATTTTTAAATATTTGATGCTCTGTGGAAACTTGTGAAGTGTCTTACCAGTAAGTGAACTTTTTTTTAATTGCTTTTCTTGACAGTCAGAGTGAGCACAGGTATGGGATGGGTACAATAGCATTCTGGATATTTACAGCAGTTATTTGGGTTATGGAGTAAAGCTCACAGTACCAGCAATGTGGTTTTCAACAGTAACATTTTCTTTTAGTTTGACTGAAGACATGATTTTCCCCTTGTCTAATGGAAGATGTTGCTAGCCCCCTCTCTCTCTTTGGGCAGGTACCTTTTCAATGCTATTAAAGCAGTGCACAAGTACCTGCTCTGATGTATTTGGCTTGGATTCCATAGAAAAGGAGCTTGAAGAAGAGGTGTTATTTCTAAAAAGTTTAGCCTTATGATTCAAAACAGCATATGTTATCTAGTAAAAGGGGATTGCTGCTGCCATTTAAAAGTAAATGAATGAGCTGTGTCGTGAAGGAACAAATCCCAGTCTGGAAAAATCTTATCGCTTGCCACTTGTATGCTATACATGTGTCATTTTGAAGCTCTCTGCAAAATGTCTTTGAAACTTCATTAGCTGTATTCTGTGTGCAGGCAGATAACCAAGTGGAGCACAATAGAAAACACTTCTACGAGCTGTCCCTCGAGTATGTGTGCAAGTTGCAAGAGATACAAGAGCGGAAGAAATTTGAGTGTGTGGAACCTGTAAGTACCAGTGAATTCAGCCTGCCCTGTCATTCATAAGGAACAGAGAAGGAGTGCAATTGGACAAAAGCCAAGGAGCTCTGTTTTCTGGGAAAACGTATGCAATTGTGTGACTTAAAAGAATGTAAAACGCTCGTTACATCTGTGCAAATTCCTTGTACAGAGACGCTTAACCAGGCATCTCAAAGCTTACCTCAGTAATTACAGTTGATTTGGATCCATTGATGTTGATTTTCAGAAAATGCGTGAAACCTTGGACTGTACTGCAAAATCTTTGCTTTATGGTGTGAGTTAAAATAGAGGATTCACGAAGACGATGTTGGGGTCAGACTTTTTGCATTTGTTTTTTTTTAACCATGGAAATGTTATTCCTGACTAGTGTAAGGAATTCGGTTTTCAATGTGAAGGCTGCACTTATAGGCCGCTAGTGAAGAAGTGCGGACATAAAGTAATTGAGAGGGTGCTGCGGGCTAAAATGCTCATTATCAGGTAGTCTGATGTATTTGATATCAGTTGCAATTGAATCTGTACAGAAATCAAGGGGTTCCACTGAATTTCAGTGAAAATCTTACATGTAGTGACCAGACTTACTTAAATCTCTGAGAGGAGCTTATTTTAAACTTTTCTGAAATGTGTGTTAGCTTTGTAGTATAAATGCAACTTAATGAATCAACAAGAGAACAGTAAGTATAATACCGAGATAAAGGGAGCTTGGATTGTAGAAGTGACTTCCATTCATTCACGCTCTGAAGTCTGGTTTTGGGCCAAGTCTGTCCTTTTATTCTGATACAATTATTTTAATGTGGTAATGAGAAAAGTCCCAAATGACCCCAATCAAAGTAGTTGGTCGTTATGGAGTTAGTGAGCTGTGTATTTTAATATAGCTTATTCCTGTGTGAAAAAAATTGCTAAAATCCTTAAGTGGGAATAAATTGCTTAAAATAGCTTAGCATTGTTCAAGAAATAGGAAAATGTTTGTGATTTTTTGGGGGGGATTTTTTTTGTTGTATATGTGTTGGTGTGTTTTGTTTGCATGTGTTTGGTTTTTTTTTTTATTTTTCTAGTTTTTAATATTTTTTTTTTAAAATCCCAGATAGTTTTGCATTTAATTCTTGTGTTTCAAACCATTTGAAGTTTCCTCAGAGCCCGACTAAAGTCTTCGACTTATGTTTTTGAAACATGTCCCTTTCTCTTTTCTGAAAGCTCCCTCTGGATGGGGCTGAACTTTATGTTGCTCAATTTGTATTTGAAGTTTACACTAGTTTACACTACATAATACTTTAAATTTATGTGGTTTTTGCATTTTTTGAAAATGGTTTATTTGCGTATGACTTCAGACTTTGTTAAATATGTTCTTCAGTTTGTTCTGGTTATTAAAGAGGGTTCTTTCCTGTGTTACTTCTTTCCAACAACTTGAACCGAACAGGAGACGTAGACGGCACAGCATCTCGCCCTGTTTCCAACAGAGTAATAACTCGTTCTTTCTTTTAAATTGAAACACTGAAGTCAGAAACTGCAACGTGGATCGTTTGCTGGTTCTGACAAAAGGTCAGAAAAAGCAGTGATGGGTAAAGTTACCGCAGGGAAAGCTTCCTTCTTCAAACAAACCAGTTGACTATTATGAAAGTCTTCTCAACGTGGTCATTAGCAAGGATGGGAATGACCAGGGAAATGGTGACTAAAAGTCAGAATGATCATTACCTCCTTGTAAGCGAATATTTTATTCCAGACATCGTTGGTATCAGACCAGCTGTAGGAAAACATTACACAGAAAAGTTTGGGAGATAGGCAATATACATTGCCTGTGGTCAACTTTAAAGTAGAGATCAGTTGTGAAATTTCAGAGACAGGACCACACAAAAATGTCTATATACATAGCTGATCATTTGGATCTAAATAGTTATTCATAAATTGTAGGCATTAATGGAATTTTTTTAAAAAAATAATCATTTTGTAATCTCTGATCTTTCCAAAAAGGGCTATGTGCCGCAATCATATTCTGGTAAATGGATATTTTCATTCTAACAAGTCTTTTGTTTGTATTTCAGGTGTTATCATTTTTCCAGGGTTTGTTCACTTTCTATCATCAGGGATATGAACTTGCTAAAGACTTCAATCACTACAAAATGGCCCTGCAGATAAATATACAAAATGTGAGTTGAGATTGATACCTATGCCTTTTCTTATTTTTTGAGTAATATCGCCAACTTAAGTTACTGTATGGCCAATACTTTCCTCGGTGTTAGTGCGTTGCCTGTGAAGTTTGGGGATGTAGCGCCATCTCCTGGCTAACCAACCACATCACTGAACACACCGCCACTAATTCCAGTGACTTCTGTCATTTCAGTACTCCTCGAAAAAACAAACACCGAGTAAAACTCCTTTTTCCTTTTTTTTTTTTTTTTTTTATGGACACATGACACAAGGATTATAATGAAAGAGTTTAAAAACAAATGAAATCTGTTAAAATGTATACAACACTGGAGAAGTCAAAGGAGAGATAATGAAATGCCAAGGTTCTGAGTGGTTTTGGTGTGTTTGAAATCAAGCATGTCATGTCTGGGGGTCATTGCCTGATAGGGCTATATTATCCATAACTAAGAAAAGAAAAGAAAAACTGCAGGGCTTATCAGCATTTTTTGGCATGTCTGTCAGCAGTGTGACTTGGAGTTTCTGTTTGTCTTGAAGCAGCCCTTTCAGGCAAGAGCGTCCCTGTTGGTTTTGGGTGCAGAACTGTATAAGGAGATTTGGTGTTAGCACCCATAGTGTATTTGACAAAACGATGTGTTCCTTCAAGGGCAGGCTAACCTGTTAGCCCACCACTAGTTAGTGTACCCTCACACCAAATTGCCCAGTGCGATCTGCTAAGGACTGGGAGAGCAGGAAGCAAGGTGGCAGACTGAAGCAGTGGGACTGACAGAATCACTAGTCAGATGGTCTGGTTGCTTCCTTGAGATTTGTTGAAGAATAAAACTTGCTCAGAGGAACTTGGATATGCCAGAGGCCTGATGGTAGGGAACAAACTATGTACATTACTGTGAACAAGCAGTTCATGATGGTGTGTCTGTTTTGTTAACCTCTAAGGGCACCTGGAATTAAGACACAAAAGCTACTTCTCAGAGTTTGCATTCTATTTTTAGAAATGGCTTAACTAGCAGACAGTAGCAGAGAGGATTACGGTTGTTGTAACACAAAGTGACATGATTCATGTGTCATGATACCATTCCTTTAACTTTCTTCCCATATGTTTACATCTCAAGTTTCTTCTTGAGCTGTTGTTTGGTTTGGGTAGGGGAACTGAGTAGTGGTAACTTCATAAGCAGACTTTCATGGCAGAAGTCAGTGCCTGTGGAGGAAATTTCGGGACAGACTTGCTACTTCTGTGTGCTTAGCTTAACAAAGTAAGGAGCAGCATGGAGCTGCAGTGGATAGAGGGGAGCTGATACAAGACGAGCAAGAAATGAAACATAAGAGGGAAGCTGTGATAGAGTTTTGAAGAGCTGGATTTCAGATTACGGATGGAAAGCCACTGAAGTGGTCTGAAGAAGTGATAAGAAAGTAAGCTCATCTCAACAGCTGCATTTTCAATTGACTGAATGATATTATAGTGTGCCCCAGGAAATCCAAAAGAGATTGAGCATTACAGCTAAAGTTTTATGAATAGACAGAAAGAATGACCTGGATTTCAAAAAGCTGTAGAGAGAAAGAAGGCAAGGCTTAATAACTGTCTGAGGTAAGAGGAGAATAGAAGGAAGCATCTAAAACATGACACATTCTCCACTGTGTTGAAGATGAACAAAACATCCCAAAGGAAAAATGAACTAGGGCTTGGCAGTGGTACAGCCGAGCTGCTGGCAGAACACTCCATTGACATGCTAGAGATTGAAGGGTACTAGTGCAGAGAGCCTAGCTGGATATGGAGAGTGATTTGAGAGTTGCCAGTATAGCTGTAGTAGTTGACTTCCCTTTCATTTAGGTTGTCTTTACTTTGAGAATTATACTGTGGATTTCCTCTCTACACCCTGCCCCAGACCCTGCCTTCCTCTCACTCCTCCCCCATAATGAAAGAAAGAAAAACCCCCACCCCAGCCTTGTAGCCCAAGCTCTAGTAAGCTGATTCTTCCAACAGTCTTATTCTTTTGTAAAATTCCTGCATCTCCAACTAGATTAACCCGCACTCCCAGGACTTTTCTCTTGTTATCTCAGTTCTGTGCCCAACCCCATACAAGGATCCTTGCAGCCGCGACCATCTCCTGCCCTGCAAGCAAACCTGGCCTTCCCTGGGAAGAGGAGGCAAAGCCATGCTATGCTGTGGTTTACCTCTGGTTAAGCTCAGCTTTGTCACAGCACAAAGGAAGAGAGAAATTTTCTTGAGGTTTCTGGAGGCCATGGTGCTCCCAGGGTGCGTTTCACACACTCAGATTTGTGATCACTGCACAGCTAAGACAAAGATCCTGTCAGGATCATTTAAAACATCTAACCTTGGGGTGATCGGTGTTCAGACAAGAAGGTTTAGATATGAGCAATCTGTCGCTATCAATTTTTTTGCCTTTGTTGTGAGTACAGAGTGTATTTTTTTTTTAATGCAGCTCTTCTAGGTAATTGTGAAAAGGAGCTTAGGAAATTTTTTTAAGCCTTGGAAATGTGCAGGGTCTAGCTCCAAAATTTGCAAGCATATGTGACCTGAAATTGAGATAATAGATATGGGCAGGATTCAGAGCGGTTGTTTTGCCTGGAGGTAAAAAGGCAGTTGGTCTTAGTCATCACCTAAAGAATATCTTCATCTTTCTTCTATGAAATGTATGGGTATGGGTGGCTGCTCTGACCAGTTTGCATGAACTGTGTTTGTGCTCTTGACTAACTTCTTCCAAACAGAAATCTGGAATTTGCATGTACAGATGGCCAGTCAGGAGCATAGTGTTAACTGTCCGTGTACAAGAATGGATACCTGTTTATATTCATGATATATGAATACTGTATGTTTGTCGGGGGGGGAGGGGGGTGGTGCGGGGAAGAGGTGAGGCAACATTTTTCAGAAGCTCATCCATTGTCAGAAAAATAAAGGTCCTCTCAGAAAGCAACAAGACACATAAGCATGCATCTGGGAAGTATGTGCTTTCCTCAAAACACATATACCAACTGGGGAAAACACCAGCTTGGAATTTAAATGTATGTTTTCAGTTTGTGCAATTTGGGCACATGGGTATGTAGAGAACACTAGGTATTACCATGATTGTTTTGTTTTTTTTATTTGATCATTGGCCAATCGCCAGTTTTTTTCAGACAAAACTGAAGAGTTTCTTATGTCAAGTGTAAGGTGCTCTGTTGTTTTGTGTAGTACTATTGTATAATTTGTGGATGGTGTCATTATTTTCTGATTGGTTTTACTAATATTCTAATAAATATTTCTCTTGTGGCTGCTTGCAAACTTTGGAATGAGTGACATTTGGGAATAATAATGAACTGGACTTTGGTTGTGGTGTTTATTTTTGGGTTGGGTTTTTCTTTTTTTTGCATGCTTCTGCTTGTGTATGATCAAAACATTTGGCATGTGTATAGTCTCAACAGGTGTACACTGTTGGTGACCTTCCTGTCACTTTTTTCTCAATAACCACAGAAAATCCTCTCCTTCCTGACAACTAGTAGGAATCTCATGAATTAAGTCTACATCTGTAGTAATATTTTTCTAAGGAAACTTGAGTATTCAAATCCACAGTCATTTTGTGGAAGTATTTCACTTCTTTCTGAACAGGTCAGCACACTGTTTTAGAAATCTACTCTTTCCACAGTTACAACAGCTAATATCTCAACCACGCTTTAATTCTGAAGAATATGGTAAAACTTGAAGAGTAAATGTATATGGAAATTGTGCACTGACTGTCCTAAAATGGCCTGAATCATTCTCTCATTTTATAAATAACTATTGTAGCTCCTATCTGCCAGGAAAAGTAAGTCTTTCTTCCACTCTCTCCACTAATGGGGTTTTTGCCATCTTGTTTTAGACACGAAATCGTTTTGAAGGAACAAGGTCAGAGGTAGAGGAGCTCATGAACAAGATCAGAAGAAATCCTCAGGAACATAAAAGAGCAAATAACTTCACGATGGAAGGCTATCTCTACGTACAGGAAAAAAGTAAGGTGTATTTTTTATTCCTAAAGTGGCCATATTGTGCATATAGACAAGTTTTATTTCTACAGGTAACGTGAAGACGCAAGGAATTTACAGTTTATTAACCAGAGTCATTTGAGTAAATGTTCCAAGTCTCTAATGGCAGTATTACTGCAGCTTGTAAAAAGAGCATGGTGCTCAAAGTGTGACAGTTCGTAGCAAAGGGAAGTTTTGTTTGACCATTAGAAGTGTTTCATGTTATGTTTAATCTCTTACTAATGACCTCCCATAGAACTGCCAAACATTTGTCAGACAACAACATGAGTGGTCAAATTAGCCTCTGAAAATTGGGCTAGTTTAATACGATGAAATTGGCTGTCATTTCCTTAGTTCAGTGATACAGTTTCATTACCTAATTGTGATAATAGGGTGAAATAAAGCAGGCTATACGCTAGGTAGCTAGTGTCGAAAATCTTGCTGCGAAGGTGCATGTCATATAAATCTTATCTTGTCAATACTTGGACCAATTATAAATCTTTCTCACGCTAGTAAAAAAGCTGAATAAGATGCAGAGCTCTTACTGCCTAAGGAATGACCACAAAATAATTTATTTTTGGTTTGTTTTTCTTTAAAAAACATTATGCATAAATCATATTTTTTAAATGTGTGCCCTTATAGAATGGTTGCTCATTCTGATGAGAGATTTTACTTTTATGATATCTAATTTGTTACTGTTTAAGTAGAGATTTTTGTAAAATGTTCCACAAATTGAAGATTCTACAACATTCTTGATGGAAACATTGGTATTCCGGTGTTCAGAAATAAGTTTTAAGAGAACTAGCAGTAAAAAGTAAGAAAAATTGTTATTCTGTGAGATCAGTTCACTGGTCTTGGTCATCATGAGCTTTAGAAGCAGCTGAAAGGAGTCAGAAGAGGTAGGTATGCGTGAGGCTGAGTTGGGGAGGAGAAGGGCACGAGACCTTCCAGGTTAGGAGCAGTGAAATCCTCTGTCAGCTTGAACCACTCATGAAGGCCTTTCCTTAAGTAAAGGGCTCTTAAGTATTCTATGTAGGGTGTGCAGTGATGAATAGTTAGGAGTGAGTTTTGGTCTGAGTTCAGACCTTAATCAGTAGATAATGTAGAGCTTGCAACACAGGCGCATTAATCTGCGGTTATTTAGCTTCAAGTTACCAAGTGTAAAACTAGGTTTCCATGTTCTGCCTAAATAAAGTTTCCCAGGGATGTTTATTTTATAGGGAAAAAAGATTTTGTCTGTAGTAGTAAGACAGATATGTTAATAATTCTTTCCATTTGTCATTAAGCTGAAGTGTGAAATACTACCTATATCAATTTTTAGAATAGTGAGCAGTGGTTAGTATTTCTCTTACTTTGTATAATGTTCTTAATTCATACCTTTGTTTTAAATACTTCATTATTAGGAATTAAGTAAGTCTCTTCAGTATCATTTTGGAAAGCAGGAGAAGAAAACACACAAACTGGAAAAAGTACATACTATTTAATGCTTCCATTTTATGTAGGGCCTGCTCCCTTTGGTTCCAGTTGGGTGAAGCACTATTGCACGTATAGGAAAGAGACAAAGAAGTTCACCATGATCCCATTTGAACACAGATCAGGAGGGAAAGCTGTAAGTATATTTTTTTTTTTTTTATATTCTACTCTTATACTTGCCCTGTATCAAGATCAGAGGATGTGTCAGATTAGATGTATCAAGTACTTTCCCTCTCTTCCTTCTTTCCCCAATTTTTCTTCTTTCTTCAGTCTGCCATTTAAGGACATTAACCTAAAGTAATGGATGGATTAATAGATAAAAATTCTGCAGACTTTTCAATTGCCTCCTTTTAGAAGACCAGAGAACATGGTACAGATAACACGCAATGTTTCACTGTTTAGAATCTGGTTTATCCATGAGGCATTTAACTTGTTAAAGTATAAATCAAGAAAATACAATGAACTTAGAAATTTCTTTTTTACATGCTCCAGTTAGACTTTACTTTCAGAGATGTAAGTACTAGAAGAGGGACTAGAAAAGAGTGTTTTAATAGGAATATAATTTGTACGGACAACTGAATGTAATTTCAGATATCTTTGATAGCATCTGAAATATTCAAGACCCAAGACTCTGTTGATCTTTTAATGGCTTTAACTCCTATAGAAATAGTTGGGAATTGAGGGCACTCAGCACCTTCAGAGATGATGGATTAAATGAATGCATTAATATGGATGAAATGCATTTTGTTGCAAGGAAAAAAGATGTCTGAAGCTGGAAAATAATGCTTGAGTCAATATTCCTGTAAATGCAGCACCCTGCCCTATCTTCAAATTTGGTTAGAAAATCATGTTGGAATTTTATCAGGGTATTATATCCCATTAGTCTGAGCAGGGGGGAGATGGCTTTCATCATTTTGAGGGCTGTGTATATTTACAAATATATTGAATTTGGAAGAATCTTTCAAAAGATCTGGAAAACCTGCCATAGTGAAAATTAGTGGCATTTGGCTTCCTTAATCATTTTAGTACTTCTATGAATTTTTTATCCTGATTTACTCTAACTGTAATAAGCCATTTTAGTTAATATAGTATGCGTATAAGCATTCAGCATTCTAAAACACTTATGAAGCCATTTTTTTGCTGTATTAAAAGATGTCCCATTTGAAACCTACAATGCAATTACTTCTTCAGTGACAACCTCCTGTGTCTGGAGATGTTGAATAAGACAAGACATTAATAAAATATACAGTTAATCCTGATTAAACCCAGTAAACTCACGCAGCATTTGCAGATGAATTTATTTGATTTCTGAATACTTAAGGGGAAAATATGATCCTAGTGTTGGTCTTGAAGAAAGTACTGGTTCTGTAAGACAGGTTACAGACAGTAAAGAACACTTACTTTGTTCTAGTTACTGTAGCAATAGCCTTTATTACGGAAATCTGTATCTGATGTAAAAAGGGAGAAGTCTCTTACACTCGTTGTGTGCTTATATTGTAATGTACGAAATCTTTATAGCAAAATATCTTTGTTAGTTTAAATTACCGTGGTGCCTGTGTCATGCTGTAAAGTACCAGGTAAAATGGACTCAATGTTTTTACTTTTATGTCCCATAAATGACTGTGGAATTTATGTGCTATTGTTCAGAGACCTGAACAGCAACTATGAGTGAATTCTTTTGCAAGTGTCAGCTTTCAGTATAGCTTTTGCCATTATTTTAATGTAAATTTACCTTACTTGGTTTGTATAGCTGGTTTACTGAAGCTTTCAATTACTGGATCAAGCATATAAAAACTTTCTTTTCACAGGGTGATGGGGAACTCTTCGTCCTTACATATTGTACCAAAAGAAATACAGACACTATAGACAGGCGATTCTGTTTTGACTTAGAAGCTTCGGACAGGTAAGCTTGTGAAACACACTGGAAAGGACTCTTTATAAGTAGTAGTTAATATTACTGTAAGATTACTGTTGTGTTTTCTTCTTATCTTTTCAATGCTCATTCAGACTGCCAATGGGAAACAGTCACTGCAGGAGCAGGCAAGCACTGCCATGGCTCACTGGATTTTCCTCAGTTGTGCGTAGCAGAAGCAGTGAGGGTCTAAACTGAAATGTAGACGTTGTCCGAGCTTACATAAAAGAAAAGCATAGAAAAAGTTAGAGAAACTATTATGAATTGCTGTTATCGTAGTGAAGAACCATGGCTTAAATTGAAGTCCATGTAACTATAGTGAAAGACTACGATAGCAGTAATAATTCATACAGTCATGACCATATTGTATCACAAGCCTACTTTCCAAAGTGACATGTTGCTGAGGGTTTGTGCTTGATTCTCAGATTGAAAATAAGATCATTGGGATTTTGAGGCTTTTTGTGGCTCAGTATTGTTGCCATTGCCTTTTTGAAATGCTACCGTTTTGTGGCTTTACTTCAAAAGAAAAGAATTGCTTATTTATTTTGCTAAAAGAATCTTAAAAGATTATAAATATTGCTTTTTGTCAGCAGTGTAGTCTTCCTTCATTTACGAAGGTGAGAGAATTCAACTTAAAGGATACTGCAAATAAGTATGGCTGTGGGAATGCCATGTTCTTTTGGTGCGGACTGTGTCTGTGCAGAACATGGTAGATAGAAATTAATGGAGTGTTGCTGAGTTTTTGCATCCACCCTTTCTGAGCTGTTTTTAACCGATAAATTTGCTCTTTACTTATACCAATTAATTACACTCTAATTTATCATGTAGTAGGTCTTCAAGCTTTGTAGGTTTTTGGTTTTTTTCCCATCAGATGCTCTTCAGTTAAAATGCAGTGTGGCCGATGCTGCCAGGGCCTTCTGCTCTATGATTGCTAATGGTCTGCAGATATGTCTGTGATAAGGAACACGTGCACGTGCACAGTCAGGGGTCAGAGGCTGTGCCTAGCTCGCGTGGCCTGTCAGACTGGCCTGCCTGAGGCATGCCCGTTTCTGTGACAAGCAATGGGTAAAGCAATGCGAAACTACCACTGCATCGGAAAACTTCCAGGTCACGTGGCAGAAGGCAAGATACCCATTTACAGTTCAGGTGGCATTTGTCACAGCATGGTTTGAACTTGCATTTTTGATTTGGTGGGGGGTGGGAGGTGTGTGTGGCTTAACTCTTCTAACACCGTGTCCCAACAGTAGGAGAGGGAGCAGAGATTTAAGGTCTTGGGTCAGTGTAGTGGTCAGTGCGAATACAGATTTCAAACTTCGTCTGATGAGGTTACTAAAAAAGTACTGTGAGAAATGTCAGTCCACCCGCCTCTGTGGGTCATCTCTGCTCAGTAGGGTATCTGCAGTTAAACAGAGATGGATGGAGACCAGTGTTTCCTTGATCCTGCAAAACAATTTTTCATTCTCTTTTCTGGAAAAGTGGGAAAAATCTAATCCATCTTTCTGTCCAGATATAATAGACACAACTGGTCCTCTGTGACCTTGATATCAGACATTTTTCTTTTAATAATATATGTGTGTAGTACGGAGATGTTCCCATGGAGATTAGTTCTGTGCTGCAGGCCATTAGCTTGTTTCCTTGGTATCAGTTCAGGGCACACTTATCCCTCGGCTTGTCCAAGTTAAAAAATAACATAGAGATTGACAGCTGGCCATGGGGTTTTCTTTGTTCCTGTGCTGTGGAAGGAGGCAAGATTGTAAAATTTTAGGAAGGACTTTTCAGTAGCAAATGATCAGCCTTGTGTGTGACTTGATCATAGTTTGGAGCTAGCTGAATATTTATAGATTTTTCTTTTAAAAAGAAAGCTGATACGATTCTTTTTTCTTTAAATTCTGATGCTTATGACTATAAGCTCTGAGGGCGCTAGGATCCTAGCCAAATCTCTGGAAAGTGATGTTTTCTCTGTTTCCAGTGCTCCATTATGTTTAGTGGAAGTGACTAATGGTAAATGTAGAAAAATGTGAGTCTTAAAGAGACAGCAGAGGTCTTTTGGGGTAGGAAAAAGACTCTCTATTGATACAGAGCATTATACTTCTGAAATACCACTTATTTTAATTTTATGAATACAGGACAAAGAGGAGGGAAGGTTTTGTCTCTTTTGACTTTAATTTGAAGGCAAATAAATAATATTTCATGGAGCATATACTGAGTTTGGTGTCTTGCCTCTAGGTGATACTCTTTGATAACTCGACAGTTATAATTTTCGTGAAAAGAAGTAAAGTTTGCCCTGCATAAAAATAACTCATATGGTTTTAGTTTTGACTAGTAAAAGGAAGTAGAAAAGAAAAAAACAAATCAGCACGTGGGTTTTTTTGGTTAATTTAGCTAATTACTTAGGGTATGTTTTTCTACTGAGCGATTAAGTTTGCATGTTTCTGATAACTGCAGCTCTGCACTACTAGCAGGCCAGTTTGCACAGAAAAAAGCTGGTATGGCTCAAGAAGCTGTTGCTTACTTTTATTACTAATACCAAGATTAGCTTATTTTGGTCATAAAGGTTATTAGTTGCAGAAATTGAGGCAAGGCTTCCTTCACCCACTCAATGAGCTCAATGTCTATCACTGAGAATACTAAGAGATGCCATGTTTATGGCTTAACAGTCTCCTTGCTTTAACTAATCAAAAGAGAATGATTTGCTTGATTGCTGCCATCTTCCAAAGTTATAGTTGGGTCTTCTGCGATTAGATTGGATTGCTAGAGGGTGTGTGTATGCCTTGCCCTCACAAGTTACCTGAAAAGAGATTTTGAGCAGGAGGTATTTGTACCTATGGAGTTCTATGCTGCAATTAAATTGTTTGGTTTTATAACATCTATGGCAAGGTGAAAACGAACTAGAAATGTCTCTAGTTTTAAAAATATGAACATAGGGTGTAGACTGTTACCATTTTAAGTATTGTGCTGGTTTTCTCTGTGCTGTTGTTTTCCCTATGATAACATTTTCCCCTACAGCTATTTTGCTACTTGAAGATAGATTTAATACAAAAGAGAAAAAGAGGGGTAGAATGTTATGAATTAATTCTCTGTTTCTTTACATCTCTATATAATCAGATTTACAAATTTGCCAATAGTATTGGCAGGCTGAATATAGTATTTTTTTTTTTAATTGGCAGAAAATTAATTACCTGAATAACCTTTTCTGCTTTTAACTCTCTTTGCTTTGTACACTATGCTGAACCACATGATTACTCTTTTTAGTTTCCTATTATATAAATACAAAAGTAGATTTATGTTAATCTCTGTTCACTAATCCCTACGCCCCACAGTTGCCCATCCTTGCCTTTTAGGAAAGTTACAGTAGTGGAGTTTTGTAATGAGATGTGGCGTTAAGACTTGATTATTTTTTATAAGAGATTGACTGGAAAACTATAATAATTGTTGCTGCTCTTGAGCTGAAGACTAAGCATAAAATATGTTGACAAAGCCGTTATTTATGTAATAGCACAGCAGCGCAAGAGTAAGTTTATTTAGAATTCACAAAACTCAGTAACTCCCAGCAAGTGTTGGAATCAACAAGCTATCAACAATGAACTATTTCAAATAAATAGTTTGCAAATTACATTCACTTCCCTTTTTTCTCCCTATCCCTCCCTATTTCCTACTGTGTGTTTCAGTTCTATGCCTTTTATTTTAAAGATGAGCAGTGTGCAGTAATTAAGGGAAAAAAAACCCCAAACCTGACTTTTAGGGCAATGGGCTTTTGCTTGTAGTCGGAAGTAGAATTTGACAAGGCAGTGCTTTAACTGCTGGTGAATGCAGTTACTCTGTGTGGTTGATACTTTTGCAGGCCTGGAGTTCCTGTGACCATGCAGGCGTTTTCTGAGGAGGACAGGAAGCTGTGGATGGAAGCCTTGGATGGAAAAGAAGCTGTACGTGGCATTTTTTTTAACGTTCCTTTGTAGCGTAATGGAGAAATTCTCTTGCCCCCCACTTCCTGATCCCATTTATACTTTAATAAACTGGGATTATGTAGTTTGCGAAATGACAGATTCAGTGAAGAAAGAATAAAAGTGAAATAAAACTCAGAAGAGTAAATCGGTAAAGCTCAGCATAGATACTGTTAATGCTGATATGAGAACTGTTAATGCTGATATGAGGTATTTTTCATTGTAATGACAGCATTGATTTTTATAAACGGTTTGTCATCACGATGATATTGGCATTCTAGAAAATGTCTAGTATAAGCATGCCCACTTAGCCTTACGCTGACATACTGCATTCAAGTGACAAGACTTGTGTGAGTTAGTTATATGGCGGTATTATAATTATTTTTTTTTTTTCAAACTAGATCTATGGGAACGAGGTTGTACTTGAATTTGCTTAATTTCTGGTGCACATCAGGAAATGGGTCTGAACTGCAGAATTGAAACATGCTGTGGATTATCCTTACAATCATAAATAATATATTGCTCTTGATCTTGTGGGCCAAAAAATAATGGGGTTTTCTAGTCAATGACAGAGTCGTGTCTGTCCCCAGTAGCCGACTTTAGCAGTAGGTTTTATTGACATCATTGTTGTAAAAATCTTGTTTTATCTGCAGAGGTGTTTATTACCATCACATATTGTCTGAGCTGGACTCTCCAATAAGTTTACAAGTTCTGGGAATGCTGAGCAGGAACATAATTCCCAGGATTCATCAAAGCAGTTCGCAACGCTTTGAGTGAACTTGAACTGTGGGAAATTAACCTGCAGAGAAACGTAGGAACATGGAGCACATAAATCACAGTTAATTTCAGTGGCTATAACTAACATTGTTCTGCTCCCCAAGGAAGGGTATTTGTTGAGAATTTTTAGAAAATTTCCCTCCTTAAAAAGTGCAATTATCTGCTTTCTGAGGGGGCATGGAGCTCTCGTCCTGCTGTTAGAGCTGTTGTAGTTAGAGGTGATATGTTCTAGCTGTACACAGCTGTATTTGTGCCTTCTGGGCATTAAGATTGGGGGTGTCTTGCTTCTGGTTTCACAAAATTCTTTAAAATAATTTGTCTTTTTACTCTTTTTGTATTAGCTGTTCATCAATTTGAATAGAGCAGACGCAAAACGAGAGGGAAGTAAGTATTTGGATTACTATTAAAGCTGATTTTTGTTCACATTTTATAGCTGAGAAAGGCAAGGGTAAATTTTTTTTTTTCTGTGGATCTGACATAATTAGATATTTTATTTTTAACCTTGAGTTCTGAATATACTTTTGTGGATTTTGTAATTAATGGGTTTTCACAGTAACACAGTTTAGTACATATGTAAGAATTGTAGGACTGGACATAAGCTAGAGAAACTAGTCTGATTGTTTTTGCCAATTTACTTCATGCTTGAAATTGACTCAAAAAAGGGTTAATCTGTATGTAAATGCATCACACTTTCTTAGTCCAGATTGTGTGTACACATCTGTTAGAATGCGTAAGAATGGTTTTCAGACCAATCAGAGCTGAACATAAAGGTCAACAAAAAACCTGAATGCATATATTTAAAATGTGAACCATAATATGGAAGTAGAAGAGATGGCTTTCTTTAAACAACATACACTTTGCTAACAGAAGAAAGCTAATGAGTGAAAACAGTTATCCTTCTTGCACTATCAGGCAATTTATGCTTGCACTCTTTTCTTTTTTTTTTAAAGTTGTTGGTTAAAGCTGGATCTTGGTGTTATGAGTAGAAGTGTTTCCACTGATTTTTATTTTTGTGGTGCAAGACCAGGTCCCCAGGAGCAATAAGGCTGGATGTTTGGGGGAAGGGCAGTTTTGCAATATGAGCTTTTAAATGAAGTTTTGATGCGAAGAAAAAAAGTAAGATAGGAACAACAAAGGAATGCTGGATCTCAGCTGTTGTCCTGTTAATGCATCTGCTTTTATGTAGTCAGAGCATTAACTGCTGTGAAATTATATACATGTGTTCTTTATCTTTAGTGTGGGAATTTCTTTGGCTTAGGGTAGGACTCAGTAAAAGCTCTGCTGTTGATGATTATGTTTTTTCATCCTAAGTACTTCCTTGTCCCATTTGGTTAACTCTCTCAGATGTTGTCCATGTTGCAGTAAGCAAGCTCCATTTTGCATCTACCAACGTATGTACCTAATCAGAGATCCTGTTTTTCAAAGGTTGATGCTGTGAACAGATTAAGTGAAGCTGCTACCACCAGAATGAGCCTTTACTTTGGCTGGGTGGGGTTGTGAAGGAGAAATGGGGAATTACTCTCGAAAAAGTGATGAAGTATTCCCAATCCAGAATATTTATAGTTTTGCCTGAGAAGTACTAGCTATGTGATTAAGTCCAGCCTTATTTTTCAGTGAAAGACATAATTGTAATGGTGCTTTAAAACTTTTCAAACTTTTTTTTTTCTTTCTAGGTGCTCAATTGGATAAGATAGGTTTCACTGTCATCAAAAAGTGCATCAGTGCTGTTGAAACACGAGGTAATGATCAACCCAACCTGTTTGTGGAGGAGGTGGAGCAGCTGGTCTGCTCCTCAAAGAAAGCCCGTGTGATCTAGTCTCCAGTAGATCTCTGGGAAAGACTTAACCTGGTAGATACTGCACTGATAACACTGACCAGGGCAGGAGCTTCCTTCTGGCCAGTCCCAGACTTTGATATATGGCTTTTCCTCAATAAATGTGTTTTCAAGAAGTGCTCAGAAGGGGGTAATAGGATGTCTCTTGACAAAGGAGGCCAATGTTTGTGCGTAACAGCCGAGAAAAAAACTTATGTCTTGTAGGCAATTCCTGTACCTTTGCTTTGCTGTTGGAACGGACTAATTAATTTTAGTATTCTGTTTGTGGACTTTGAGTGGTGGTTTTCTGTTTTGTCGCTTAAGACAGAAGAACAGGAGCTGAGCAGGCAAGTGAATAACAAAGAATACTGAAGAACTTCTGGTGGAGTTAGTCTTAAACCAGAGGCAAGGATGCTGTCAGGCTTACTAACGCATATACTCATTGTTGTACCTCCAACACTGGAGACAGAAGAGAAAGGTCAGTATGCAGGCAGTTTTCAAGAGGTAGCTGGGATTGTGATTGTGGAGAGGCTCTGTGTCACAGACCCTGTATAACCTGGGCATGTTTTTCTCCTAAATTGTTGACCTTCCTTCCCATTCTGAACGGGAGATTTATGATTTTTCAGGAATCGAATCTTTTTTTTTCTAGAGATTTAGCATTGCACAGGGCAGAATGTTTATATCTTTCTTTGTATCGCAGTCCAGCTTAAATAAGATAGCTGAACAGAAGAATGGATTGGTCACACTTCCTGTCAATGCAGGGTCTTACTTAAAAGCAGTGTCTTCCATTTATGCACTTACTGTACAATATCATTAGTAAGACTGAGCAGCCTTTGTGACACTAAGATTTCAGCATTTGAACAGCAAGAAGTATGTGAAATCCTTTTTCTCTTGGACTTTTTTGTGTCAGTCCTGTCTGATGCATTGAAGATGTTATTCCAGATTAGGCCATATTCTATCTGGTGCTATTTTTTGTTCATTCTGTTCTTTTGAATATTTTTCAAGTAAGGTTTGCCTGTCTCACCACTTTAAAATTTCAGTTACTGGCATTTACAACCTGAATATTTCAGCTGGGAAACACTGCAGATAAGGCTGGCATCCTACAGAGAATTTGCCTTCACTGCAAAACCCTTTTTTAATATAGACTGGATCTTCTCTTTGCACTGGATGAGGCAGATTTTATGAAAAGGATAGTGTGTCGTCATGTAATGAAAGTCTGGTTTTGGTCTACAGCATAGTGACTAGTTACTTTACAATACCTTATCAATCATACTTACTGTAAGCAGCGTGGAGTACGTTATATTTTGGTTTATTATCTATAGGTGTGTTCAAATAGTTTTCTTCAAGTAGTCTTTTAGAGGTTTTTTTTCTTTCTTTGATACTCTGTAAGGAAAGTGAAACAAGAACATAACTGTGGAAAAAGCATGAAAATTTTCTTCCTGAAGTGGCTATTTGGAAAAATGGGTTAGATAGGGGGTTTATTCTCATGGCTGGGGGTGGATAGGTTGAACTGACTGGTGGTTCAAGTCCACTCTGTGCTTTATGCCTCGATTTAGGGGCATGCAAGAAGGTGCAAAATATATGTATAACCTCACCTAGTATTGTTATTCAAGACAGATGATAAGCTGTGCATGGGTTTGTTTCAGGATCTGCCCTGAAACATACTTTGAAGAAAATCAGTTACCAAAGTTAGTTGCAGTATTTCCTGTCCTTGGAGATCTTGCAGCTTCTCTGTCCCTTGTACACAGCCTTTGTAAGACCTGCAGTCAATAGAGTGCTTTGTGGTAATTACTACCAGTGAAAATTACTTTTATCTATTAATTTTGTTTTGGGGAGTACTTAAGAAAAAAACAAAATCAGTATTCAATAAATATTTCTTTTCCCAGGGTTTCGAGAATGGGTTTAGGTAAGGTGCTACCTGCCTGGGAACTCAGAAATCCACCCAGCTCTGTTTCAATGAACTGGATTCATCCACTACATTTCAAGCAGTTGTTGATGATTGTCTGTTTACCAATTCTGAACGTAACAATAACTACATTAAAAAAAAAAAAAAAGCCTAACAAACAAAATCCTGACTTCATCTAGGAGACTAACTGAAGCATCCCGAATTAAAGGATTAGTTTCTGTTTCCTGCAGAACCTTCTGCTGATGTCTGCTGATTTAAACAAACGGAGGGCCAGGAGAACATCCAGTTGTTTCCTTCAGAAGGGTTTGGCCAAATTGCAGTACAATGAAGAAAATCCATCTTTCAGGCTGCAGATTTTATACCTGTACTTGTTCTTAAAACAATTTTTACTTGATTATTTTACTTCAATGATAACACATCAAAGGAAAGTTGTGCTCGGCAGAAGAAAACAGGACAGATGCCTCTTCAGAGACTGTGCTTGTGTGCCATGTTTTTATCTCTTTTAATCATAATGGGTGTGAGGTTGGCGTGGGTGGAAAGAGAGGACAGTCTAGTGTGGGTGGAAACTGAGAATAGTCTTGTCATGTCATAGCAGAAAAAGTCTGGTATTCAGAGAGAGAAGAGCATAGCAGAGATATTGAACATAAACTTGTCAATGGCTGGATAATTTTTACTCAGTTACGTTCCCCTTTATAAAGCCAAGAAGGAAATTATTTGCTCTGAATGAACAGAAAAACCAAAGGCAGTGTCTTGGTTAAAATACGTGTAGGCTTCTGATTCAGCATTGCGTTTTAAGACATGGGCTATGCTTTACCTGGTACGTGACACTGAGGCATCAAGATATGCAGCCTGTCTCTCACATACTGAGCACAATGCTGGTTGGATGCGCTCCCATTTTTTGTCTTTGAGAGAACGTTTTGGGATTCTGTTTGGAGTATTTTATTTAGAATTCTGTACTGGGAATAATACAACGGGGTAAAAGTCTATAGAAACATTGAAGAGCTGTTTGCTCCAGTAGTAAAGACTCTGTGCATGTTTTTGTGTGCAAGTAGTTGGTTGTACCTTCTGTGAGGATGTGGTAGGTAAGTGTTTTCCAGAGCAGCATTTGTCTTTATTTTAGAACTACCGTAGCTGCTAATCTGAGTTGCAGAGAGAGATGGCAGCATTGAGCTGTCTGTCCAGTCTGTCTGCTCATGAGAGAGAAAGTAGATGGTGAGGAAGGAGTAGAAAACCTTTTCACGTAACAAAAAAATAATCTGGCATTACCTTGAATTTAGAGTGTCGTTTGTATGACAGTTTCTGTACTATGGAGTTTGATATAAAAAGTTGTATTTTCAGCTATATTAGTAGTCTGTGTCAGCCACATGTACAATGCCAGCCACAAAGTAAACTTGCCTACGTACGTTGCTTACAGTAGTATAAATTGCTGTTTTACTTACAATACCTTATTTTTCTAAGCATGTTTCACAAATTGTGTACCTGTGCCAAATTCCGGTATCAGACAGCCAAACATCTTGAGATAATGTAAATATGCAGGAAATTATGCTGCGGGGCTTTACTGCTCAAAGTTGCCAGTAGTGACTGGTTGAGCCGGCAGACACAGCGTCTGAACCCTTCAACATTTCAGTGGTAAGCTATTCCTTCCAGTGAGTCATCTTGTCAATTGTGTTCTGTAAATGCCAAGCATTATCAGTCTTGGATCTGCTGAAGATCTGAAATGTGCAGATTAAATTAGAAATAGTACTGTTTCAAAACAGGTTTGTATACTTTAAATAAAACATCATTTAAAGGGTATGTTTAAAGGTATCATTGAAAACTCTGTTGAAATATTAATTCCTCTTTGCACCTCTTGATGTGTACTAGCAATTAGCTGTGCTTTTTTTAGTTTGATGAATTTCAAACTGATCAATTATCTGATAATTGCTATCACAGACTCATGATTATTGCTGGAGGATTGTCTTACTTTCCATACTGTCATAACTCCAGAGACTTTTGCATATTATATCTGTTTTAATATTGAGCAGTAGTTTCTGTGGTTTGACCTTAATTATTTTTAAACCTGTAAATGTATGTTTGGGGTCAGCACAGTTTAGTTCCCCCTAGTTTTACTGTTAGAAGCACAGGAAGTCACAAAACAACTTCCAAGATAAGCAAAAGCTGAGCGGTATTTGACAGTGACAGTATTTCTTCAGCTTTTTAGCTTCTTGCATACGATGCAGAAGGCTTGTTCAGTGGTACTAAAAGTAGTGGAAGCCATTGTATGAAAAAGTGTGATGCATTTGGGCAAAGCATTAAAAAGCTTGATGTTACTTTTGTACCAGAATTTTCCTGGACACCTCTGAGAAATTTGAAGTAAAAAATAATTGCTGCTCTCAGTACAGGTTCCTCGTGCATCCTTGTTTGGAGTGAATCAAGGACTATGTTTATTTTTTTTTATTGTTGACAGTCTTTAAGTGGTCTATAGCATGCTATCACACTGTTGTTATGAGGATCACTGGAAAACTTACTTGGTTGGGTTGATAACTTCATATTTGAGAAGAATAGTGTTGTGGCCACATAGCTGTTTTTGTGGTTCTTTCTTTTGCTCACATCTAAACTTTGAGCATAATCTAGAGTTGTGTTTTTTGATGACCACAGATGAAATAATGGACATCTGGCTTATTCTGTTAATTTGAGCCAGCTCTGAACATGACATCTTGCTTAAGACTCAGCATCATTACAGTGGTGCCTGCATCTTGGGGAAAGTAAAGGGCCAATTTTGCCCAGGTGGAGCAACTGAGAGAAGTATCAGCTGCTGCGATAGCCTGTCAGCTCCCCGCTGGGACAGAGGATGGAGCAGTGCTAACAGGGAGGAGTTGAGCAGGCTCTCAAAGATCTGGGATGGCTGAGAAGGATGCAGACTGTGTGAGGAAGAGGAGGGGGTGAGAGGAGAAAGAAAGGATGTAGCAAGGCTAGGCAGGAGGAGGAGCTAGAAAATGCGGAGTTATCTCCACCGTATTGAGAATCATTGCTGTATATTATGGTTGTGTCTGACAGTAATTCATTAAAAGGCTAATGGTTTTTACATACTTCATCTAATATTTATTTGGGAAGAAACTTTTTCTCCTATGACTGGTTTTAATTTTCCTTCTCTGGGCTGGAACGGTTTGGTATTGAAACTAGTAATTCTCCACAAGTCTTCCTTTGTTGAAGGATATTTTAAATAAGAATACCACATAATCTGTTATTTGAAAAGGTTTCCTTGGAGTAGAAACACAGGTATTTTGTGGCATTTCTACTCTTCAGGCTAATGTGAATATAGAGGTAGAGTACGGTAGTGTTTGTAGATGGCTGCTTATTATGTGGCCTCAAACATCTGTGTCAGCTTCAGAACTGTAATATTTTACCTCTCACTATATAGGCTCTAAAACAATGCAGCAAAGACATACCTTATTTTGCTCTTTTCCTTCCCTGCTCCTTCTCTCTCTCCCATTTTCCTTCAATTTATATTCATAGTTTTACTTCCCTGGGGATAACACTGGGTATGGTGAAGGAAGGCAAAAGCAGAGGAAGAAATGGTAGAGAAGTGCATGTGAGAGGATGGAAGGGCACAGAGGAATGACAGGAAAGTGGTCCAGTGTCCACATGAAATGAGAGTAGGGGACTGAAAATATTATGCCGGTTATGGCTACTCTATTCATCCCAAGTAAAACCAGAAGTACCGATTTCAGTAACCTGTGGTGGTGCCTCTGGATGTAACTAGTATGTGGACCACAGTGGGTTGGAATGAGGCCTTGTGTCTTAAATGAAAAGCATTTACAAACTTGAAAAAGCGCTGGTTTTGAGGACTGGGAATAGGCTCAAGTTTTTCTTTATTTTATCCAAGTTCTTTTTTTTTCAGCCACATATTTGGAAAAAAGCAAAATTACATTTATTAAAAAAATCTTAATTTAGCATTTTAGCTGTTGGTTCATTTCTTGCATTATTAGAATGTGGATGCTGATTTAAAAAAAGTCTGAAAACAGCCAGTGTTTGGTTTCATTTTTTTTTTCAAGCAAAGGTTTCTCCCTGTTTGCTTCTACTCCTGGTTTCTGAAGTGGAATTGAGGTACATGAAACATTATCAAAACATAACATGAACTTATCTTAAAAACACGGAAGAACAAAAGGATTCTTGCAGTACTTTATTTATAATGTTGTTCGCATGACTGTGTTAATACTATGTAGTCTGTCTGTATCTCTTTGAGGAGAATTTGTTGCCCCGGGAAAAGTTTTAATGCTAAATTTGACTGTGGTTGATCTTCTGCCTTTTTTTCCCTCTCCTTTTGTGTAACAGGTATAAATGACCAAGGATTGTACAGAGTTGTGGGGGTGAGTTCAAAGGTCCAGAGACTTCTGACTTTGTTGATGGGTATGCCTCTATTTTACAATCATTTTTTCAATACTTTATTTCATGTTGTTTTACTGTCAATATGTAGTTTTGAAAGCATCTGCCTGTAGTTGTTCTTTATATGGGCGAAATCTAGTTTGCTTTAGTCCATGCAAATAATCCCCGTATCATTGTAAGTTCCCCTGGTTTAGCAAGACCAAGATTAGTTGGTAGGAATAAACCAAGAAAACTGCTGTGGGACATGGAGGAGCAAATCATGGGCTTTGTGCAAGGTTGATGAAAGTGGGATTAAAGCAGCCTAAGTTGAAGGGTCTGATCAGAAAATTCCAAATACCAAATTCAAGAAAGTTTGAAGGTTAATGCTTCATTGTTTGAAGTTTCCACCTTTCTTCTCCCTTGTCTAAGATGTACAGGTGTACACGTCCATGCATGTCTTTAGTTAATCACTGTGCAAAATAAGACATTTAGTTTAAGCCGACTGGCAAAGAGCTCTTTGGTTTAAGAGGAGGAATATGATATACGTATTAATAATAACTATGTGCCAAGGTGGGAGACAGATGGAGAAAGGATTTTTAAGGATTGTTTTTATAAACTTAGTAGTATAGCTCTGGTAAGTGGGTAACATCTTAGACTCTTTTATACCTAGTTAGCCATGTGTATGTTTTAAGATTTTTTGATTCATAAAATTATTCTCAGAAACTTTGTCCCCCCCTTGTCTTTCTGGAAATTTTGATGCATCTTTAATCCCAGTGACTGTAGTTCTCTTGCCACCCTGCTGTCCCTAGGGGAGAAAAGAAAAAAAAGTAGTATTGGCACCTGGATGAAATCTCTTGTCTGCTTGATATCTCTCACCAAAGTAGTAGCCATGACTGCAAGATGTGTCGTGTTTCCCAATTTCTTGTCCTGAGCACTGACAGTACATGCAGTCAGACAAGACCACTGGGATTAGTTCATTTTTATAGAGCTTCCAAACCTGTCACTTGACAGCAAAGGTCTGATTCTCAGGGATTCATTGGTATGCAAAGAAGCTTGTTTGCAGTTTGCACCAGGCTCTTCTCCAGAACCATGCATGCTCCATCTGTGCTGATAACACAGTGTTCTTTGGCACTGCAAACTGGAGGAAGCCAGAAAGTGAATTCATTTCATTACCCCAGACATTATGTGAATGACAAAGCGCTTTTATATTATATGCTGCTGTCAGTTCAGTGCCACCTGTAAGACTTTTTCTTTTCCTTCCTTTCTTTTTTCAAACAGGCTGTCTCTTCAGAAATGATAAGACATCAGGCTTGAGGACCTGCATGTCATATCAATCTGTCATAATGACCTTGCTAAATATTAATTTATGATATCTTACTTTAATCAATATTAACAGCACCCTGAAGTTCTCCATTAGTGCACATAAACCTGCCTGTATCTTTAAAGTATTGTAGCAAGAGGCTCTTTTGGGAAATATGAACTGGGATTAATAAAAATGACTGATCTATAACAGATTCTCATGGTTGTTTATCTGTGTTGGAGTTAGCCTCAATAAACAATAACCGTCTTTAGCCATTGATCATAGGAAGAATGATGTGTTATCACTCAGAGCGTCTCGATTAAATGCATTTGATAATTTAAGATGTTTTTCAGTTTTGTACTTACCGGCTTAGCTTGGGCGCGCAGGTCTGGCAGGCAAATTTTCATCTTTGCCATTAGTGGTATCCAAATTAAATAGACTCAAGTTGCCAGTGGTTCAGTAGCAGCTGGAAGAGTTTAGTGGGGATTCCAGCATCTGCTTTTAGTTATTTTTTTTAAAATTAGAAACATTTTTTGTCATTCCCAAGATTGATATATTTATTTGAAGTAGGAAGAATACAGTGGTATCAAGACGAGGCAAAATATCGAACAGAAAAAAGTTAGGGTGCAAGCAGGTGCTCTTTTTCTGATGGTTTGTTGAAAGCGATCCTATCTGTGCTCTTTATGTATCTGTCCTCAGAGAAGAATAAAGAGGGTTTCTTTTTGATATACAGTGGTACAGAGAATTTAAAATGACTGATTAATCTTTAATCCTTTGTCTCTGGCTATACTCTTAGATACCCTTTTATATGAAAGACCTTTTCAGAATCATAGAAACCTCATATTAACTTTCTGTATTTTAAAATGTTTGATAAGATTTCAAAGTATTTTAAGCTACCTGTCATTGACCATGAGCTTCACAGTCTGAAAGGCCCAAAGTGCAAAAAAAAGTCTTCAAAATGGTAACCAGGGACATAACAGCATCTGGTTTTCTATCTTTTTCAGAATATTTTCTATAAAATTTGGGAAAGTACATTGAGAGTCAAGAGAGTATGAGAAGACCAATATGTGCTTTTCGAATACTATGAATGCACAAATTTTCATCTTTGATGTAAAAATCTAGTGAAACTAAGTCTTCTGTAAAATGAGGCTGAGCAATTAAATATACAATTCTGCTTTAAAAAAAAAAAAGTTAATTTTGCAATTAACTTAGTCCTTGAAGTTACTTGTAACTAGCATTGTGCTATGTTGATCTAGTTTGCAGCAATAATCTTGTCTAAATTTAAGTGAGGCATTTGGTAAGGAAAACACTCATTACATTTCAAGGGAAAATGTTAAATTAATCTGGTATCATTGTAAACAGGGATACAGAGTTAGGACTTTCAATGTTATTGGAATTTGTTATAAGCAATTGAGAGTGCGTTGTCAGCTGTCAGGAGGCTCAGTTCTTGAAACGCATCAGGGACCAATTCCTGTTACATCTATGATCTACGTAATAGATCTGATGTGGCTAGTTTCATACGAGCTGCCTGCATAGATTTCATGCAAGCTAATATATAGGTCAGCTTTCATACGGACCCTTGCTGGTGGTGAAGTGACTGCTGAGGAATTGGAGCTTCTACTGATGAGTTCAGTTTTGATTTCTGATACTGCCTGGCGTGAAAAATGCCAGACATTACATGTTGTAGAAGAAAACTTTCAGGTACCTCTGCCTTTTCAAAATCAACAGCTTTCAAAACAATTACACTGAATTCCTTATTATTTTATATACGGTAAATGACAGTATGCATACACTCCTACAGTGGGCATGTTGCATATGAAAGCAGAGAGAGTTTCCTCCTAACCTAGTTTAGTGAACTGGACTGTTTTTATAAACTCTAGCTCCCTTGTTGTCAGAAAGATTTGCATAAAATTTAGAGCTGAACTGTCAAAAGCTGTTCCATAAATGTGCATGGTTATTTTTATATGCGTAAAGTTGCCATTCAGTGCACAGTGGCTGCTATGTGAACAAGTAGCATGAAAACTAGTAGAGTAATTTCTGAAATCCCAGTTGAAGTTCCAGTTCATATAATGGCTTGGGATGTTTGAAGTAGAGGGGAAAAATAGAGCAGGAGCAGTCAAATATATGGGGTGGTGGGGCACAGAGCTATGAAGAACAACGGTCAAACCAAAAGTGAAAAAAATGTCTAAGTCTCGATGGCTTCTACAGTCAAACTAGGGATTGTTTGGGGTTGGTAGCAGGCCCAGATTTTTATTTTTATTTTTTGTTCCAAGAGGTAATGAAATATTTCAGCAATATCTTTGATTTTTTTTCTTTTAAGAGGCTTGCTTTGTTATTCAGATGCTTGTTATTTTCCTCCCCAAATTCATCAACAAATTTCACGTAACTGAGTGCATCCTTTGACTGTAAAGGAGGTTGATGATTATGAAGCAGTTATTTAAAAACTGGATATTACGTGTGGTTTAGTAACAAAATCCCCATAGACTTCACTAGTTTCTGATGTGATGGCAGTTTTTATTTAATTAATTCAGTAGAAAGGTTTTCTTCTCAAAAAGGAGAATTTGAACGCGGAAACAGCTAGCATGCTAAAAAGAAGAAAAAAGAAACCCTTTCCTGAGACAATCTTGAGTATTTTGGGTTGGCTAGTAACAATTTGGTAGAAAATGTTATCTGACTTGTATTTTAAAATGAGATTTAAATAATTGATATAATGAGGGAGAATATTCAGTTACAGAAATAATTGCTTGGCACAGCCTTTAGAACAGAATTATTTAGTCCCAGAAAAAGGACTGCACCTTTAATCAGGGATCCTAATTTGATTTTTTTAAACGTGTCTGTCATTTGTCTGACAAAGTAACAAATGAATTCTGAATTGTATGAACTGGTCAACACGTAATCTGTGTCAGCGGCTGCTGTAGTTTACTGTGGTGACTGATGGAAACACGTAGCAGTAATAATAAGAGAAGCTCAAGCACTTGAAGTTACCACATACATTGGGCTAAATTTGGCATATACATGTGATCATCTTCTGTCAACTAGCTGTTGCTTCCTGTTTTGAGGCCAAAAGGGGTTTTTTTTGATTGCAAAACATTCCAGTGTGCTGTGTTGTTTTCTATGTTCTGTCAAAAAACCCTTTCACCTGATGGATCATTCAGACATACGACTGTTCAATTTGATCTGTCTTCTTATAAGACTGTACCAGCTAACCTGGTAAAAGATGGGAGGAGTTCTGTGAACCTGACAAACGATCGAGCAAGCAAGTATTTTTTCCCTTTGGCTAAAACTGATCAAGTAAGGGAAACATTCAGGCCATCTTGTAGAGGAAAGTTACTGATAGAGGAGAGTCTTTTTTATGCTTTTGAAGCAACTCTTACAGGTTTTCACACAGTAAGAAGGGTCGTACTGCACTTGGGCTATTTTCATCAGCTGTCCAAAGTAACAGTTTACAAGAAAATCCATGGAAAGAATTCAAAAAGGTGTACTTGCGTTGTAAATAATGAAAGAAAAGAGGAAAAGATAAGTTATGCTTAGTGGGTCTTTTTTCTAAACTGTTGTTGTATGTCTTTCAGTGTTTGTGTACATCTTTCTGTTTAATTAAAGGGTGTGAAAATATCAATTGCTATACAGATCTTTTCAAATGAAAGTGATTTTAATCCTTCATTGAAGAAAAAATCAGCAGTAAATACTTTTTAAAACAAAATATGCAAATAGAATTTATAAAGAGGTTTGGATATTAAGTAGTCTTAGTTTTAACTAAGAGTAAGAAGGACGTATTGCTTCTACGTTCATGTGAGCAAATACATAATCAAATTCAATGTGTTGCTGTTCACGTAGGGCATACTGATTTAGAATTCCCCTTTTTCATGTCCCTTTTCTCTTTCTGATTATTTTCTAGATGCAAAAACCTGCAATGAAGTTGATCTGGAAAATTCTGTAGATTGGGAAGTGAAGACAATTACTAGTGCTATGAAGCAATATCTGCGGTAAGCATGTCTCTCTCATTTATTTATTTGACTATGAATTCTGTATTCTAATTCTCCCGTGCAGTGTGTTAAGCTATCTTAGTTTTCCTGTGTTTTGGAGTAGAGGTTCTATTTTGTGCAAATACCATGTTTGTTTCTTGTCTTGGGGGAAGCAAAATATTTTAGCAACACTAATACTCAAGTTCATATAAGACAAGCCCCAAAACATTTCTGTGTTAGATACATAAACATTTATCTGATGGTTCAGAAACCTGAATTATTAGTAAGACTTCCTGAGAGTCATCACAGAAAGTCAGCTAATATCGTTAAAAGAGTTTTTTGCCTTTTTGTGTTTTAATGTGGTAGAATGAAAAGGGAAAAGGTTATAAAATTTTTAATATTTTCCTCTTTTCCTTCTGGCCCTTGCTCTGATGTGCAATAGTAATAATATTTTGAGCGTTAAAAGTAAGAATTTTAGATGTGTCCTGTGTTCAAATGGCTTGGCCAATTCCTGATCAAGGTATTTTACTAAATTGCTTAAGAACATAGAACTTCTGTGTATCTCTCATAGTGTAACAAGATACAGCATTTTAAATCTGCTAATCTGCTGGTTTTATTAAATGAAGTATTACTGCTACCACTATCAAAGAATACTGAAGAACTATTATCACAATAAAAGTCTGTCTTACAGCGTATAGGAAAGAATAAAAAAAAAAAAGTCGGAAAGAAAAAAAAAGTGCACATGTTGAAGTATTTCCCACCTACGGTATTTCCCATCTGAAATACTCCAATATTTCATAAGCATCCGTAAAGTCAACTTAATAAATGAAGGCTTTAACTCTGATGTTTTGACTCTGATTGCCATCATTCAGTACATTTTTCATTGATGGCAAAGGTTTTCAATTTCAATTTTTCTATTTGAAATACTTTAGAATTTTGATTTGTGAATGGGTACTGTGCAGCAGACTTACTGGTTTAGAACCATTATTTTTTCCCAGTTGTGATTCTTTGTATTTTAAAAGCATTAATGAAGAATGAATTACATAGTATATGTGTACGATCTTCATCTGAGAAACAGTCTCAGTCTTGTAATTTGAAAAGGTGCCTTGTGGTAGACTTAAGGCATCACTTCAGCTCAGGGAAGGTGAATGGATGTATTTAGTCTTTATTTTCCTGATAACACCAAGTTGTCTATTCACGCTGGGAATCACTGAATTCAAGGGCCACCATACTAATGGTTGCCTCCAGTGTGAGGACTATACTACTGAATGTTGAAAAGGTTTCCTGCTTAGAGTAAATACAAATAGAAAAGAGTATAGCTAAATCTATTATGTCATCCTTGTTTTACAGAAGCCTTCCAGAACCACTGATGACATACGAGTTGCATGGAGAATTCATCGTTCCTGCCAGTAAATATATACTGTAGTTCAAATAGAAATCTTTTCTTATTCTACTGTTGTGGCCTTAGGAGCACGCTGCAAATGCAATTTCAGAAGAATTCTTCAACCCACTAAAAATATAGGAATAAGAAATAATAAATGTTTTAAAATTACGTAGGTTTTTACCAGTGTTCTGTTCTAGTATGTGTCACATATGACATATCTATTGACGGATAAGCTTGTGACAGACTTAACATAGTGCAGTTTTAGCTTTTTTGGAAAAACTTTTGGATAGACATTGTAAATGTTCATTCTTATTATCTTTATCATATAATGATAAATGTCTACTTAGATTGTGATTTTTTTTTTTTCTTCCATTTATAAAGAGTATGAAGCTTAGTAAAAGAAAATACAGTAATTTGGGCTCATTTGAATCCTTAAAGCACAGCTGCCTGACCCTTGTTTTCAGCGCCTTGTTAGCTCTGTACCCAGGCTGGCTTGAATGTGCCTCATGTATTAGTAGAAAAAAGGAAAGAGCAGACCAGATTACGTTGTGGCAGTTCAAATACAGACTTGGAGAAGACACAACAGCATTTGTAGTTCAGCTGTATGGTATCTAATGTACACAGAATTTTTTTGGAAGAGGATGGAGGGAAACTGTGTAAGAAAATTTTTGGCAAAGTATCAAACAGATATTTAGCTGATTTTCTTTCCAGCCTGTAGCACTTCTGGCAAACTGTGGAAAGCAAAATTAAAATAAACTTTGAGACAATTGCTTTATCTTCTTTGGATTGCTGTTATGACTTTCCAGGACTGCAGATTGTGTTCGTTTGTGGTCCTTAATTCAAAATGAGAATTAGCCCATGAAATTCATTGCCAAAGCACATCTTAGAGGCCAAGTGCTTAAACAAAATTCAGCATACTTACCTAGATGGTGAGTCTGCCCGTTTGTACTGGAAAGTGTTAAAATAATTTCTTGACCTATGAAGTTTTGCCAGCAGTTTCTCACTTTATTTTCCTTTCTCTGTTTTATAGTCTCTTTCAATAAAAGAATTCAGTTGAAGTTACGTGTTTTAAATAGTAGAGCATTCATAAGCAGTAAACAATTTTGTAGAGGGGTTGATTCTATGTAGTGGGGAGGGAAATCTAATCAACATTGTAGATCTGAGTTACGGTACACTTAAAAATAGGTAGTCAGTGTTGTTTCCTATGTTGGCTATAAAAAACTGACAACACCGGGAATAGTGGAGAATATCCTTTTCTCTGAAACTACTGAGGGGGTGAAAAGTCAAAATTGAAAGGTTCTCCTTTCCATTTCCTTTTCTTTATACATAACAGTGTAGGCTGAAACTATAGAAGCCTTGATTGTATCTTGTGATTAAGTTGCTTAGCCATTCTTTAATTAGTTTGTGATTTCACATGTATATATAAAATAGTCTTGCTTTAAAGAAGGCTTATGTTTTTCTGGCTTTCTGAATTTTAATTAGCTGACTAGAAGCTAAATGTTTTGCATTTTGGTAGCCTTTTTTCTTGCAACCTGTGCAGGGGTGTGCATTGCAGAAGAATAAAAGAACAACCCTAAAATCTGTAGCAATATGCACTGAAGAAATATGGTGGTAATTTATACAAAATACTCTTAATCAAAACCGCCTCAGAGTAAAATGGGACCTGATGAGTGGTTCTGGTGTCAAAACTTCTTGCATTCAGAGTAGGTTCTAAATTTTTCTCTTTATGTACGTTGTACTAAATATTATTATATACAAGAGAAATACTTCCCCTTCTCTCATTGTAACTACTACTGAGATGTAATTTTGTGATTTAATACAACTTTGAGAAATAGGAAAAGGGATTATTTTAATCTTTTATAGGTTCTTGTTTTCATCTGTGTACTAGTGAAGCCTGTAGGGGCCGAAATGATTGAATTCAACACACAAAAATAATAAGTGCCTTCCTTATTTTTACTTTATTTCTGTCCTGTACTATAGAGGGATGCCATTGTTATTCAGGGCTCTTTATCGTAGTAAACTTAGTAGGTTTTTTCATGATTATTTTTCTGTGTCATCAGAGGTCATTAGATTTTCTGAGCATATGAATCTTCTGCATGCATTGTCTTACGCAGTTTGTAATGCGAGGTAGCATAAATGCAGTATCATTAGCTGCATGGTACCAACAAAGCTGAATTCTAATGATGAGGACAATCAGTTAATGATGCTAAAATGTAAAGTAGTACAGTTCTACTCTGTGGCACCCCGTAATGTCGCTTCTCACCTTGCGGTATATTTGTAAGCAGATGAGTCCAATGCAGCAAAACAATAACTACATCTGTCGGGTTTTAAAAATAGATGAACAAAGGCATCCTTTTGCAGGTGGATTGAAAGATGAATTCACAAAATAAGCAAATAAGTTGATAATTCTAGAACAAGATTACTTGTGAAAACAAAGCACATATGTTCAGTATTGCTATGTTTGGAGATACGTAAGTGGTGGAGCAAAGTGTGTGCAGTATGTTTCTGTGCAGGGGTGGGAGAAGCTGTAGTTTCCGTGGATTTTATTTCATTTTTATTTTTTGAGATAGTTATTTATTTCTATGTCCCATAGAAAGCGGGAGTCCTGAATCTCGAGTTAATGCTGTACACTTCTTGGTCCATAAACTTCCAGAAAAGAACAGAGAGATGCTGGAAATCTTGGTGAAACATTTAGCAAAGTAAGTGTTATGACCTGCTTTCCTACCTTGTCAGAACTCTTGTCCTTTCCTTCGTTTAACTACAAAGGGTCTTAGTTAAGTGTGGCTGGAGCTGAAGCCCATCTCGATGCTGTCATACACAATACCAAGAACCAAACGTGCAAAAGCAGAAAAGACGTTTGACTCACGCTGTGTATGTTTTGGCGGGAAAGGCAGAAATCTAATCCATTAATGAAGCCATATAAGTATTTACTTTAGCAGTCCTGCCAGCAGTTGAGGGTTTGATTGAAGTGAGAAAGGGAACATTATACTTTCTTTTTGCAAATTCTGGCAGAGTGAATAGTGGAGATCTGTTAGCAAATTTAAGTTGGTTTCACACTTGCCCTAGTCCAAAGCTAAGTGCATTTTATATATTTAAGTTCAGTAAGAGACTGCTTTTGTTTTTAAATTGCCAGTGGAAGAATGGCTTTTCTGTTTTCCAGAATTCAGTAAGACTGTATTTGAAGAAACTTTGCACAAAACAAACTTCTAAAACATAGATTAAGGAAATGTAATGTTTTCATTTGTAGACTGCAGTTTCCAACAGTAATGGAAATTTTTCATAACCTATTTCCTGTTTTTTCCTTCAATTCTTTTCAAAAAGCGTTTCAAAGCATGCCAAGAGGAATCTAATGACTGTGGCAAACCTAGGGGTAGTATTTGGACCAACCTTAATGAGGCCACAGGAAGAAACTGTAGCAGCCATCATGGACCTGAAGTTTCAGAATATCGTTGTCGAAATCCTGATAGAAAATCATGAGAAGGTAAGCTTTGATCCGTCTCTGTGTTTCTAAGTATTGTCTAAAATGATCTGCTAGGCTTAATGGGTAGTGTGGAGTTAAGTGTGACATTACAAATAGCTTAATTCTAAAGAATATCCTCTATAGACTGTACGCTTTTGGGTGTTTCTACTCTATAAGTGTTCCCGTTCATAGGTAAACTGAAATTTCAGAATACGTATTTCCTGGCAATAGTTGTGCTTCTGTATGTATAGTAGTCAAGCAGATTTTCGTTATGATATTTGCTGCTTTTTTTTTTCCTGCACAAAAGTGATACAAGACTGGAAAAGAGAAAGCTCAGGCTCAGTTTTTGGCTTTTCCATTAAGTGCTTTAACCAGGGTCTGAATTAATTGTTCTATGTCTTAATTTTCTCAGAGTTCACAGAGTAAAAGGAAAACTTTACTATACTCTGAATTTTATGGGTAAAAAGCATTATGAGAGTGCCAGGTATTAACATTTCCTTTGTTTTCAGCTGAATGTGTGTTATTTTAAGCCTTTGCATTTGAGATAATACTGAAAATAGAAGTTGTTGCTGCAGCTGTGGCAGCTGCCGGTTACTAAGGTGTCTTACACATACAAGGTACAGTCCAGAATAGCACTGCATGGAATCTGGGATCTGAAATTTAAAAAAAAAAAAAAAAAAAAAAAAAAAAAAAAAAAAAAAAAAAGAAAAAAGTCTGGTCTCTTTGCTTGGGTGCTCCTTTGGGAATCCTTCGTGTCTAAACTGACTTCTGGAACTGGATGTTTGAGGTTTTTTACTTGTACTGGGAGGAAGGGCAGCATCTCTCTCGCTCTTATTATCAAAAAAAAGTGCTTTAGAAAAATTCCAGGATGTGATTTTTCCTCTCGTCTTTCTTAAGCACTCTGAGCGTTGAAATAGTTATTTCTTTTAAAGGTTAACAGTGTTGAAATTGGCTATCTAAGTCAAGTCTTATCTACTCTAAATAATATCTGTCTCAAGTTTTTCTGACAATGTAATTACGCTACCTCCCTGAATGACACAGGCTGGGCAAAGCTTCTGTTGGCATAGCTGTATCCACGTGGTGGGTTTTGTTGGCTTAGTTGACTTAGGGTGTAATGCTGCCCTCACACACACATTGAAGCAGATATGGTGTTGTTCTGTTGGAAAAATACTGTGCTGCAGATGTGGCGCAAGTTCTAAGTGGTAAGTATTCAAGAGTTGTAAGCCACGCTATTCATTTTGGACCTTATAAGTGAAGGTAAACCTTGCAGTAAGCTCGCAGTCTTGAAGCTATTGCAGTGACCACACAAATTTAAGAAAGCAAGGAGAGAATGAGCAGAGCCAGGGTGTTTTAATAACCTATGGAGGTTGAGTTACGCTTATTCGAATCACTAGATCACCACAGATTAGCACCATCTTATTCTTATGCCAGCTTAGTCACATGTCTTTAAAATCTCGCCATCGATTTCATGTTTGAAACATTAGTTGTAGTGGCCTTTCTCACTCCTCTGAAAATGTAGAGGAGCAGGGAATGGGAAGTGCATCAAAATGATACTGCGTCATTTTCCATAATTCCTTGGTTTTGTGCCTTCTTTAGAACTAGAAGGCTGTAAATTTTTTTTTAAAGGGATTTCTGTCATTTCACTGTCATTTCTAACAGTGAACTTGCCATCAGTGGTCTGCCTGCAGCAACCTCTCCCACGCTAGAGCTGCTTCCAAGATGGAAGGAAGCCCCAAGTGTGACCTCTGTGTATTTATAGCAAAGGCAATAGAGTTTCTGTGTTAAAGCATTACAAAAATTTTAAAGTTAAATTGAATGTGTTGCCCATATAAGTGAGCCTTCTTCACTTAGGGCAGACCAAAGACCTACTTTTAATGGCGAGCAGGCTTATTGTCAGTTTAATTTTCATTTTATATTGTTGTTTTGAATTTCCATGCATTTCAGGCTTTCTAAGAGTCTTGTGTTAGGTGTTTTTATTTATAGCCCTGGTGAAGTCCTAAGGAAAAGCCACCAGCTGTGGGTTAAAATACTTGAAAATATTTCATTCAGCCAGTATTCTGCCTCTGCTAATTTTTAGCAGCTTCCGCTAATAGAAGCGAAGTTTGGAATTGTAGAAGAGTGGTGGAGTCAAGATGGAGATACACTGACACAAATGAACTTGAAGCAACACTTCACGTTTCATGCATATGTAATTTATGGCTCTGGCAGACTGCAGAGAGGCATTCATTTTCCCCTGTAGCAAATGAAATGACTAATAAGCTTCCAAACTGTAGAAGCAATGGCCATCAACGTTTCCGGTTTAAATACAGTAATTCGGTAGGCAAAATGGTAAAAAAATGTTATGATTCCTCAAATATTTTTAAATTCCATCAATGTTCATTATGTCTTGTGTGGATTGCTTCACTGAAGGGGATCTACAATTAATTTTTAGGAGACAAATTAATTGTGTTACCAGCTTTGAAATCCTGGTGCAGTCATTCCACTATCACCACTCTGCTGAGTCCTAATTGGAGAATTTCTGTGCCATTTATATATGGAAACCTGGATATGGGGACTTGCCCTGAGATAAGAATATCACGCTAAGGGCATAAACTGTAGTGGGTTTTGGTTGGTGGTTTTTTTTTGGTTTTTTTGTAAGCTTTGTTGATATGTGCATTTATTTCCTGCTAGCTAAAACCAGTCAGTACCACTTTCACCTTGTTTCAGCTGTGTCACCTTGCTGCACACGTACTTTCAAACCATTGCTGTGAACCAATTATAGTAGGTTGAGGAGGGGATGTTTGGCAAAATCGAACCAATGCCGAGACATGAGTGCTGGAACTAGACTGTGCAGCCTGATGTATCCTATAACTGGCATTAGAATGGCACAGCGATTAAGACTAGAAGGGGGATAGAGGAGCATTAGGGAAATAATTGTTTAACTTTTGTTCTTGTCAGATATGGATAAAGTCTCTTCCAGGCAGAGTATTTCTCTGTCCAGTCAGAAGATAAGCTGTAGAAGCAAATTTCTACTTTGAAACAAAAAGCAAAAGCTATACGTAAACTGAGACAATATTTTATCCAGGACTCTCAGAACCACCTGCTGTGGAAGGGAGGCCAGTCTGGAGGAAAATGAAACCTGTGAATTGTCTTGCTTGCTTCTGTCATATGTCCATAGGGGAACGCCAGCCAGATATGCAGGGCAAAGTTAGGAGCATGTTCAGGTTTGAAATTAAGTGATCTCTGTATAGTTTTGCTTGGAATTGCCATGTTTTGTGCTGACTGGGCTGTGTGCACCAGCACTCATGTTTCCCTTTGCTTTGCAGGTCTCTAAGGTTGGTGTCATTTCATACTTGGCTGTCTTGTCCCCTTCTCCCTTGCCCTGTCTGTCTGGTCTCCCTTGATTTCCATGTCCCATATCCTTCCCTTCACTAAAAAAGCATCAAGAAATTCGTGGCTTTCTGTCTCATTGTGTTCATTTTGCTTTGAAGTTCTACTTTTCCTTGGTGTTCCTTTTCTTGAGGTAAGGAAGTCAGGGGCTGACTGCAGCTGTGCTTGTACAATGCCTGGAACAATCTTTGCTTGGCCTTTAGGTAATCCTCTGATGAAAAGTGGACCCAAAAAAAAGGTTTTGATTTCTCCTCGTCGGCCAAATGAGTTTCAAGGGTATACATTAATTTTTCTTCCCAAGTGTTTTACAGGCTGGAAATCTTGGTCATCTCAGCTCTTCTTCCTGATTTGCGGTGAGGAATAGGGCAGTGCACTCCATGACAGCATGAAGAGCGTGCACGTGTTCATCTTGCTGTTTGTTACAACGTGTTGGCATCTTGTTGGAATGAATGTCAGTATCCAAAGGGCTTATTTATTTGCCATTTAGAGATGCCTCAGTGGTAATGTGAGCCATTTTGGTTTCTCAATTCCCTGAACATTATTTTAAGAGGGGGAAAAAAAAAAAAAAAACAGGATAAAAAAAGAAGTCTAAGAAATGAAAGATGAGGGAGGAGGTTGGAATAAAAATCACAGTGGAACTGGAATATTTAAACCAGTGAGCGTATGGGGGAGGAAAGAATAGTGAGTACAAATAGCAAGATTGCAAAAACAGGAAGAACAGGAAAAATACAGTGAAAAAAATTAGAAGAAGAAAAGAGAGGGGCTAGACAGAAGTCCCTTCTGGAGACTGGGAAGCCAGAGTCTGCTGAAAGGGAATAGGCATGGTAAAAGATAACTTTTTCTAGAATTCAGACAACCTCTGGGCAAAATTATCTCAAAGACGTTCTGAAACTCAGTAGTTCCTGTATATGTCTGATACTGCTTTCACTTGTTTTCTGTGTTTATCTGTTTATCAAGGGCAAAGATTTTACATACTTTAGACAGAATATGTCTGTTTCGGCTTTGTTTTGCTCAAAACAGTTTTATGGAGAAATCTTTTTTTATATAAAATATAACTTTTAATTTTTCTTACTTAAGGCACTTTCATATTTATTTTTTTTTTAAACTAAAGGGAAAAGAAGAATTTAATACTACTGAGCTCTTAAGCCAACATCAACTTCATGTAGTAATACTTGGAGAATCTTTAGTCTTAAAACATGTCACAGGGCACACAATACATGCAATATTTCTGAGAGAGAAGAAATGGAAAGAGATGTTTAAGAGACTTTTAGATGTGGTGTTGGGGGATATGGTGTAGAGGAGAACATTGTAGAGTAGGGTAGATGCTTGGGCTCGATGATCCCAAGGGTCTCTTCCAACCTAGACAATTCTATGGTTCTATGAAAGAGGTGAAATCAGTTGTTTGAGCGCATGAAGTGGCACGGTCAGGTGTGGCTTATGTCTGCACTTAGCAATCACTGCATGTTTAAAGCAGTTCTGTTGCAGGTAAGTGCTTTAGGGTACAGTGGCACCACTGTCATCTAAACTAAGACTTTTTTTTGACACCACCGAAGATCTTTTGAAGTCCTGGTAAAGGGACATACAAGAAATACTAAAGAAGGCTTGTTTCAGCTTTTGTGTTGTTTTGCCTTTGGCTGCAACAGAAGACCAAGAAGCAATGTATTGTAATTGTGGTGGCTTGCTGTGGTGTAGCAATTTGAAACCTCCCCAAGCTAAATGTTTCTCAAGTCAACAAGCGTTTGACTTGAAGGGGGAAAAAATTTACATTACGGCATCTCCATTAGGACAGCATTTGCAAAGAAACACATGAACACAGAAACGTGTTCAGCATGTGCTTAACTTGAAGCACATAACTAATCAGAAGTGTCATTGAAACTATTCCTGTACTTAATTCAAATTACATGCCTTAAGGATTGGCTGAGTCTAATGCAGAAAGGGCAGCAGGCACAACAAAGAAATTCATCATGGTTTCTGGTGGAAGTCACAGCAGCTCTTTCGTTCCACTATAGTGTGCACAAACTGTTTAAACCTTTTCTCTGCCTTGTGGATAGCAGAAAGCCATTCCATGTGAGATATGCACACATGGTGTGGTAAATTGCAAATCTTTTTTTTTTGTTGTTTGTTTAAAAGACCACTGTTTTCTAAACCTTAAGGTAGTGTATGCATAGTAAGAAGACTGTATCAAATCTGCACTCCCTTTTGTGACTGCAGTTGATGAAATTAAGAGGAACTGAGTCTGGATCAATACCTGGATTGGTATGCTGTTAGAGTGCTCCAAAAGAAACAAAACATGTACTGTGAGTAACCATATTAGATTAAAAAAGAAAATCAAAACCAAAAGTCATGTTCTGAGGGACAGAAGCAGTCTGCTAAGATGCTGCTTTACAAATACATGGCCCATACAAATAATATGGACACAGACTTCTGACATCTTGATTTGCCTATGTTATTTCCATTTAATTTTGCGAAACTTCCTTCAACTTTATATGAAATTTCCAAGTGATACAGATCTCATCTTCCACTGCCCACAGGCAACATTCCTAAGTAAGTAAATAGCAATGATGATAAGGGAGTGGAATTCAGTTGACTAATATTTGCTCCAGTCTTGATGGTCAAGGTGTTGTGCTTGTATGTGTTGAGGAGGAGGCAAAGGACAAGTCCTTATGGAGAATGCTGAAATGGATGTTCTTAAATAAAATTTTGTGAGTCATAAAATATTCTGTGAAATGCTGCAGGGGGCATGGAGAGGGGAAAAGTTGTTGCACTCCTGAAGAGTTTAAAAAGTAAATTCTTATGCAGATGCTGTGTGATGTAAGAATTATACTTTATCGCGGCTTTGAATGGTACGTGAAATATTGAATTTACAAGCTTTTTTTCTTTATATTGGCTAAACTGACCTGAATGCCATCCTGTCTGATCATTGCTAATGGATAATAATGCAATATGTGCTTGTGTTTTTGTACACATTCTTCAAAATTCTAGTAAGCTTTTGCCTTAGCAGAGAGGTTAGCGTATTTCAAACCGTTGAACAGATTTTTGAATAAACAAGATGTGGCAGTCAGCTGTTAATTCTTTATTTCCAATATTTTTGTGTGCATGCCATTTACACTAATGAAGCAGCAGTACTTCACTGCAGAGAGTGCTGGACATACAAGTGAAAAATATGTTCTTTGCCTCCAAAGACCCTACAGTCATAATTTAAGATAAAAAATGTATTTTAACAAAAACAAAGAGCAGAAAATATGGTACAAAGAATGATGATATAAATCTTTGTAATGGCAGCAGGTAAATTTGTGGAGAAGAGGCTGTGTGGTTAGCTACAGTTGGAACAGTGTCATTTGCAAAAACCGTGACATTTCATTCTGATGCTTTGTACAATGACAATGTGGTAGGGGGTCAAATATAGGTTTTCATTCTCAATACATGATTATTTGTATTTCTGTTCATAAATTTTGGAGAAAACTACCTGTGACATATATATTTATTTGTATTTGTGTGTGTATAAATGTTTATATATGTATATTTATTACAAATGAAGGGGAGGTCGTGTTTACCTGTGGTGTGTTTGGCCATGGTTGCTGCTTTTGCTGGCTCCTGACTTAGGTTTATAAGTGCCACCTTCTATCTTCTCAGTACTTCTCATGCTCTTTGCAAGAGAAAATACATACAAATGTTCTCCTTCTGCATTATTTTTCATTTAGTAACTAGGAGTATGTTATATTTTAGAAAGCTAGGTAATTAGATTCAGTATTTAATCTTTTAATTTGAAGGCACTTTTTTTGTTGTTATTTTAAGTATTTCCTGTAACTAAACAAGATACACAAAGCTGTTATGTGTAGCTGTAATAGGGAAGGACAACCTTTTTAAAATACTCTCCTTGGTGTGAGTTTACAGCAGGTGAACATAGAAGAGAAGGTGAATCTGCTGTTTCTGCCGGTGCAGTGGACAAACGTGTAGGTATTTCAAGCCTGGTGTATGGTTAACTCTCTCATTTCCTTCAAATGAATAAAAAGGATTGGTTGATAGCAGTGAATGGGCTGCTATCGGGAGCGTCCTTCTCATGAATTGTTAAAAGGTGGAGCGAGATGTGATACGGTGGAAGCTGCAGTCTTTGTATCAGGAGCGCTACTTTTAGAAAGGCTGAATCAACAGACTCGTAATTTGCAAGCGATAAAAGGACACACGTTTTTAACCTTGGTATGTTTTTTTTTTTCTTTCATCCTTTCACAGCTGTCCTCCAGACCGTAATGTCATGTTTTACAGGCTATGTTTAGTTGCTTCATTAAAGCTCAAAAGCGAACTACATGATTGAAGGTAGTCAGGCCACATGAGTGGCTATTAGGGTCTGCATATACATCGGGTTTGTCTAACAATTCCTTTGGTTCTTTTGGTGCTCTCGTAGTTTGCAGTTTGTCCAGAGCTTTAGTTCCTTTTCTATTAAGAGGCGCAGAGAGCAGATATTCCAATTTTAGTGAGATTGAGACTCACAGTGTCCACAGATCACTAAAAACAGTGTTTCATTTGGTTATGGATAGTCAGGCTGCTAGGCAGATGGTCTCAGCAAATGATATCTTTGCAATGAAGAAAAGGCTGTCTTGGATGGATTTATTTATTTATTTATTTATAGAGCTTTGTGGTTTGGCACACAGCCAAGGATGTTTCCTGTTTCTAGTTTTGACTTCTACCCGCTTACTTTTCAGCCTGCATCCTCTGTTGCTAAATAGAGTGTGCCAGGCAACATCAAGAGCATTATTGATGCTTTCTGGTTGGTGGCCCTCTAGAGGCTTAGCTTCAGGTGTCTTTCAACTCTTGATCTGATTTTTTTTTTCCCCCCTCCAAATATAATGATTGTGAATATTGTATAAAGGTGTTTCGTGGTTTGTAGTGGAATTCAAGCCTCAAAATCCAAAGCCTCAGAAAATCTGCATCCTGTGCAATCTCAGAGAAGCCAGTGCACAGCAAATCATATTTTACAGTGTATAGATGCTGAAGCGCAAAAGTCAGGATAACTACTTCGAGCAGGCACACCTGTAGTGGAGTGAACACGATGGTAACCTTGGGGAGGTAAGTTACTTAAGGATTCTAATTAAGTTGTTGATAATTTTTATTGAAGGTTTTGTAAACCTTTTTCAAAAATTTTTAACGTGATTTTTAGAAATAATCAGCTTTATCACCTTTTGTACACTAAACACAGATTCTCTTTAGATGTCAAGTATTTCTAGTGCATTTTATATTCTAGTGTATTTTATATTTATGGAATCATGTGTTTGAGAATCGAAAGAAGAAATGGATCATGTTGACTAAAACCAGAAATTAAACAGGTTGATCTGACATAGTAAAATAAAATGGAAAAAAGTAAGAAACTACAGGAGCAAAGGATCATTTTTTAAAGATTTCAGTACAGTAGAAATTGTATGAAATTGATAGAACTGGTGCAGAAATCAATTTTGAAATAAAACTTTTGTCCTAGCTCTACAGAAGTGGATCTTTTGTGATTTCTATTATGATTAAACTTTTAATAGCTCAAATTAGCTTCTGCAATCCTTTGAAATAGGGAAAACAAAATGTAGAACTGTTCATCTTATCGAATGTGTTTTTACTGTTAAAAATGGATTACAATTAGTATACAACTAGTGGCTAGTGGTTACAATTAGTGGCTGAGCTACTGCAATGTATTTTAAGATGCTTATTATTTTCACCTTGCACTTCCTGAAATGCTTATATCCATGGTAAAGTTACAACTTGACATAAAAGACATAGTTGCTTTATATTGGCAGAAAATGGAAAAAAGGAATGGCACAACCACTGTCTTCGTTATCTTAAGAGGGGAAAAAAGCTCAGGAAGTCTATTGGGGTAAGAGCATACTGTGAACCACTAAGACAGATGGCCTCTATTTTTAAGCATTTTTGTCTGTAATATAAATATATGTTTTTTTTGTTTCGTATAGGTTGCTGGATCTAACCTGAGTTGGGTTTGCATTACATTGAAAAGAAGCTAAGTCAAGAAAAGACGATGGTGATAAGTTTCTCTTGCAGTATCTCATTAGCTGCTGATTTATAAAATATTCTTTGATCAGCACATATTATAGCCAATTGTCATGGAAATGCAAGGAGTACAATAGCTATTAAATGTATAAGAGCAGAGTAGTATATGTGGTTTAGGTGTATGGTGTTTTATATTGTTCAATAAACCTTAGTTGAAGTGTCTGTGTGTTTCTTTTATTTATCAACTGCAAATCAAGTATGTATTGAACGGAAATTACCCAAATAAAAACTTGCACTGATGTTGTTCTTGTCTTGAGAAATACTGTCCTCTAAAAAAAATATGATTGTAGCGGTGGAGGCTGTACCATTAGCCGAATTTCAAAGAGTTTGGAATGACCTTGCAGGTTCTAGTCTCCTCTGCATTAGACCGCGGCTTCTGGTACTCTGATTCTTGTTCATATATTCAAAGGAAATAGATGCATGTTCTGTGTGGTTGGTGTTGGAGAGTGAATAGGGGGTTTTGTCTTGCAACAAAATTATGGCACAGCTTTAAGCTGTTAATGATTTTTTATAAGTTTATCCTCATTAGCTCTATTACTAAGCCTCCAGTTTTTTTCTCCCCTCTTTTTCATCCCACTCTGTCCTTGCTGTTTGCCTCCCACTGATTTTTAGAGGAAATTTTAATTACCCCAGTGATACAAAGCAGACAGAGATGACCTGATGTCTGGGTCTTTTCCTAAAGTGATTCCTGGCAAACGTACTGAAATTCATTAATTAGTTCTGCTTGAGACCAGAAAGAACAGATCAGTATTCTCTTGTAGCAGCAGAATCTAATCTACATTTCCATGTACAACTATACGTCTCGTCATAAACTTGCAGAATAGGCCAAGTTAAATCCTCCCAGCCATGGGGTTTTTGAATTTCTAAAATTGGCTCTAGTATAAGAGCTCGGGATCTAGAGTCCAACACTGTTGTTGCAGATTAAGGGGAGTCTGGCAAAATTCCTTGGGCTGCTGCCATGTGGATCTGCTGGTAGAATGCAGTATGATAATATGTTGAGTTTGGCTCATTACTCTCAAGAAATGCTTCCATAGACTTTGTGGGACACAGGTTTAGGAATTGGAATGGTTGTATGTAGGGATGGTCTTGGGCTCGCTGCTCTAGACAGAGCTGTTATTAGTGGTATATATCCAAGATGGTTTGTGGTTTGTTTATCCCTGTGAAATACCCATTTTGTACTGTTGCATAGAGAGAAATAGGTCAAACATACCAATGTTTTAAATAGCTTGACAAGAGTCTCATCTTTTTTTGTTGTAACTTTTACAATGCAGGCTTGAAGACTGAACTACCACTTCAGTGCAACTTTAAATTCTGCTTTCATGTAAGATCAGACCTAAACAACCATTTAAAATACTGGACTAACTGGGATAGGACTGACTAACAGTCGGATTTGTTGCTTGATAAAACTTTGAGTGATACATGTCTTAGTCTTCTCCTATATGTAAATTGTTTCACTTAGCTTCCGAGTTTGCCCCCAAGTAGGTCAATAGCAGGATGCCAGTGCTTTTGAGAACTAAGTTGTAGAGAATTGGTATTCTATAAATCTAGTGCAGTTAGGACAAAGTCTCAAAAATTGTGTAACGCTGAATGGGACTGTGAAGTCCTTAACCTTTCAGGTTGGTTTTGTACATTTTTATTGCTTCTTGAATGAGGTAATTCAACGAGCGGACTTCATTCGCGTCTTTATACAGGCATTAGTCTAAGTTGTGGTAACTTCTCAGTCCAGATGAGTGATGGTGCTAGACCTGACTTTCCTCAAAGGGGGGCTTTTTTTGGAGTAGCAAAGAAATCTTCTATCAAATAGCATGTTCCAATCCTGTTCTCTCATTGGAGGGTTTACATCCAATTGGATATGTGTGGTTGCCTCGCTATGCGTGTGATAGCAACAGCTTGCAGTGCAAGAAGACAGTCTGAAACTTAGTCAGGTGTGGTGCAAGTCAGTCAAAACACGGGAATGTTCGTACCATTTCAGGGGCTCGCGTTGTACATCGCGTGTGTATGATTTCGAATTCCATCTTCTGTGCATGTGCAGCGTGCTTCTGACAACAGGTCACTCGCAGCAGGCATCTTTTACTAGCTGCTGAAACATTTATACTTCAGTGGCATTTAAATAATTAATAAGGCTAGGAGCAAATTTGAATAAAATCAAAACCAAAAAAACTTTTCGCCCCACAACTGAAATAGGGCATGCCCCCACCCCCCCATTCTCAGGCAGACGTTACAGTGCTTGTGTCGGTGCAGCAGACAAACATCCATGAAGCCATGATGCAAAAATACTTGTCTATTTAAGTGAAACGAAAGCAAGAAAGAAAAGTCTGACGGCTGTATGTGCACTTCTTAGGGCAGAGGTTGACCTTCTGTTTGCTTTTCAGATGCTCACCTTTGCAAAACTGCGGTACGAGCTGTAGCTTTGGTCTGCAACAGAAAGAAATTCCTGCTGCTGAAAAAGCAGGTCTAGTTATGGACAGGCTGTACTGGATTTTATTTTCCTACTGAAAAGACAAAGAAAATACCAAAGTAGGGATGAATGCAAATATGAGCTGTTTGAAAGAGGAAAAATGACCCCAAATATACTTTTTTGTGCAACACGAGTGCGGGATGTTTCCCATGTCTTTTATATAAAAAAAAACCCAAAGAACTGGTGATCTTTTTAGTGGTGGTTGTATGTGTGGTGGTTGTGTGTGTGTGTTTTTTTGGGGGTTGGGAGTTGGTTTGTTTGTTTTTGTGTGTCTCAGAATCCTGCAGGGCGACTCATGATACTGGGTGATTTCATTGCCGAGTATGACAATCTCGACTTGCTCCGCGTGGGTACATTCGCTCTGCAGATAGTCAAGAGGTTGCATTCTCTAGTTCATATCTAAATACTTCTTTCAGGAATCCCTTTGTTCCTCTGTGGAAACAGGTGCTGAATGTGAGCACAAGGAAAAAGTGCTGCAGCTTGTAACGTTGCATCAGAGAAATGTAAGTGTGAGAGGATGGAGTTTGTGCAGACCCTTGCCCTGCTCCCAGTGAGCGTGGAGAAGAGGTGGCCTCCTGCTACCCAGGAGCTCTCGGGAGGTGATCTCTGCTTCCTAGAAAGCAATATACTACTTACTGACCTTATCCCAGAAATGAAACTTCCCTACCAATCTGTTGTAATAAGAAGTCGAGAGCAGAGTGAGGTAAAAGAGGGGACGGGCCTGATGCCCGCCTGAGTGCCTTCTCTGCAGAAGGGAGCCTGGACTGCCTGCCATCAGCCCAGCACTGCCACTGGGCAGCACTGGGTTGTGCTGAGCAGCACTGTTGCAAAACATTGCTGCACAGCTTTGCCACTGAAAAAATTAAAAGTAGAGGTGATGTGCTTATCCTGAGAGTGAAAGAGAGGACTTAGTACCCCAAACTTGTTTTATTAGAGGAGAGAGAACTGTTCTGGGGAGCTCATGATTACCTGCAACTGGTATCACTATGAAGTTAGCTAGTATGTGCCGGCCTGCTGCTGTTTGAAGTGTGACTTCACTGCTTTCTTGTTACTTCTCCTGTTTATTGTATAGGGTTTTTTCCTCCCCTAAAACAGAACAAACCACCAACCTTTTTTTTTTTTTTTTTTTTTTTTTTTTTTTCCCACATCACATAGCTACTTGCGATTAGAAATCTACTTGGTTTAGTACCTGCCTCCAATTCATTATCCTGTTGCCTATCTGGCACTGAGTATCATTGAGTTGGGATCTCCTTTATGGCTTTTCTGAAGATGTTTCGCTTTTGTGACTCTGTTTCTCGTGCTCATAGTTTTAGAAGAGTATATTGAAATGTTTGTGAGAGACAAGGAAAAAACGCCTAAGAATTTTACTGCTACCTGTGCGAGTCACCTAAACGCATACAAGAAAGCTCATCTCTTACAAAGTACTCCTGGGGAATACTTGTTCTTCTCACCGTCATTAATTTCATTGGAGATGTGTGGATAAGGCTGTACAAATAAACACAGCTGTGGAATGTGACATAGTAAACAACATGCTTGAAACCTCTTGGCAGAGAGTTATTTACCAGAGAGCCCAAATGCAACACTTAGTCCATGGAAAAGATGGCATTTAAAGTTTTGCTACTTTTGAATTTTTTCAGAAGCAAATATTTATCCCTAAAACTACTCAATCTACCCTTGTATTTACACATAAGGGGGCAGTGTGGTACTGTTAGCCAAGTGCCATGTAGGTGCACATTAGATTTCATTATCCTATATTGCATCATGTTTTAAGAAATGGCTTAGCACAATTAGAGCTTTGTCGCTGTCTGAGAGTACTGCTGTGTCTGTACTGGGGAGAACCAGGTTGGGCTGTTTCCTTTCTTCTTTACAAACATTTTGGTTTCAGAGAGTTCCTTGTACTATTTTGATGCTCTCGCGCAAACCCTTGTTTGTAGACATGTGAAGGAGTGGGAGCCAGTTTTCTTAACACTGGTATGGGAAAGTTCAAATTACATCATTTTACTTCCCCCCAAGAAACATTCACTTACTGGGAAGGAAGGTAGTATTTCCACTGGAGCTTTCTTTTGCACACCATATGTAGGCTTCTGGCCCACTGCTGCCCAGTTTTGGCAATATGATCATTCTTCCGCAGTTTTCATGGAAAATGGGGTTTCTGATTATTTTGTACCAGCACAGTCTTCTATTTGCCAGTAAGAGACTTATGGTTGAGTGGCTATAAGCCAGGGTATGCATGGGTTCTCGGGTCATCCTATTCCTACGCATGTTCAGAGTTAACAGGCCAGGATATGGTGGCATCCCCAGTTTATTACACTTTTCACGTGATGTCTTGAGTGCCTTACTACAGGATGTTATGGCATTTTTCTCACCTGTAGAGTAGCCTGGCTGGCTTTTAGCTCTGTGCTGCACCTGACATGTCCTGTCATAATCCAAAAATGTGTTGTCTGTGGCATGTCTTTATACCTTCTGCATGGGTTTCTACTTCATAAAAAGCTTCCGCTTTGAAGAATCATTGAGTCTCTTTATAAAATTTGCTATACAGATGAGTGGCAATGTAAAGTTGCAGGGTAAAAGAACACGGTATACTGTTTCATTATATCTTGTATTTCCGTGTTGCGTTGCTGTAAGGTTCGGTACAGACACAGGGCTTTTTTTGTGTACCTACTGTTTGTGTTTTTCTCTATCTGCTGGTTTGTCTTTGATGAAAGCACAGGTTGCCCAGGAAAGCTGTGGCTGCCCCATCCCTGGAGGTGTTCAAGGCGAGCTTGGACAGGGCTTGGAGCAAACTAGTCTAGTGAAAGGTGTCCCTGCTCACCACAGGGGGCTTGGAACTAGACAATCTTTAAGGTCCCTTTCAACCCAAACCATTCTATGTTTCTATGAAATATATATTAAGTTAATTTGTTCATGTGAGTCTGCTGTGATCACTTGTAAAAGGCTGCTGTTAAATTGTACACCAGCATACTGATAACTTTCTAGAAGTAAGTCAGCATCATTAGACTGTACCCTGTATGTGACAGTTAAAGTAGAAATGCTATCAGGTTGAGGAAATCTGCATCGCTGGTTAATCCAGAGAGAAATGCCATGGTATTTTGTATGGAGTGATGACAGGCTAATGGTCATGACTTGACAGATAAAATGATGACAAGAAGGAAATCCTTTTTATATGTGTCTTTGTGAATATCATCGTTTAATATAAATGTGACTCAATATGAAATGGTTAACTGAAAAAATTGTCGCATGGAATGTTACTATGCTATCTCTTACTAAAAAGCCCTGCCCTCAAAATTTGCCTCTTGCTGTCTTCGAGGGTACTTTTTTTTTTTTTAATTAAAACGGCTGATACTATAATGATATCACAAGTTTTGAAAATTAAAATGGGTGTTCTGGAAAAATTATAGATCCTAGCTAAAGCTATAAAGCTTTTTGGTTCCTGGTTCATAAAGTTAGTATCCCCTTTTTCCCCTTCCTCCCCAGTTCTTGCTGGCAAGTGTGGCTGCAAGTATTTTGTCTTTGGATTAACTGATTTCCAGCTTGGTTGATGTGTAGACAGTGCTCTTGCTTATTATCCTATTATATTTATTTATTTATTTTAAAAGCACTCATTAAAGACCCACGGCATACTCCCAAACTTGAAGGAATGGATTTTTGGCTCCTGCCTGCTTTGAATGAAATCCAAAACAAATGTTGTTTGATAATGGTTTACAGTTGCATTACACAGGTTGCTCTTCGTGATAAATAATTAACACCCTTTGTGTTCTTGATTGCAGATTTTCAAAACCCTGCCTGATGCTACTTTCCCTGAGCCAATCTCTATGTCAGTATCTCCTCCAAATGCCCCACCAAGGCAATCAAGAAGACAAGGACAACGTATTAAGAGGCCTCTGGCTGTATACAATCTCTGTCTTGAGCTGGATGATGGTAAGATGTTAGTACCAATTTCAGTCTGTGCAGCAGATGGGCTGTGTATCCTATCTTCAGTAGGCGTTTTCATTTCATGTTTCATTTGTATACATGTGTGCATGTACATGCATGCTTGTTTAATTGCTTTAGAACATGTAAAGAAGCAAGGGGAGTACAGAGAAAGGAGAGCATAGAGAGTACTGTCCTGTGGCATGTGTTTAAAAGTAGGACGAACTGTCTTAAATATGCTTTTCCCCTCTAAAAAAGAAGCAGCTCCCATTTCTTTGGAGAAGTGTCTCTGACCTCTACTGAAGATTACACAGCCATAAGATAAATGGAGAGAGAACTAAAATTAAAGCAAATCTTTTATGAGAAGAGCTAATGCACTCTACAGTTAAATTCATCTGGATTAAAGGCTCAGGTCACCACTGCACTAGAGAATACTAGTACTTCACTTGAATCTTTAATACCTTGATGTAACTATCATTAAATACTTGTAAACTTGCCTTACTCTTGAGAAGCAAAGAAAAAAAATAATCTTGCTTTTGCATGGAGTCTACAGTAGCAACATACAGTGGGGCAAAGGGTGTATAACATCTTATATATTCTGACTGTTGGCCAAAAACATAATCATTTTCCTGAAATTTCATTGCTTGGGGGTACGTATAGTACTGAGAAGGCAAGTCAGGGCTCATTTTGTGTTACAGATTTTCCCCACCCTATTCCCTTTCTCCCTCCTAATGTTGTTAGTCAATTGTCGTCTCACATGAAGAATCATGGCATCAGGGCACAAAGTCCATGTTCTTAGAAGTGAAAATAAACAAGAAGATTTTGAACTCCTGCAGTAGTATGAGATTCACTGATGAACTGTCATTAAATCAGTGGTCAACAGTGGTTGATTTCTTAAGGAAAGAGCACAAATACCTACAACAGCTGTTAAGTGCAGGCTTTAGAAATAAACTCAAGACTGTTTATTATCTCAAAACCAGTTTTACAGAAAGTCTGCAAGAAATTCAGCACGCCTGCCATCAGGTTTAATTCACCAGAGAGATATGTAATCCCTGTGCCTTTCTTTTCTTGCATCAAATATGAAACTAAATGCCTGGACTAGAAGGTGTTTAAGGTGCATCTGCTTAAAAAGCTTAAGCTGTGTTAATTTGAATAATATGCTACCAAAAGCTAAATAAGCTCTTGAGCTATATCTGCAATAATAAATCTATCCTCATTTGAAAAACAAAACAAAATTGAAGCCACTCACAGAGTTGTTTATATCTAATTTTGAATGTGAATCCCAGCAGGTCAGAAGAAGTACCACAACTTCTCCAATTCCATGCTCAAGGTGTGCACTGAGAACCTGACGGTGACCCTAACACAGTAGACAGAAAGTATTTGATGGATTACTTTTATTGTAAGATCCAAAAATACAGTGTTACTGTTGAAAACTGTTATAAATGTTCAATTTCTCCTAAATACAGTCCACATTTTTGTCTAATTCTGGCATCTCAACAAAGAGAAGAACTGGGGCTGTTAAAGCTGTGATTGTTACATATCATATAGAAATTTGGTCCTTGTCTGGGAGTTCTAGTGTGGTAAATTAAAGAATAACCTAATAAGTCATTATGCATGGTAGAACTGTGTTGAAGGCTGAATCACAGTGAAGGTGAAGTCATGGTTCCAGGTTGGATGGCACTGAGTTTCAGTGGGATCTGAAAATAACGTTTCCCCTTGCGACTTCTAAAAAAAATATCCTCTGTAGTCTCTCCAGTTGCCTCTGAAGGTAGCAGCATTCTCAATCTGTTGTTGCTTGAAACTGGCTGTTGGTAGGTCCCGACTACATGCTAATGATGTTTTATTTGTGTTTAGCCAGAGAGTTGTGTCAGTAACTTGGTCAGTAGTTGATACAGTGGTTGGTTGGCACGTGAGCAGTATACATGGCAATACAGTACCTTGAGTCCAACTGTGTCCTTGCATTATCCGAGGAACTACCCTAATGGATACAGGGTGCATAAATCAGGCAGGCTGATTAATTATCTAGTGACTGAGTAGAGCTCAGCCACTCCAAATATGCGCCGTGGCCTTCAGTTACTTTGTTCTTTGGAGAGGGGGGGAAGGAATAAAAGTGAGCCTGGGCTTCGTTCCATATTTACCTAGTTTCTTGGCTAACAAATGCATGTTTTATAACTGCTCTTTGGAAGATTTTATCCTGTGTGTGTTTTTAACAGGAAATTAAACATTAAACCCTTTCCCTCCCCCCTCTTTATTCACAATGGCATGAGTTAAGCACCAGGCATAAGCCAGTGTTTTGTATTTCCTGGATATGGCAAAATTATCATAATCTTGTTTTAAACCAAGTAGCTGATCCATATTTATATGTAAATATATTTGCAGACAAATATCTTTAAAGTTATTGTAATTATATATAAATATTTTCTATGCCTTGAAACTAGAAGTATGTTGGAGACAAAAATCTCTCTTCGCTGGAAAACTTCTTGAGTGTGTTTCTTTTAGGATTGTTATGCAAACCAGGAAATTGTTAGAAAAGCGGAAACAAGTCTTTAACTATCAGCTGCTCCAGGGAGTTAACAGGCTTCAGAATCCACTGCTTGAATTGGAAATGCAGGGTTCGGGCCAGCTTTTCTTTTTAAAAGCACGTTTGCAGTCGGGAAGCTTCTTGACTGCACACAAAATGTATGCAGCAACCACCCAGAAAGGGCTGTAAGTGACATAAATATTGATAGACATAATTGCTGAAGAACACACACTGTGTTTGATAAAAATCTTTATTTTGCCTTCTAGTAATTAGCTGTTCTGAGTTCTGATAGCGCATAGATTTTCCTTGTACATGGCAATTAGATGATTAAACCTATTTGCAAACAATTCAACTATTATATTTACTACCGTAAGGATGTTCATTTCCTGAAAGACAAACTTAAGTCACAGATGATACTGTATGTTTTTCTTTCAACTTCTTTCCTCTGTGGTAAGCCAGTTACTAAATTTTCACTTTCAAGTTTTTCGACACCTCAGCGTCTCAAGTAGAAATAGACTTAATGGGGAACTCTGAGCTACTTTCATACGTGGCCTAAACCCGAAGTTCTTGTTTCAGCAAAACGTAGATTTGTCTGAGATTTACATTAGGATCATTTCCAGAGTTTTCTTGCCTTCCAAAATGAAGACATGGGATTTGGTGTTGTGTTTTTTTTTTTTTTTTTCTCTTTTTCTGGAAATAGCTTTTTTCTTCTCTCTCTCTCTCTCTCTCTCTTTTCCCTCCTCTCTTCTACTTTCTGAATGAATTTTAGAGTGAATAAAGTAGCAGTGCGGAAACTCCTGTGTCTTACAGTTTCAGCTGTGTACAAACAACTTTGCATTCTCTTGCTCTCTCTCAACACAGAGAGAGAAAGACTGTTGGCTAGAACAGGGAGTTGTTTATCCGTTTCTCCTAAAAATGTCATTGGGTCTTTATTTTCCATTTGGACAGTCAGTATATATCAGAAGAGAGCTCTGTTTATATTTCTTCTAGAGGGCAATGCAGAGTTACAGTTTTGTTCCCTCCCAATTTTATTTTAATTTTTACATACTTTTCCCATCTTGTAGCAAAATAAACTGTTTGGTTTTTTTGTTTTTTTTTGGTTTTTTTTTTTTTTCTGTGCCAGAGTCTTAGAGATTATTAAACTATTTTGCAGGGCTACTAGAGCAACATGGCAAGAAAAATCCTGTGTAAGGTAGGCAGTATGATGCAGTCCATCCAAGATGAACAGAGAGTCAGCATGAATTGCATAAATCACACCTGGAGTCAAGAAGTGGCTCTTGCATGGCAGTTTGTCTGACTACAGAACAACTTGTTTTCTGAACAACCAAAAATATACTTCTTAAGCTACAGTGCTTGCTGATGGCTTATTCTATTTCAATACGCTCTGGGTGTCAAAATTTCTCATTGGCACTTTCATGGACATAGCACACGAGTATCATATGGGGGGCTGCTTTGTTTTGTTTTTAAGGTGTTTGTCTCCTACCCCCCACTCTGGAACTCAGGAGGCATATGGGGTGTTTGTGATAGTTTGCTGCTGCTGCTGTAGGCTAAATATTATATTTATAGTGCTTTAGAAAGCAGATTCCTGTGTAGAATTCCAATAGAAATAAAAATTAGAACTTCTATTTAACCCCTTAAAACTTTGTACTAACTTGTATTACGCTCTGAAGTATTTAAGGAAGCCAAAGTATGAATGGTATGCTAGTGTTGAATAGGAGTAGCTCCTTTTTATTTTTTTTTTTTTTTTTTTTTTTTTTTTTTTTTTTTTTTTTGTGGGAATTGGAGTGAGACAGTGTCTTCAATTGAGTGATAAATTAATTTGCATGAACTACTGTGGCATTCAATTAAATTACTTCATCAAAGTAAAATGTGATACATGTAATGGTTTTATAGCTTCCATGCAGTATTCCCTCTCCCTCCTCCTCCCATCCCTTCCTGCCCCAAACAAATAAGTAAAAAACCATAAACTTCACTTGGAATTACTGAACCTAAAACCTGGATGTTAGAGGAAGCCTTGGATTTATAATGAAGAGACTGGTCTTCAGGGCTGGAACGGCCCAGAGCTGCAAGGTTGCAGGTGTGAAACCTGGCCTTGAACTCTGGCTATTTCTGAATCTGCTGCTTGGAAGTGTTTCTGTAACCTGGCACATAGTAGGGGAAATGGAAAGAAAAGCAGCTACATAGGCATATCAAAAAGCCATAAGGGCTTGCAACACTTGCTTACGAAGCTATTGTTAACAGCTGAGCAGAACATACAGTTATGCTGTTACAAAATAGGTGCACCGATATTGGTTGTGAGGGGAAGATCAGGATGATTGCAGTTTGCCATGTAGAATTTAAGATACTCTGTATTTCACCTTGCTGCAAGAATAGGTCTTGCAATTCTGCCTGATCTATCACAGCTTTTTCCACCTGATGGCTCTGAGTAGAATGAGAGCTATACAAAGTAAAAGTCTTTCTGAGCTACTGCCAGTAAAGGTGAAGCTTTTTCTTAGGTAATAGTGGGTACGTATACGGTCCTAGTTTCCTATCAGATAATCAACTAGTGTTTGGAAAGCTTTGGGTCCATAGAAGGTACTTATTTTCTTGGAGGTATGGAATACCTTTGGCCCCTGCTTTGTATACACAATATACATTGTATGGCCATTGTTATACCTGTGAGAAATCTACTTGCTACAGCCTACTTGCTGCAGAGTTATCTGAAAGCAAATTTAACTGTCATAATGTGGTAAACATCTCCTAACTTCTTTTCAAATTGTGTGTGTCAAATCTTCATGGTTGGTGTGAGAATTGCCTTAGTATCATTGCCAGTGCTTGTCCATTTTCAGTACATGAAATCTAGAGGCTGTAGAAATGTTTGAAATAAACACATCCACATGTGCACACACACGCACACAACAGGAGTCAGAGGTATAGAGAAAGGGAATACGAATAGACTTAAAACTAAAATCTGAATTTAAAGAAGGAACGGGGAGTTCAGGAGAAAGGGTCAGTCTTTCCTTGAGGCCAGGCATTATTAAAAATCTCTGATCTCCTGTAATAATCCATCATCTCTTTAATTCTCTACCTTCTGCACACAGACATGCAAGGGCACATAATACTGTAAGAAGGCCAATTTGGCATGCTAAAAGCCATTAATCCCGGGCATTGGAAATCACTGACGTATCTTTTCTGCATGCCAGCTGTGCCCTGGCCAACCTCTGTTGGTTGAAAGTAAATGCTCTCATCCAGCACGCAAGAGTATAAGTAGAACAAAGACTCAAAGCTGTTCGGTTTGCTATGGATGAGAGTGTGTATTTCACTGAATGAGGTGTTTCCTCACATGGGGTGCTCTTGCTTCCCTTCACTGGTGACACGGATGGCAGAGAAGATCTTGGAGGGAGGAGGTGGTGAACTTTCTGAAAGGCTGGTATGCGAGTTAGAAGATTCGATTCCTCTTCCTGTTCTGTTCCCACTCTGTCAGTGTTTTTAATTCGGTCAGGAAAAAAAGGTATTCTTGTCCTTCCATTAGCTTCTGGGAGTCTTTGTCCTATTTGCCCTTCTTTTTCCCTTTTATTTTCTGTTTTCTTCTTTTGAAAGTTGCACTTAGTGCAAGGTGAATTAATTACTATCATTTCTTTCCTTCTCAGCTGTACTTGCAACTTGCTGAACCAACAGGGAGATTGAGGAGTACTTAGTGGGTATCATGGAGGAGTAATAGTGGTGGGACTAGCTTGGCTAGGATTGCAGTCTCATCGAAGACTGGTTGACTGGGGCCAAGCGAATTAGCCTCAGAGACGGTGTCAATGGGAATCAGTGAGCAAGAAGCTGCGTGATGCCTGGCAGGCTTGGTTATCCTACTGAGCAAGTGGGTTTCTGTTGTTCTGCAACAGATGCAAATTCACTGATGATGAGTGCGTTCACTTCTGTCTCCCCAGCCATTAACTCTGCTTGGTGTTGCCCGTGTGCTGCCTCCTTGAGCCATCTCCACAGCTTCCCTTCCGCAGTGCAGCTGAGTCCAACCCTGAGCCCTCGCCAGATGTTTAAAAAAAATACATAAAAAATTGCACTTGCAGACATCTAACCCCAGACTGTCAGAGGCATGGATAGTGGTAGAATAATCCAAGCATGGAAGAAAATGTTGACCTAACTACATTGAGGTAGCGAAGTCTGTCCTCCTAATTGCTGCCATTTAAATCATCAGCTGGGAGATCAGTAGGTTCCTCAACAAACATGTCACCTGAATATTCAGTTGAAACAGCCGATAAAACTTCCTTAAGGGCTACTTAGCTTGTTTTCAGTTGTCTTTTTAATAAGCCGTAGGCATCCTGCTTCATCCATCCCTCTAATGAAGCCACTGTTACAGCAAAAGGAGAGAGGTGAACAAAATGAGGAAGGAGGCACAGCCGGGTGTCACCAGCATGCTGAAAATGTTTCAGAGTAGCTTTCTTATGAGAGACCCATCGCATATACAATGTGAGAGCAGATAGTCTTTGTCATTATCCGAGCACCACAATGGGTTGTGGAATTATCGGTAAGTAACTTCTTTTAATAAGTCGTGGGAAGTAATTGCAAGTGAAGTTAGCTAAATAGCAAGAGAAGAGGAGACAACAGCATGATATTATCTCTGTTTGACAGCTCAGGAAAAGAGTTTTTGAACATCTTACCTTTTGGGGGTGGAAGGACCCTTACGGAGACATTTTCCAGCTGATCAGTGGCTGAATTGCCAACATAACAGAAAAGAAAAGGAAACACGGCAGGATATTTTCATGGACTTTGGAATTTTTGATGCCATTTAAGAAGCAGTGCTGAATTAGGGAACTTTTAACCCTGATTATAGCATTGTACCCATTTTTGATCTGCTTTAGTTTTTCACGGTTATCATTCTCATTGATTAGACTAGAGCTGTTCTGTTGGTAGGTTTCAATACAGGTCTGGACCATAGGTAAATGTTGCCTGGACCTGTGGAAACCCAAAATACCCAGTGCTACCAAAAAACCTATGAAAGCTGCAGGACAATCCAGTTATCTTACTATTTGTCAGAGTTTTCAGGAAGTAGCTTCAGTTCATCACTGCATTTTTTAGCCGTGAAATTAATATGTGGCATCTAGCCAGCCTGGTAAGGCTGGAGGTCGTGTGTGGGTTCTTGCCAAGCAAGCTCTGGTAAGAAATGAGTAATCTCTGAGTTTAGATACTGCTCTTGTTATCACAGTATACACAAATCAAGAGAGGAACCCCTCTGCATACTTGTATCCGATTTCTGTTGTGTTTCAAGATTTAATTATGTGATATAAATTAACACCTCAACCTTGTATCTGTGGCTCTGTCTTGAACTGTTTTTCCACAGCTTGAGGAATAAATTGGAATTCTTTACCTGTTTTTGTTTTAGCTTGCTCAGCAAAAGGCTTACCTGCAATTCTATGTGTCTTTCAGATTTTATTGACACAAAGAAGTAATCCAAGCAATATTTCTCCTGAATTTTGAAAGAGGACCTGCAGTGAGGGAGATATTTATTGAAATAATTGCTTGCTATTACAGGTTAAGCGTATGTCTAGAACGATACTTGTTTAAAATTGAGCTTTGCATTTTAGAAATAAACAAAAAAGTATCAAAAAGGAGGAGGGCAGGGGCATGGTCCCAAAACCCCACTTGCCCCTCAGTAAGTTGCAGATAAGCATATTTCTTTCCCTTTCCTAGACTCAACTCAGACACCCACCTTTCTGGCTACAATTCTTGAGTTGCATCAGCCAGTCTTGAGGCAAATTCTGTCTAGTGCAGCTTCCTCCTTTTTCTGACGTATCTGAATCATTATGGAGTTGGGAAAAACAATCTTTCTGCGGGAAAGCTACTTTGTGCAGAAGATACACATGCTTGTACATGCACGCATTTGAAAAATATATCAAAGTCGGTCTTTATCTCGGGGAAAAAAACTGCAGTCAACTCTAATAGTCGCCTTAATTATTTTGTCTGAGAGAAAAAAATAGCTGGCGTGGAGATCTAATTCTTACTGCGTGTGTTTTGAAAGATAGCATGAAACTGATGGATGTGTGGGCTGTCTGCTGTCCGTTTGCTCCATGAAAGCTCTGTTGGTTTTAGGGTGCATTGAGTCTATGATGTCTAAATTTATGTAAGAACTAACTGCATACTAAGGCAGTACTGCAGTGTATAGGATTTGCTACACGATGAGGATAATGGATACTTTTTGATAATGGAATGCAATAGTATAAAGCTATTTTTCTGACTGTTTACGGGAATCTGACCTCCAAAGTACTCATTATTTGGGAACAGTGAAATAACTCCCTTGTTTAGTTTTAGCAATCTCTATGATTATTTTTAACCAAATAATAGATCATTATTAGCTTGCTTTTATGTGATTTCACCGTAGTTGGGAAACTTATGTGTTTAAATAGTGCAATTTCTGTAGCGTGGAGGTGAGTAATAAAAATTTCTGTTGACCAGTTTCAGTGGTGTGATAAATGAAAGTGCACAGCTTCTTAATTTATTCAGAAACAGATAACTTCATTAGTTCAGAAAACTTTATAAATTTGAAGAAGAATGCCTGAGTTTACCCGGTGCTTGGTGTGATTGTCGCAGGGTGATTTGTACTGTAAATAGTGACCAAAGGATGCAGCCCTGCATCTAGGAAAGGCCGTTCTTGACTGCAGAGTCCTCTGATGACTCTCATTATCACATAAAGCTTTCTCCACTAGAATTATTTCTAGCTTTCCAGGAATGGCTGAACACCTTTCCAGAGTGATTGGTACTTAGTATTATGGGATCACTTCAAGTTGTATTAATTGTGTGAGACAACTTATCTGCAGTTACGTTTTTTGTGCCTGTTTCCTATGTATGCTGAAGTTCTAGCACATGTTCTTGCTTGGCAGAGGATATTTATGATACTCATATTTCTTTTCTATCCCTGATCTATGAGATTCCCATTAAAATGAAAACATAGTACATACCCACAAATTAACGTAAGAGCAAAACTACTTTCTCCTTGGTTAAACTTCTGTATTACTGTGGGAACTTAGCTATTTATGGTGAATGAATGTTTGTTATGTCAGAGCTGGATGCAGCTGTGATGCTGATGGGGGAGGATGGGTGACTGCACAGCAGTGCAGCTGCTGCTTCCCTATCTTGTGATGCAGAAAATGTCAGACTTGAAAGGCGGTAATAGGGATTTTGCAGCATCTTTAATTTACTCTCCTCAGTAATTCTCCTCATCACACCTTGTCCACGACTAGACCTGTGTGACTGTGTCAAAGTGGAATAAGACATGTCTTTTATCCTCTTATTTTGCCATGATTTGTGTATCCGATCAGCACTTAAAACATACACGACAGTTCTGTTCTGCCCATTCTGTGTATCTCAATAGAACCTGTCCTGTATTCCTCATTTACTCCAGAAACATTCATTTTCATGAACTGTTTTTATCCTCTGGCTACCCTTAAACTATAGGTGTTGGTTGTAATGTTGATGTTGAAGATTACTCTTTCTTTTATTAGTAAAGTATGTAATTCTTTAGTTTACTTAAGCTGAAGTTGGAAGAAAACTCTGTCACTCGAGCAAGTAACTGATAGTGTTAGCACTCTTGTTTTTGTAGTTTTTATTACAAATGTTTTTTTCTTATTTAGAATTCTTGGAGTAAAGTAAGGATCTGATTATTGACACTGCCAAAGTATTTCAGTTTTTTTCAACTTTGGATGCCAACAAAAAGTATTCTTAGACTAGCCAGATGGAAAAAGGAGAAAAAAAGGCAACTGGGGGGCATGTCATGCTCAGTTAGGTAGAAGCTGAGTTCAGATTTCTGGTATGGAGGGTCTGAGAGCCTTTACTATCTAAGGCTTATCCAGACAAAAGGGAAAAGGAATTGAGGATTGCATATTTGCTAGAGAGAAGCGAGATGAGGTAAGGCTTAGTCTATATAGGTACTTGTTTACCTTGTGGGGATTTTTCATTATGAGAAAAGGTGATGCGAGGCAGGGACGGGGGAAGGAGGAAGGTTATTTGGGTTAGAAACTGAATGGTAAGTAGTACCAGCTGGACACAACCAGTAAACAGTTAGAATTAACCTAAGTTATCTTATTTTCTAGATCGGGCTGGTGTGAACTATGAAAAGCCATAAAGGCAAAGCATGGGTATCTGTTGCAGAGTCACAGTGAAAGCTCTAAGGCTTGGACGAGTGTTGTGACTAGAACAGTGAAACAAGAAGATAATTTAGATGACAGTTTAAAAGGATTTGAGCAGTCAAAAAAAAAAATTTAAATAGTATGCAAAAGGTGGTGAGAATGTGAAACAAGCTTTAACTCTGTTGAGAGTAAAATTGGATCTTACGTCTGTTTGCGTAGGATGGGGAGATGAATTGTAGAAGCAGCTTGGTGGCAACTCTAGAAAGATGGCCAAGCCGAAGGCCGAAGGCACTCGGGCTTCCCGCAAATATAAGGAAGAAAAGGTGAAGAGTTGATGGCTGGAGTCTTGACAGAAATTTATGAGATGTCATACAGACTTACTGCTTTTATACTGAGAACCCTCATGTCCTTCATCTGTTCTGGCACTATTTGGCACACAAAGATAAGAGTGTAATGGGAGAGAAAAGGAAGGCACCAAGAACACCAAACGGTATGCTTGAAGAATGAGATAAATGAGCTTTAAAAGAAATCGCATCTTCCCTATTTTTTAGTGGAAGAGCTCATAAGAATTCAAGTGGTAGAAAAGAGGAATAGAAAGTTTCTGGAGCTCCTCTTTGACAGGACCTGTCAGTCCAATGTGGCAGTCAGCCTTTTCATCTCAGTGGAGAACAATATTGGAGGTAAAGAGGAGTGGGAGGAGAGAAACAGTAAAAATATTAGACTATCAGTATTAGGGAGCCCCTGAATTCTGAAGTAAAATGAAAACAATAAAGTTGATTCAATTCCAGCAATGTCCTTAACACACTCTTTAACAAACAAACTATGTAAAAGCTTTAAAGGCTTTTTAATCTCCGGCATCTTACGATCTATGATGGCTCCACAAAGCAAAATACAGGAAAAAAGCGGGAGGGGGAGATAAGAGCTCATCAGAAACTGTTAATTTAAAGCTGTGGTAAAAAAGTGCTGGCCTTGGATGTACAAACAGGGGACTGATGAGTAGGAGTAAGTGATGGAATTAACGCTAAACGTGGCACTCATGGGACCACAACAAAAAAATCATGAATTCAGATCTGATGTACACTCTTCAGAAAGAACTCTGGGAAATTGTAACAGGTTTATAAAAAAGGTGCCAAAATTCCAAAAGGTTCCAAAATTGCAAAATCCCTTACAGTAAGAGATTTAGTGTTAAACTTATACAGGAGATTGTTTATATACCTTCACACAGCACAAAAACTGGATATGAGAGATACTATAATTATTAGCAATGCATGTTACATGGGTCATGCCTGAAAATAGAGCCTAACAAAGTGAAGGTACATGCATTAATCAGTGAATATGTTAATTAACAGCCAACTGATTCTCCATTACCTTTATCATCAGCTGTTGTCTTCAGACAAAGACTCTTTGGAAGATACAGTTTGGCCCAATGTGAGATGGGCATTAATTAAAAGCAGGTTATTAAGCTTAATAGAGAGATAGCTAGATACAATTCTATGGCCTCTGCCATGTACAGGATTATACACTACTATAATTTCTGAAGTCAGCAGAACTTTTTGTCACCGACGTACAGGGTGAAATTCTTGTACTGTTGAAATTAGAGCAGTGACGCTGTATTTTGAAGACGGGTTTTGAGCATATATTGTTTTTAATCATGAAAGTGTGCTAGATGATCATTGGTCATCTGTTTTTGCAGTTATACAGAACTGTCTTTTCCTGAATAAAGGTATTGTTTTACTTTACAAAAACAGATACTTGAAAACATCAGAAACGTAAAGTATCTTTGAACATGTTTTTAGAGGGTGTTTATTTAATCCCATAGAATTTAGCAGACGTTCCTGTTCAAATACCTGATTTGTTTTTAGTGTTCAAAACCTGATCTTATTCTTAAGAGTGCAACGCTGTATTGACCGTGAGAAAACACTGGCTCAGGAAAGAAGGGAAGGAAGAAGTAAAATTTGAGGAAAGATTTAACACATGGTTTCATTTATGATACTGTCAAATGCAATTGCCTGTATACTGCAGTCTCCAATGTAGACTCTACTATGCGTGTCTGAAGTGGTTAGTATTTTTTTACTTTTTCTCTGTGCTCTGGGAAACGATTTAACAGAAAAACCTCTGCCTTCTGTAGGGAGGTGTGGTCTGTTGGTCATGTTCATAAAATTAAAGAACAGATTAATATTCCTTTCTACTGATGTTTTAGAAATGTTAAGTGAATGGTTGAGGTAAATGTGGCCTTCTAATATAGTGTGTGATAACCTGGGTTGCATTAATTCTACTACTTTGAAAAGAAATTGTGATGAATTAAAAGGACTTAAGTCTATTTACCTTTAAGGAATTCAATTTCTTTATAAAGTAAAATTGCAGTATTACTGTCTCATCTCTCAGATGTTTATCATTGTGACACATACTGGAAGGCCGCAATAAGTTCTCCCCAGAGCCTTCTCTTCTCCAGGCTGAACAGCCCCAACTCTCTCAGCCTGTCCTCATAGGAGAGGTGCTCCAGCCCTCGGATCATCCTTGTGGCCCTCCTCTGGACGTGCTCCAACAGGTCCATGTCCTTCTTATGCTGGGGACTCCAGAGCTGGATGCAGTACTCCAAGTGGGGTCTCACAAGAGTGGAGTAGAGGGGCAGAATCACCACCTTTGACCTGCTGGTCACACGTCTTCTGGTGCAGCCCAGGATACGGTTGGCCTTCTGGGCTGCGATCGCACACTGCTGGCTCATGTTGAGCTACTCGTCAATCAGCACACGCAGGTCCTTCTCCTCAGGGCTGCTCTCCAACCATTCCCTGCCAAGTCGGTATTTGTGCTTGGGATTGCCCTGACCCAGATGTAGGACCTTGCACTTGGCCCTGTTGAACTGCATGAGGTTGGCTTGGGCCCACCTCTCCAGCCTGCCCAGGTCCCTCTGGATGGCATCCCTCCCCTCCAGCGTGTCTACCTCACCAAACAACTTGGTGTCATCGGCAAACTTGCTGAGGGTGCACTCGACCCCACTGTCCATGTCCCCGAC
>NW_009649717.1:1439570-1451006 GCF_000708025.1 Charadrius vociferus
TGGGTCTTCCTTATTTCCCTTTTTGAAAATAGGGGTTATGTTTTCCCTTTTCCAGTCGGCAGGAACCTCACCAGACCGCCATGACTTCTCAAATATGATGGCTAGTGGCTTAGCGACTTCATCTGCCGGTTCCCTCAGGACCTGCAGATGTAGTTGGGGGAGGACTTTTTACTAGGGCATGTAGTGACAGGATGAGGGAGAATGGCTTTAAACTGGAAGAGGGCAGGTTTAGATTAAACATTAGGAAAAAAATTTTCACTTTGAGGGCGGTGAGGCACTGGAACCGGTTGCCCAGAGAAGTTGTTGAGGCCCCATCCCTGGAGGTGTTTAAGGCCAGACTGGATGTGGCCTTGGGCAACCTGGTCTAGTGGGAGGTGTCCCTGCCCATGGCAGGGGGGTTGGAACTTTATGATCTTTAAGGTCCCTTCCACCCTAAACCATTCTATGATTCTATAATACACCTGCAAATGAGATGTAATGAATTAGTTTTTACCTGACACTCCCTACGATTCTCGTGTCATGTAAACGTGAGCGGCAGCATGGTGGCCTGGCTGCAGGTGCGAGGTGAGCAGGATTGGGCTGGAATGCGAGTGACTCGCTTTCCCAGGTTAATGTTGTCTTCCTCAGAGCTTATTGTACTCTGTTACTATGGGCTAATTTAGATCCTTAAATTAGCAGCTGCTTTAGGGAGACATTTCCAGATGACCACTTTTATCATGTTGGTGATTTTAGTTGTATGTTGTTTTACTCTGGGGAAGTTGTTCCCTGAGAGTTGCTGGGAGGGGGGTGAGGACGAGATGGCTGGGGAAGCGAACGGGTACTTTGTTAGCTTTCTGCTTTCGAAGCAGAAGGAATTGAACTGGTTGAGGCAGTAATAAAGTTGTGAGAAGGATTTTATCCAGTGAAGGTGGCTTTTCATTGCCCATGTTTCATTGTTGTTGCATTTTTAATTAAGAAGAAAAACACAAATGAAAGATACTGTTGCAACAGTACTGCCTAGCTTGATGTAGTAGAATTAAGCTTAGTTGTTCACTGTGCAGATACCAATTGATTTAGAAATAGAAAGTAATATTGTATAGGGCTTTGTCTTGTATAGTACTGTATATAAGCGAAAGGGCTTGTCAACCAAGCACAATATTTTAACATCTTTTGATCATATTGTTGTGATGCTGTGTTAGGACTTGGTTGTTGATTTTTGCCCCAAAGGAGCAGAACGCTTTACCAAGACTGTGGGATCAGCGGTATCTAATCAACACTATAGGAGCTTTTGTGATGTTGTTATTTAGCAGGGCTGTGGGCTATGTTCACGAGTGCTAGTGGGAGTGGGAGGGACAGAGGAGGAAAGGAAAGGATACAGGGAGCCTTGTAAAGGGTGGCTGGAAATGACTCTTATTGCTGTTAAATATTAATATTCTGAAGACAGCCACAGGCCCTATATGAGATTGCGGGCTTAGCTGTGCTGGACACTTCAATGTTTGCAGTTGTCCTCATTTCATACACCTCCTTTAGAATTTATAAAATGTACAGCTGATGTTTAAATAAAAAATGAAAAGGGAAAAGCTATGTGGGTGAAGGTTAACTTTTTAGTGAAGAACGTGCTGTTTGGCTACATGTGTCAGCATGGTTTGCAGTGAGTGCTGTGCCACATCGGTAACTTTTTTTACTGTCCGTGGGATAGGAATGGTGTTCCTTTTATGTTTTCTTAGGCATTCATATCTGAACGTGTTGCCTCCGGAGTAATACTCTAAGAGCAGCCTATGAAAACAAATAGTAGATCAGAATACAATGAGTTATCTTAAAAGTAACACCGTTAAAAAGCAGTAATAAAAGTAACATTCTTGGGTATTGCATGTTAGAGGTCTCCTGCTTATTCTGACCTTTCTAAATTTCATTGTTTCATATTTGATAGGATTGTGCTTATGGTACTTGAGCAATCATTTCCTCAAATGCGTATTAAGTTGTTTTTAGAGACTGTGTTTTGGAGAGACGCACAAATGTGTATGGCCTAAACTGTTTTGTTATATGAAGTGCTGCATTTGTCTAAAAATAACCCCCCAAAATCTAGCATTTCATCCACATAAAACACATGTTGAAAAGGGGACTAGGAATACATCGCGCTGTGAAGATAGCCTGGTGGTAATGATGGAGGAAACTGTGCAATGGTACCTTTTGGGAAATGCTAGGGGATTGCTTGTCCTCCAAAATATCCTGTGAAGATGGGACAGTAAAGTTTCTTCTCATATATATTTCAGGACGTTGTTACCAAAGTAGCTTCTTTGGTTCGTGAGAAGATTCCTTTAGTATCCTTCTGACTTGTGCTCTCTTTTCTAGCTGACAGTCACAGCTCTCCTCGAGAAGACACCCCAACTGGGAGCATGGATTCTCTTTCTTCCCAGTCTCCAACACCTGCCTTCTCTAGTAGCCCCCCTGGGCTCCTGGATGGAAATCACCTTATTATGGACAGCGGAGATCTTGCAGGCTGGACAACAAATCTGTAAGTAACCTGAATATTAAATAACAATTTTTCCACTAGTATGGTCATGCACGCATTTCCCTTTTCAGTTTGGTGGCGAGTGATTTTTTTAGAAATTACATTTAATTGTGTTTGTTTTGTTCTGCTACAAAAAGGTACGTGTTTATATATTGTGATGGAGCTTAGAGGCTACTTGAATGTCTGTAGGAAAGTAAGTTCTTTTTCTATGGAAACCTAGTGCATTTTACTGTAACCTGTTATAAAATCTTAACTTTTTTTTGGCAATGAATATGTAAATTATTCTCTGTATGATGTATTAGCCTAGTTTTATTACAAGACAGTGTTAAGCTGCACTTAGATGCAGGGTGATTAAGATTTAGGGCCAAATTTTGGGTTTGGATAAATACACAGTGTGTGCTCAGATGCTGTTTTCTAAGAACATTATCATTGTTAATCTCTTCTTAACATTAAATGCCTGGTTTCCAATGAAAGTGTAGTCTGTCACTTTCAGTAGTCACTGTAGATGTTCGTTTTTTGAGCATTACTTCAGTTTAGCAAAAATTGACATTACAATTTTAGTCCTATCTCTGTAATACGTATTCAGGTTTGATACACAAAAAGCTGAACATAACTTGTTTTTTTTAAATCAGAAGTTAAACTTGAATTGAATTATCTGGTTTGCTATTCACACAAACTTTAACATATCAAGGCAAAGTTTTCCAGACTTCAGTGCCGAGAAGGAGCATGTCTGGAGAAAGATTTGTTACAAATATTTTCCATAATGGCATTCTGAGTAGCCTGTTTTGTTGATGAAGCAAGTGTGTAAAATATATGTGTAGGTGTATGTAACATATGAGAATATATAGATAGCCATACGACGGGTTTGTATTGCTATATGCACACACAAACAATTAACTGCTGATTAGAGCACTTAGTAGCTAGAACAATATTTTCTCATATGTATTGAAAGAATTCCCTATTTGTAGGTATTTTACATAAATGTTGTTTCTTCAGTAGAGGAGTGAAGTTACTCTTTCCTTATCCTCTTGTACTGTCCACTAGTAGTGGGTAGGATTTAAAATAAGTTTTATTTGATGAAAAGAGGTGCATGTGTGAAAAACATGCTGTAGACGGTATAAAACTGGAATGTCTATGAAAGCAAGCATAGCTAATTAAGGAACATAGGGTTAGCAGATCCTTGATAATGTCACTTCAGAGAATAAAAGAAGGAAGTGTTGGTTTTATCCAGACGGCTCGGGAACTTCAGGTGTTTGAAGGAACATTCCATTTTTTGCATTTGTTTTCATCAAAAATTATACTGTACTTCTGTTTTGGAAACTTTGTTTGATGGCTTGAAGTTTTGTGCTGAGTTGGAAAGAGTACTTAAAGATTTCTGTTTAGAAGGAAAAAAAAAAGAGCGCATGGTACGTGTGTGTCTAGATTATTTGTCAAAAGCAGCTTCTTTCTGCCACTCACCTGTCTGTGAAGTTTTCTTAAGAGCTACCTCTGTAACAAGCCTGGACTGTGACAGAGAGTAGTCTGGGAATGGTACGTTCTTTCTTTCCTCTACTTTCTCACCCCAGATTGGCTTCTCTTCCTCTTCTGGTTCTGAGGACTCAGAGGGCCTTAATGAAAAACAACCAACCAACCACAAACAACCAAACCGAAACTAAAGCACAAAACAGCCCCAGTGTATTACTGGCAGAGGTAGATGTCAGCAATAGAGAATGCACTTGGTGGACTTCAGCAGTCATTGTGCATCACGGGGTCCTGTGGGCAGGGAAAGGCGGTGGTTGAGTTGCGATTGTGTAGCTGTGGTAGCTCTCACAGCTCCAGGAAATGTAGCATTGGCTGTTGAACTCTGCTTTGGTCTTAGACTATTCTCATAAATTGGAGTGTCCCAGAATTAGGTGCACAACAGTCCTTTCTGTTTGTGCAGGATTCCAGAATGTTTTGCGTTTTGTGCCAAATTGGAACAAAAATAATTCTTAAAGTCTCAGTATCCCATCTAAAATGGTATTGCAGGTCTTCACTGAGCTACAGTAAATACCATACTGAGTCTAGGGGAGATGGAAATACAAGAGGATCCGGTTTCTCAAGTTTCTGCTGATGTTTATAACACATGGGCGTAACTTGTAAGAGATCGATCGCTATAGAGTTATGTAGTCAAGAAGGTGATGGTGACTTCTTTGTGTTAGATGAGTTGCTTGCATTGTTCCCCGGGGGAGGGATGTTGCGTTGTGGGTCAAAATATGTCAGATATTCCAAGGTTGGTTTATATCTGTAGTTTGCTTTAAGCAAGAACACGTGATGGATAGCAAGAATACTTTTTGTGGTATTTGTTTTCGAGAAAGGAAAAGCTTGTTTTTTCCTGAATGATAGCTGTTGTCACCATGATGTTTCCTGGCAGAGTTTTTTGTGATGCATGCCCTTTCCTTGTCCCACCTTTAAAAACAAAAGGAGCTACAGCTTCATTTGGTGCTCCTCTTACCATGCTGGAAGGGAAATACATCCGCGCCTCCTGGCTGGCACTAGGAGGGGGACTGCATGGCCAGAGTGGTGAAAGAAGCTAAGAGAGCAAGGGCTCTACCACTGTTTTGAAATGTCTCACAAAGCTCTGACTGCTCAATTGTCATGTCAGTATTTAAAGATGTGCTATGCATACGGTGTAACTGGAAGGTGATGTTTTCACATATGTGCCATTTTGAAGCCCCGCTAAGCTGTTGGTTTTCATGTCGATAAGCGTGTGTCTGCCTGATGCTAGATTTTCTTTGAAAGCTCTGTGTGGATCAGACATATGCCCTGTGTTGTCGTGTAGAGCTGTAGGGGTGAGTAGGGAGCTGGGGGGTGGTTGGCTCTTACTGCCCACGGCAGGGGTGGTTCTCAGTGGAGACCCAAGTTTGCTGTTGTAAGATTATCTTGCACCCTGAACTTTTTTCAACGTGGGTTTTTTTTTTTTTTTCCCCTGAAGATATTTTTAACTTCACACTTCCATCTAGAGCCAAATACTAAAAATAAATACATTTTATTTTTACATACAGTCTATGGTAGAAAATAGAGAGCTTTCTTCCCCTGTCAGTCGCAAAGTTACAGAATAGTTTATGTAGACACAAGATTCAAACTCCAAATAGCCCAGGATGGGCAAATTACCTTTTCTACTTAATGTTTGAAAATCCCTTCTATCCAAGGATGCTTAGCACAAGCTAACATTAGACATAAACTGATAATTATGGTAGGGATGCTGGGTAGAGTATTGCTCCCTCGTAGTGCTTTCCACTGCTATGGGCATTGTTTTCCCTTTGTGGCAGAGCAGCAATGGCAACCTCAGTTTAATGTTAACCAAAACATTTGCATTCTTTTTCCTCTCTGCTTAAGTCTCCATGCACACTTCCCCCTCAAGCTACAGAATTAACATTGTACAGCCATCTAACTTCCTCAGATTCCACTGGAACCACTGTCAAAGTCCCCTGTGCTCTGACAGAGCTCCGGGTGGTTACTGTTTCTGTAAGGAGAGCCTGTTTCAGACTGTTTGGGACTGATACTGGTATAGTTTCACCAGCAGTACATTCTCAACATGCTCTTTTATTTCCCTCAAAGCCACAGATGGTTCTGGGGGAAAAAGAATATAGAGTTTGTGTTAGATGAACCCAGTTCCTTGCACATTCCTTCTAATTCAGACTGCCACTGCTGGCGTTCTGAAGGTAAGCAGTATCTTTTAGATGAAATGTGGTTATCCATCTAGGAATTCTTTAGTAGTTTTCCTTGATCTGCATTTCCTGCTATTTGAGACACTGGATTCCCTGTTTCAGGAATTTGCCAATATAAAAGTTTGTAAAGGAGAATGTACAAATACAGCGATACTTGCTATGTTGGGCCTTGGGTTTAACAAGTAGGTGATGTATTGTAACATTTTACTCTCTCCATACAGAATAGATATATTTTGGTAGTTGCCCATAATGTTATTCTGACCTGGATTTAAACAAAAAAACCCAACCCTAACCAAGCACACTTCCAACCATCTTTTATCCATAGCTATTGGTTTCCTCCAAACTGTTGTCTACACTAAAATTGCAAATTACCCGGAGAGTTTGAACACCACAATCCGCCCTTTGCTCCTTCCTTCAGAGTTGCTTCAAACCCTGGTTGATCTGTAGAAGGGTTATTGCTAATCTCGCACGGCGAATGAATTTGTTTTCTTCCTCCCTCTCTCTTTCCTAGTAACGTTTTAGCTATTTCTTCTGTTCTAGTCGCCGCTCCCTGTGGATTCTGTGGCAACAGGCAGTCAGTTGGCTGTGTTGGTAAGGAAAATTATTAATATAAAGGAGTTGCCAGTAGCACCAGGAATCTGTTGACAATAGATGAGGGGAAGACATAGAGTGGAAGGGGTAAGGGTGAGTAAAGAAAAATACCGTGCTGGAAATTCAGGAAATAGAATGAGTTAACATACAAAACTGAGCCATCAAACCAAGAGCCAAGGGAAGAGGAGGACAAAAAATACAAACATGTTTTGGCCAATAGCCCATACTAGTAATAAGAGGGAAATTTGAATTTATTCCCAAATTTCACAGAGGAGGGGAAAAAAAAGAAAAGCAATAGGAGAGGACAGGGCTTAACAAGAATAAAAGGTCAGGAATTACCTACTTAGGATTTGCCTATAAAGAAAAGCGGGTGCTCATTAAACTATAGTGTGAGTTTATAGCATATAAGACACTGTACGCTCCTTGTGTGAATTCTTAGTCTCTGTGTCCGCTTTAAAAGTGGAGGAAGCCTGAATTTTTGTGTGAGGATGCACTTAATGTGGTGTGAGCTACATAGCGGTGTTGCAAATTGTTTGGCAATTTTTGCTTAAGGTATTGATGTTGCCACCGAAATCGGGAATAAACTCCTTAACACCAATGTAGTATTAAGAAACAGGCATTCTCTTTATTGCAGCGCTGGATGCACGGGGGATCACTCCACCCAATGTGCGTACCACGGCTTCTAGCTAGACCGTATTTATTACAATGGAGGCTTTACATATTCATGAGAATTATACATATGAAAATGATTTCATTAACCCCTCCCAGCCGCACGTGTACTTTTATCCTTAGCCGTGGTCCCGAGAGTCCGTGGTGGTTTCTCTTCTCTTTCTTGAAGAGGCCGCCTTGTTATTCTTTGGGTGAGCTTTGTGCTCCGTCCTGCAGATTCCTTTCAATGTTGCTACTTGACCCTCTTTCTCACTTCCCCAGTTAGTGCATGTGGATCTGGTTTATGGGGTGGTGGTAATTGGTTCTCACCCTTTTTTGGCGAATACTGTAAACCAGCTTAGTTGGTTCCTTTTACCCAGCTCATGGTTGAGCCACACGGAGAGTTATGCCAACGTTTCTGTGAAATACCTTACACTTTCACATGACGGCACAGAAGAGTCCACACAGAATATTACTGTGAGGTATGTAATGTAGTGAAATTCATTCTCTGGCTTAATTTCTCTGTCCTATGCAGCTTCTGGTTTTCCTGTAGTATTTGCCCCAAAAGGAAATAAATCTGCCACATCTTTTTTGCAAGAGGCTTGATAGGTCTTTGCTGGAGGATGTGACCCTGCCATTACTTTCTGCCTTCCTTATTGGGACTGGAAAATACACACCTTAATCACTCAGATTTTTATTCCTATGGTGTACGAAACTCAAATTTTTAAGAATAGAAAATACGTAGTTTCCAAAGAGGAGTTCAGGATTTCTGATACGAAGAAGCTGACTTGCTTTTCTAAGCTAGTCCCCAAGATGTTTTGATAATAGTGATGGTCTTGGTTTTGGAGATGTGTATTAGAAGGGGTTATGGATAGCTCTTACAGTGCAATTGAACTACAGAACGATAGTCAATCTTTGCATTTACATGCAGTTGAAAGCCAGGGATACATGGTTTGACTTCCACCCTATTATATTATGGCTTTACACATGCAAACAATACATAGATACAGTGATAGCTAAACTAGGTGTATACATCTGTGGCTAATAAATAAACAAGTAAAGGTACAGTGTAAGTTAGAGTATGTAAAAGCAATTTCTTTCCTCTCATAGTGAAGTAGGTGATAGTGCAAAAGATGGAATATGAGACATGAAGTGATATAATTCAATTAAAAAAGGGTGAGGGGAACTTTTTTGCAGCTGTTGTGGTTTGATTGTAGAATTTACTACATAGCTATATCAAACTTGTAATCAATCTTCAACCTGTTTTATATTGTTTAGGTACTATTAAAATACTTTTATCCCAATTCTGTTTTATTATGCATTAGAATTTATTACTTTTGAGCATAGTTTTGGGCTTCTTAACATTTGTACCTAACCTACTCTATGCCAAAAAAGGTAATTATGGTAACTGATATCTCTTCTGTGAGAAACAGAAGCATATCATGTCTTAAACCATAGGACCTTTTATTTGAATCCATCCGAAGTTGCAGGCGCTGCAACAAATTTTCTTCAGAGAAAATATTAATTATTCTGTTTTGGTTGTATGTCCTGCGCACGCTCGTTTCCCACTGCGATTTTTTTCTCTGAATCTGTGTAAGGCTTGGGCATGCCCTACTTCCATCTGCTCCTTCCAATTTCTGCACCTCCTATGACTGTTCTGACTGAAGTGTTACCTTGTTATGTCTAGGTTAGATATGGACTCTCTTGCTCCCATGTCTGGTCTGGTACATGTCTGCGGGCTCGCATCACTATCCATTCTTTTTTCTTAGGTGCTGCTTTGACAAGAGGTCCTTCCCTGCACCTGTAGAGACTATTTCCTCTAATCCTAGCAGAAGGGGTCATAAGGCAGCTACTTCCTATTATCTTAGAGGGAAAGGAGATCGTGCCTGGTACTGGTTTTGAGAATATCGAATTGTCTTAATTCACAAACTCAGGCTACCTGCAATTATTTCAGAATTTCAGAGTAAGGACTAGTTTCACTCGTCTTGACCTTCAGTAGTCAGGATGGTGGTGTTCATCAAGCTCTTCACTGACTTCCCAGAGGGCCAGAACCAGGTATTGATATGAGGTCTGTGATATTTAGCCTTTCTTGGAGCACTGGCTATAATGGCAGCTCACCTCTGATGGATTAGTGTAGGTTTCCCTTATCGCGATGACTGATAGTTGAAAGGTAGATCACAAGTCATGTCCTAAAACACTGTGGACTGCCTTATGTCTGTTTTCACTTGACCTCAAAATGACCCAAAAAAGCTGAACACTTGGTATTCCCTGGACTCGGTATGTGTTGTAATTAATTTTTCTGATAAGGAAAGATTTGTTACTCATATGTGTTGTAATTAATCTTTCTGAGGATCTTTTTCTGATAAGGAAAGATTTGTTACTGTAGCTGGCCCGTTGTTGTCATGAGATCTGTTTGTGTTTGCCGTACCATGCCCTGTGCCAGGGCTTATCTACAGAGCTTACAGACTTATCCCTCACAGTGCTGGGTTTTCATAATTGGGTCGGAGTCTTCCTTTTTGGTTGGAAGGCCCCTACATTATGTGCATGATCTCTTCTTCATTCAGATCATGAAAACTAATGTCTTGTTCCTCAGCTGGAGAGTTAATTTTGAGGATCTGAGACTGCAGAGTCTCTGGGTTTCCTAAGGAGCTAGTACATGGTGACTTCTGATGGTTCTTCTGGATAGACTCCTGGTGCAGGATGTGAGGTAACCTTCCTCAAGATGATGATAGCATCTGAGTATCTGTTTACCTTTGGCATTTTGCAACTGGAGGGGATGGAAAGCATCCTGTCCCTCAAACCCCTTCACTGAGTGTGTATATGAGTAGGGGTGCACAGCTTGTTAAAGCAGTTACGTTTCTGGAGTCAGAATAGTAAGATTCATAGTTTTCAAACTGAATCCCACCTTGGGATGCTGTAGGAGCGTGTAAGATACAGTCCTGACAGTCCAAATACTGAAGGTACTCAACACCCAGAGGAGAAATAGAAGCGCCAATATAAGTGGCTTTTCAGGAATATGCAAGGGACCAGTGGCAGAGGAAATAATCCAATCTTTCTTTCATTTCTTTTGCAGTTCTTCTTTGTTGGTTCTCCTGGCACTAAAATATTCTGTTACCCAGCTCAATGGTGTATATGCACTACACTATGAGCATCATTTTGGGGTTCTTAATATCCACAGAAGGTTTCAAAATGGTGATGAGAGCTGTGCTGTGCAGCATCCTGAGTGCTTTCAGGGTCTTTGTGACCAGGCTGGGAAGGAAGAAGCTACTTGTTCTTTGCGAAATCTCAGGCTGTTCAAATTTCCAGTGAGCAAACTGATGTTAAAAGAGCTATCAGATGGCAAGGGAGGGCAGAAATAGTGGCGTTCTGCACATAACAGAAGCCATGGAGATAGTTACTCATTTTGTTTGACTGCTGAATGAATTCCCATTAGCCTTGTTATATCTACATCAGCAGATCGCATCTATAATCTTAAAATCGAAATAGTTTCTTTTTGTACTTTCTGGCAGTGGTGTGAATTTGCAATTTTACATAAATGATGAGTGACTTCAGTTTCAGTGTCTTGAAAACTTTTTATAAAACCTAATGTCATCATTGTATTTTATTAAAAGAAGATGCTTTAACAGCTGCAGTCGGCACAGTCCAGGTATATAGCAGTGCTCTTCCCTCATTGTGCTTATTTTGCAGTTTGTTTTTGTTTCAGCTGCCGCTTCTTCAGTGACTCTGCAGTTTGCCAGCGGGTTTAGCCGAGCAGGCACTTCTTTTTGTACCCTTTTGTTATGCAAGCAGAGCAATAGCCCTCATTTTGCAGCTCCTTTGAAACAGGCATGATATAACTTAGTGATGTCGTTCCTACAAAACAGACTTTGCCCTCTCCTTGTCTTCCAGGCTAAGGCAGCTGGGCTTGACAGCACCGCTGTGTGAGCACAGGGAGAGCGGTATGTGTGCTCAGAGCAGGGAGAGATGTGGATGCAACCACTGTGATGAGCTAAAGTCTCTCTCCCCTCTCCCCTCTCC
>NW_009649717.1:1451343-1456641 GCF_000708025.1 Charadrius vociferus
CTCTCCTCTCCCCTCTCTCTCTCTCTCTCCTCTCCCCTCTCTCTCTCTCTCTCCTCTCCCCCCTCTCTCTCTCTCTCCTCTCCCCTCTCTCTCTCATCTCCTTTTTTTCTTTTCACGATTCCAGGGAACACAGCCCTCTCATTTTCCTTTTTCCTAAAAGGAACGGCAGTATGCTATAAGCTTATATATGTACATACTTCATTTCTGCTTTGTCTGAATTATCATTTAAAAATGCTTTAACTTAGGACAGCTGCTGTAGACGTTAGCTTTAGATTTGCCAGACTGCCGTGAAAGATCATTTCACTAATGTGTTAGCTGCTTCACTGAGACTTCACAATCCAAGTTTAACAAAACCTCTATTTCAGTGCTGGCCGATGAGTTCTGTATAAGTGAGGGCTCAGGAATGTTGCGTGCATGTTACATGCTTTAAATTTTGGGGTGGAGTGTCTTTTCAGAGGGAACACAGATGAAGAAATTCTGTCCTGTTTTGTCTCCAGCTTTGCTGCAACTCTGACGATTTCTGGACTTCTGTCCATGTATTTTTCGGCTCCCCAGCCTCATCGAGGCATTGGGGTTTTAACATGCAGAAGATCGTTGTCTGGTGGTGGAGAGTATTGGGTTGCATATGGAATCAGAAATAGCTGACACCTTTTGGTATACTGTGTTGTCTCATAATGAAGCCTTTTAAGAACACTTCCATTGAGTTTGTCAGCCAGACACTGTGATACGACAGCCATGGGGCTGCCAAACTCGTCTATGAAACAACCCTTTTTCTCTGAAGAGTTGCAGTGTAGATTCTTTTCAGAGTCTCTTCCTCGCTCTCAAGATAAGAGGCTGCTCTTTAGCTGTGTTACCTTAGGAACCAGCCAGATAAACATCCAATAAAATCTTGTTTTCAGGAGTTTGTTTCTGAATATCAGTACCGAATCTCTAGCTTATTTTCAGTAAGGCCATTTCCCCCTCCTCCCTTCTCCCCACGTTCACTATGCCAGACAATAGCATTTTTTCTCACAGAGATATGGTTATGTCAGGCTTTTTTTTTTTTTTTTCTTTTTTTACCTCCCACAAGAAATTCCTTGCCTTCATTTTAGCCCTTAGGAGAAAGGATTTCTTCAACATACCTTCTTAAAGTTGAGATGCTATATGATAAGCTATGCAATACTTTCTAATATATCATCATCTTGATAAACAAGGCGTGCAAAGCTTTATAGCAAGGTAACTTTTCTATCACAAGAATCTTTTCAAGAAAAAAAATAAATCTCCAGCAGTTTGTTGCTTACATGCCACGACATTGGAACACGTTTTTTCCTATTGAGTAGAACCTTCTGTTTTAATAAGAAAATTAAGTAGTTCCTGAGATATCCAAGTACAGTAAATAAAAAAAAAAACCCTGAAATTCTAGAATGTGCTTAATACTTAAAGCTATTAATTTTTTTTCTTCTTCTTAACACAGTGAAATTATTGCTATTGAAAAACATTTTTTTTCCCCCTGCTGGATCCTAGAGCATGATCTCTTGCTGGGTAACCAGGAGCTCAAAGTGACAGGCGAATTCAGGAGCCGTGCTGCAGTGCTTTCGCTACAGCTGAAATGTATTAAGGGAAATCATCAAAAAGTGGGGGAGGGAACAGCCCAGCGCTCCACGTACCTGCACTTCTGGAGTGTTTTTCCACTAGAACTGTTGGAGCAGCTCCGAATTTGTAGAAAACCTGCCAGTTTTTACATGCTTTTATATAATGCTGCCTGGTAAAGGACAGTGTAGTCTTACTCGTTGATAGATTACCCTTCTTGTTGAGTCTCTGTAACTTGAGAAATAAAGATGTCGTGACATGGATGGGAACATTTTATTTCATCTTCTAGTCCTTTATTTGCACACACCTTTCCTCTTTTTTTCTTTTTCTTTTCTCTCCAAGTCTGAGCAAGAAACCATCTGGTACTTATTCCAAGTATTCTTATGAATGACCGCTGCTTTCCTCGGTTGGAGGGTATCTTTTGTATCTTCTCTGTTCTGAGTATTGGTTTGAAATCATTAATCCTATGCCTTACACACAGGTGATGTTGGTTGTTCTAGAGCTAATCAAGTAAGTTGCATAGATTAATATGATGCGTTTCAAGGAAATATTTAATAAATGGAAGATTTTGTTATTCCCTTGTTGAAAAATAAACAAGACGCAACAGAGGTACGCGCTAGAGAAGACCACTTAGTAGAATATTTTTGAATTTTGATTAGTTTGCATTAGAGACATTTTAATACTCTTCTGGCAATATGCTTGGAACTTTTTTTTTTTCCTGTAGTTTTACAGGTTTCAGAAATGAACCTGACATCAATCTTAATGTTGGAATTGATTTGAATTGAATAAATAAGAGCACAAGGAAAATGTTTTTTCTTTAAATATCAGGATTGTTTTAACTATAGTAGTTTAGTCTATGAAAGTAGGATACTTTTTTTAATTAACTTTTGAAAAATTTTTGTCTTAGGTTCACCTATGTTACTGAGTTAAATTAATTCTGCACATATACATTATGTGCAGAATGAGGGAGAAATGATCGACTTTCTAGCAAACTTTATAAACCCTATAGTAGCATTGAAGACTTTTTTTATCCTCAGTGTTTACAGAAAATAATGCAAACGCTGATGTTCACTTTTTGTCTTTCTTCTCTGAATGAAATAACTTTTAGCTGAGGATTTTTGTTTTATCTGAGTTAATTTTTTCAATGATTAGATAACAATGGGAGGAAAAGGGGAAGTTCAAGTAAAAGTAAAACCCAAAATTATGTAGGTGCTGGTCTTCAAAGGTGTGTAATTATTGGAAGATGTAAATAATCTTGTGGTGGAAGATTCAGAAGCAGTGAAGGAGACTAGATGTCCTCTTCCCAAAGTTAATCATGAAATATGTTTCTAGTCAGCACAATCCAGCTTTTCATTCAGTTTACTACATACTACTCCTTCCTTTATTTGGTAAATCTGGTAGTTTTAAAAGCAGAGCATGTTTTGATAAACCTTTCTGGTTATGATTCCAGCACATTTAAGTTTCATTTGTATTAGTGGAATTAACTGTAGAATGCTGTCTTCATACACTGTGAATTCCAGTTTTCACCCAAAGGCTGCCTGACACAGATCCAAAGGAAAAAGCTATTGTCTTGTTAAATAAGGAATGTGCCATTCACCATTTTAGAATGTACTATATTTAAAAATTAATAATAAAAATAAATGTCTGCTTAACTATGTAATTGCTAGCATGACCATGAGATCTATTGGCTAGGAAAATCAGGTTGTAAAGTTGAATTTGGTTGTAAACCATGTTATGCAAACCAACAGCAGTGATCCTTTCTTCTCAAAATTAAACATACCAGTGCACAAGAAGATTAAAATCAGCTATATAAGTTAGGTTTCCTGCTTTCTTTTATTCATTTACAATTATAATTGGGGTGACTGTTGATTCCTTTTTTGCTTTTGGTCAATCCACCTTGATTAGGTGTGCGTTTACTCCCCCACAAAAGCTTCTTGAATGGATTCCTAAATTTTGATGGAACTTTGCAGATCTATGCTAAGAGGTTAATGTTGGAATAAGATGATCTGATAAATGCTGTATTGTTAAGTCTGTGCTTCTGAGTGATGATTCCTGTGTGAAAGCTGCATGCGAATGATTTTAATTCTGTTTCTGCTTAGAAACTGCTTGAAGTCCAGCTCTTTGTTCCGAGGATATGCTGACACTAAATGTTTGGACTATTTGTTGTTTTGCCCATGCAGTGAAAGAAAGCCTTCTAGTGCTGGAACACTTTAGTTCTTTAAGATGTCAAGTTAGGAACATCCTTTATGTTGGGGAGGACTTTGTATGATTTTCAATGACTAATAAAAGTTTTAACTTCAGCTGCTATTTCTTCTCCTCTTGTGGCAACTGTGTGCTCAGCCATTAATTTAATACATATTTGAACAGCGTGTTCGTGAGGGCAGCCACTGAGGCAGTATCTACGCAGTTATGCGAATGAGATCTCAATCCAGAGCCAGCATCGTGATCCCAGTGTTGTAATAGCTGCAGCCTTTTTTGAAATCTTCCCAGTTGTACATGCCTTAGTACAGCACTGAGAAGATTTTTAAATAGATTCATCAAAACTTGTAAAGGCAAAGTGGCAGCTCAAATAATAGCCTGCTATATGCAGTTTCATTGTATCTGTCTTTATTAGATAAGGAATGTGGAGTTTTGTCTTTTTATTGGTTATGTCATACATCTCAAGTAATTCATCTTAGCTTAGGATGTAGAGCATGTAGGAGAAATACTTTCAAGGGGGGAATGCAGAATCATATGATGTCCATGTCTGGAAAATCAGCTCGACGTTATTACTGGGTTTGAATTTGAAGATCTAACTAGTTATCTAATTATAAAGATTCAAACATTTTGGTATGAAAAGAAATTTTATTCACCTTGTTAACTCTGCCTCGAATGTATTTCCTCTTAGTCCCGGTCAAAGCCGCCCATCAATGGTATCGTGGATGAATACACCGTCTGCTAACTCTGCTGCCACAAATACTCCACCATCCACTTTCTTCTTCTCTAACCCTGCCGCTGGGAGTGACAGAGCAGTGGAAAGGTATGATGTACGCTTCGGCTTTGGCTGGTTATTTATTTGCCTCCTTTTTTCTGTATGTTTTTGAAAATAGCTAATTCACGTCTTCTGCGGTGTGTGTGTGAATGATTATTTCAAATCAAGAAATGCAACCTTAGCGATTTTGATGGAATAAAATAACTCTCTACTTTGTATTATTTTGCCTTTGAACACCTTCCTTGTAGAAGGCACCCAGATTGCGCCAGTGGCCCGTTGGTTAATGCAAGCAGACTTTGATTTGGTTCATCAATTAATAGTGTCTCTCTACTACTGTGATTCTCTTATAGTGTGTTTTAAGATACTGATTCTTTCTTTTCCACAGGCAACCATGTCAAATTGAAGTTTTTCAATCTAGCCTTCTTGCCTCTGAAAGACCTTCCAATGTCTTTACCTGTCTCTGTGGTTTCATTAATTTATTTCACTCTTTTGGCCTGCTTTCCTTCCAGCCTGCTTCTGTTTCCTTCCATGTTGTTGTCAATCTTTTGAAGTATTTTCACTTTTTCCTTTGAAAGTCTTCACCGTCTTAGTTTTTTGCTTCAAGCTTTGTAACGTTTGCTTTTCTAATTAAAGTAATTTGAGTATATTCATGAATTCTTTCTGACACTTGGTAAGAAAATTCCATTTCTCATTTCTGGTCGCATTTTGCACCAAAACTGCATTGTCTGTCTGACTGCAAGTTCCTCAGGGCAGGGAGA
>NW_009649717.1:1456680-1644083 GCF_000708025.1 Charadrius vociferus
AACAAAAGATGATTTAATGGTGTGGGTGCTGTGTCTAAACAAAGCATCATTGGGCAGCAGAAACCTGTCAGTTTGCAAAGGCGTGATTAAATAAGACGTGCCAAAAATACTTCTATATCCCAAGATCTTGTGGTACTTGGAGAAGTGAGTACTTTGGACAAATTCATATTGATGGCTTATTACTGAGCATCCTGAGAACGCCTCTAAAAGACAGACTGAAATGTTAGAAATCTGACTGCGTTTAGGACAAAACAGCATCTTCAGTATTCTAGTAATGGTATACTGTAAAGAAATATAAAAAGCAAATTCTGTAGAGTGATAGTAAAAAGCTGAATTGCAAGATTCATGAAGAAACGTTTCGGAAGATATAATGATGATTAGTCTATAAATTAAGTATAGTATGCTTTGCCTACTATTGATTTCATTGCTGTTTATTAGTGCTTGGCAAAACTTTAACTGTAGTTGAAAGCCGAGTTTAACTGTCATAAAAATGAGCGTGCAGAAAGCTGGGAGTATGATATTCAGAAATGCCAACAGAAAGCTGTGAAGCTTCACCTTTGGCATGTGTGCGTATGAATTATAAGCCTGTAATGATGCATGTGAGATTGCGTTTAAAGTGTTAGTCATCCCCAAATGAGAATGGAGAGAGAATGGTTAAGAAAGGAGAGTGTCTTCATAACAGTAAAAAATGACTATAATTCATTAATTTCATTTTTCAGCATTGCCCACCGAAAAGCAAAAGCAGTTTATCCATGCGAAGCAGAACATAGCTCTGAATTATCATTTCAGATAGGAGCAATCTTTGAAGATGGTAAGTACTGCTTGAGTAAATACAAAGCAATGAAAAACAAATTGACAATATTGCTTAAATGGCTTTGGATAAAAATGCAAGCCTAACTGCTATTTTGCCAACGTTGCTGATGGCACACAGTTGGTGATGTAGAAGATTTCTGGTACGCAGGAGCTACTTAGCATATACTTAGCACTGTGAGGCAATGCCTTTGATTTCCGGTGAGTAGACACTTTCAATTGGTCTAATTTTTCAGCAGCATTTAAATGTGTTATAGTACCAGATAAGGTTATTCAGCAATAGAGAAAAACATCTTGGCCTATGAAACTGTATTTTTTAAGTTATGAACTATTATTGTAAAATAACACGTGGGCTTTCATTTAAAGAAAAAACATCTGTTTAAGGATTTTCAGGCAAGCAGAGCACCAGGTAAATCACGTGATCATGGGAGAGTGTTTACTTTTTGGATCAAGGGGTGCCGTGGTGTGTGTATATACTTGTAGAAAAAGGAATATTCCCTGAGGTGCAGAATGGAGGCCTGCATTTAAAGGTCTCTATGGACCCAAATATAGTATTACATACGAACATCCAGAAGATGATTCCTGCGCTCAAGACTGTGTTGCTCCTCAGTGAGCTTCCATGGCTTTGCTCTTCAGCAACTGCGTAAGGACTTCAAACTGGTAGGAACGGGTTTAGTTTTTAAACCTCGTGCCAATGACTACTGTAATACAAACTCTGAAGACGCAGAAGATGGCCTTAGAGCCTCGTTTCTTCCTATCGCAAGGTAATTCCTATTGTAACAAAGAGATGGTATGGAATGGCTTAACACGGGCCCGGACAAGTTCAGCAATTCTTGTTACTTGAATGCAATTTAATAATAATTCCAAGCAGAAATTAATTCATGGCAGCAGCATGGTAAGACCACTGTTTGTTGTAAGACCTTGATAAAAAAATTAGTCATACTGAAAACCGGAAGAGTCCTTAGTTTGGCCAAATCGTCATCCAAGCTTTGTGCAGACTGAGGGATTCATAGTGATCTGAGAATTACATCCAAAGAACGTTGTGAGTACTGAGACCAGTATTTCAGTCTTTCAGTCTGTCTAGAGGGTGGGGTGGGTAGTAAGAGGCCTCTAAAGAATCTGGAAATTTTACAGAGATGCCCGTTTTCTTCTCATCCATTTTCAGCTTTTAGCTTGCTGCCAGGTCGGAAATCTGATATGTGCTTTCCAGAGTGAAAGCGGTATTTAATTCTGTATGGCCAAACACACTTAGGAGATGTACTGCCCAGTCATTCAAATACCACTTGTGAGAATCTTTGGTTGGATGTCCAATAAAGGAGGAGTATTCCAAATTCCCAGTTTATGTCCAGTAGGAAAAAGAGAAAAGTACACATTCTAAAACAGCTGGAAAACATCAACCTGCAGGCATTAAAAAAGCTAACTAAATATGTCTTGTATTTCCCAAAATATTCTCCGTTAATTCTGTTAGCACTGCATCAAATGGGAAATTTTTTCTCATAAATTAAAATCTTTTTGTCCTGTCTTCCCCAGCGCCAGTAGAATGTTCTTAATTTGTTTAATGGGCAGAAACAAATAAGGAGATCAGCAGAGTATTATTATTTTTTTTAATGTGTAACAACAACTACAAAATCACACATCCCCTCCTTTGTGATGCTTATTTTAAAGCAGACAGCATAGGACATTCTTGTGCTCTGCTTCCTCCCAAACAAGTAAATAGTAAGCCTGGTCCAGAGTTCAGTGCTGCTTTTTTTTTTTTTTTTTTTGCAGCGTAAGGTGGTCTGGGGTTCTAGGTTCTTGGCTACTGGCACCCACTTTACAAAGCCATACTTGATGTTTCCTATTAGATCTGCCTTGCAGGCAAATCACGTCTGAATCAAGTTAGGTGGGAAACCTTTTAAAGATGAATTAGCTAAATGATTGCTCTTTTCAAAGTCTCTAACACCAGTTATTTTAATTTAAGTTTTTTAAAACATGACTGATAGGGATCTTCAACAGGGGAAAAAAAAAATAATCTAGTGCATGGGGGAAAAGATCTGATGCATAGAGGAGAGGCACTTCTAACGCAAAACAGCAAGGGTTGCACGCCTGTTGTGTTGGCATGGGATGAGAAAGTCTTTCAAGAAGCAGTTGCTTCTGTGTTGCGCGTTTGTGTGAGAGCAATGTTAAGATTCTTTTCTCGTGCAAAGAGATCGCTAGAAGTTATGGCACAGTTTTGGTGCATTACAGCCTCCGTCACGTTTTTCAGCTAGGGAGTTGGATCATCCTAGAACGAGTACGGAATTTGAGTTTTTGGCAGCTGTGGAGAAATGTTTCAACTGTAAGACTCTTTTTCCATATCGTCATACAAATAAGGTTGGAAGCTTGGGAAAATGTTGCATGGATTGCATTTTGAAAACCTAATTGCAGACTTCCAGTGGGAAAGATCGCGTTTCCTTAAATACATTTGTTTTGATTTATTCCATTGTTTTGACTTATTCCACTGTATCCTGGTTATTTTATAGGCATTGTGTTTGCCCTGCAGGGCTTTCAGCCTAAGGTAGGCTGTGGATTGGCAGAAAAAAAAGGAGACCGTGCACGTAGTAAGGCAGTAACTGGACGTATGTAAGAACTTAATGGCCATTCCATAATGATTCCCAATAGGTTATGTTATGGACGGCTCTGTCAGTATAGAAAAGCATTCTCATTAAAAGTGCAGACCAGTCTTCGTATTTGAAGTCTCTGAAATGCCTTCGCATAGGCCTTTTATTTTTGCGCTAGGCACCCCTTGTGTCTATGCTGGGATCAGATTCCAGAGAATCAATTCGGGTTCTTTAGTTACTCTATTTAAATTCCCATATGCCCTAATAAAGCCCCCAAATGAAGAATTAAAGTAATAATACATCAATTCTGCCGCTCTACCAGTAACCTTAACTATCAAAGTGACAACGCATCAATCAAGTTGACATACAGCTAGTATCAACCATTAAAGTAACTGTTAAATTAATGTCTACTAAAAAGTGCTGCTTCCATTAGTGAAGGTTTTATCTGTCTCTCCTTTCTCCACCCTGCCTGTCTCGCTTTCCTAATCCTGCCTCTTTCACCTCTCACTGTTTGTTTGTTGAGTTCTTTCCTTTCTCTTCCCTCTCTGTTCTGCTTTGTTTCCTTCTCTCTTTCACTTCTCTTCCCTGTTCTTCTTCGGGTTTGTCTCTTGTGGTCCATAGATGTTGATTGCAGCAGTTCTCTCTTGTTATTACCCTGGGTGAATCTTTCTGGCTGCTCTAGCCTGAGACAGGATAATGGCATTTAGTGAAGTACAGTCTTGCACCTGTCATAGCTGCTAAATGCAATATTGGTGCAAGAAGGTAAGAGTTTAACCTTTACTCCTGTCTCCATTTCCTATTTCTAAATGGGGGAAAAAAAAGGCTGACAAGATTAGGTTTGCTAATATTTTAAATTAAGCTTTACATCACCTGATAAGAATCTGTATAGAATCTGAACATTTGCATATTCAGGTGTTTTCAGTATTGCATGTACGTTGTGCTACCTCGAATCCCACAACTTTCCATTAAAGTGTCATAGAATATAAACGCTAAGGCACCATCTGGCAAGTTAAAAAGAAAAGGAAAAGTTTCCTATTTAATTGAATTCTGTAAGAAAATGAATAATGTAACCTGACTGATATCCACTGGATTTATTTTTTATTTTTTTTTATAAATCTTCAATTGAATTTACCTTAGGCTGTGCCAACATTTTTGTTTCCCAGTTGCTACAGGCTATATTATTGACAGCGCATAACAATGGAATTCAAGTGGCACATACAGGCAAAGCCTGAAGAGTTTGCAGCTGGATAAGGGCACATATGTGAAGAAGCAGAGTATGATCTGAGATTGTGAGAGACATATTCTGGCTGTATATTTTTGTTGTTGTTGAAGCAGATATTCCCAATAATCATGGAAAGAATAATCAGACTGCCTGGCATTGAAACCTTGCCAGCCTTGGAGCCAAGTGTTATTAAATTTCTGGTTCTTGAAAGAGACTGCTTAGAAGTGAGTAAATGGGAATTTCACTAGGGAGAAGTATTTTAGATAGCGTAAATGGTGTTTACACAACAAAATTCCTTGGCAGTATTGTGAGCAGGAAGGCTTTCTGAAAACTTGTCAAGATAGCTCTCGTCAAAGCTTTTTACAGTTTTTAAAATTGGGTTTTAGGGGAGAGAGAAAATATGGGGAAAAGAGAGATAGTGGGTTTTTTTATAGTAATTTTCCTCAGGAAAGGTGTGGCACCAATTGTGCCCACCAAACATAGTAGGACCACAAAAAGCCATCCTCACACAGCCGTTGTCATCCCTCTCTATCTTTCCTAGGGTAACAAAGTGCCAGCCTTACTTAATGTCCCTGGTTTTGACTCCAAGGCACTCTCTTCCCTCTTATTCATGCTGTGGCTTCTGGGCTGTCTTTCTTTATGGTACTGACAAATGAAGGATTTGCATCAAGGAGAAGTAGTGCCCCCAAAATACTATATTGCACTGTATGTACAAATAACTCTTTTGTTCAGGTAAAAATGAGGATAAAGCTACTTCTTTGTTCACCTTTCATCTGTGGATTTCAAAGCACTTGGGAACAGTCATGTGCATTAATTATCTCCATTTTACACCTGGAGAAACTGAGTGTACAGGCTGTGGACAGATGTTCTCCTTTTCAGATACCTCCGTGCCATTTGGAGGTAGTTACCTCAATCTGCTGCTGAAAGTTACAATCACTTCACCGATAAAAAGTACCAGATGAGCACTACCAAATTCCGATGGACTTTGCTAGAAGTTTTAAAAAGTCACTGAAGGTAGTTTGACCTTAAGCAGTCTGACTTTGCTCTTGCCGACAGTGTTCTGGAAGCAGTGGTCTCCGGAAGAGAAATATTAAAATAGAATGAGTTCATAACAGGCTGCCCAGGGAAGTGGGGGAGTCGCCATCCCTGGAGGTATTTAAAAGACATGTAGATGTGGTGCTTAGGGACATGGTTTAGTGGTGGGCTTGGCAGTGTTAGGTTGATGGTTGGACTTGATGATCTTCAAGGTCCCTTCCAACCTAGACAGTTCTATGAAGTTCATGAGTTATATGAAGATGTTTAAACTGATGCGTTTTATCTTGTGGTTGGTGTGTGTATGGAGCTGTCAGGTGGGATGGGAATCGACTTGGGAGAAAGACCCCAAGGCTCAACATCTACATGCAGGTCACCAAGTTATAGCACAGAGAGCTCAGCAGCAACTCAAACGACCAACCACTTGGCCTCTGTTTTAGAGTGAGCCAAATTATTCTTGGGGTGCTCTCTCTGCTCATTGTATTGAGAAGATCTCCACCAGCTGTAATAGGAGGTTAGACACTTCTAAATAGGGAAGTCTCAAGCCGAATTCCACCGTCACTGATTTGTCATGGTGTATCAGTGTGTTTGCTTTTGTTCACAAGCCTGAGCCCTCATAGACAGACTGTTTTATTTGTGGTCACGCAGTCAAGCTTTAGCAGAGTCAGGAAGAAGACCCCTTGACTCCTAGCCCTGTGTCCTGTCCACAAAATAATTCTGCTTCTCGCAACATACTTAAGGGAAACAGCAAGTTTTTCAAGTTCCATGCTAACCCCAAGCATGCTAAATGTTTGTGTATTTCTGCGGTCAGCTTTACCCACAGGGATTGTTTCAAAAACCCATAGGGATTTCTAGACACGGAGGGCTTGCGAGCACATTTTGTTGCCTTAATTTAATTTCCCGGTGAGAAATTGGCCAGCGTGATTGAGTTCTGTGGAAGTGTATTCTGGTGGTGTAGTGGTTTTAGCAGCGAGATTTCTGTTGCCCACAAAATGCAATCCTCATTTATGTAGCTCATTGGGGTCATTACTTTGTTTGATAAAGTAGTCCATCAGAAAGGGAGGCCCTCTTGTGCCGGCACCATGCATGTTAGAATACCTCCCCTGTTTCTGTTTCCTCCCAAACCAGCAACTTTCAAGAAAGGTGTGGAAATCATTGTGAATCAGTGTCTGATTCAGTCCTGCCAAAGGTAGTGGCACCTTGGCAATGAACTAATACCACTACGGAAATTAATCTCGGTTTCATTTGTAGTCGAGACCTGTGAAACTTTTTGAGCTGCCAAAGCGGAAGGTGGTCTGCTTATAGCATTGGGTCTCTGGGAAAAGCTGCCTGCAAGTTCTGTGTGTTTGCATTTAGATAATCATAACATTGGCGATATTGAAACTATTTCCTATAGAGAATACAGAAAAGTAAGAAGTGCTGCAAATGCCAAGTTGACCTTATTGTGTTTCTTGATTAGATGAAATCAGAAAAGCTTTTACTTTGAAATCTGATTGCAAGTTGAAAGTCTGTTGATTTGGTTTGTCCGTTTGAGTTGGTGTGATTGTTGCGTAGCGCTTGCCGTCATTACTGATGGTCAGGCGTTCTCCTCCTCTTCGCTGTGCCTCCACTGGAGTGAGACTGCTGAAGTGGCCTCGCAGAAGGTATCGAGGAAGCTGCTGTCCCGCTCTGCGCTCTCAACTTGGCTGCTATTTCCACCGTCCTAAGAGGTGATGGCTTTTGGTGGTGGTTCTTTGGTTGGTCTTGTTGTGTAGACTTGCTATACACTTGTTAAACCTTGCTGAAAATATTTAATTTTTAGTTCTCTGTGCCATATCTTTTACGCTACAAGTATATTTCCCCTCCTGTCCCTAGCCAACATAAGACTTAGTCCTATGGGATGTTTGGCCCAATAATGAGTTGTAGTTTTAAGGCCAAATCTGTGGTTTCTGCAGCAAGGTATTTTTAAATGAGGCAGGCCTGAGAAAGTGCTAAGAACTGTAATCGTTGTTGACGGAGAAGAAATGACAGAAAGGGGTCACTACGGCACATCTTCTCTTAAGCAGGGTATTTTTTTCAGGAATAGCCTGCGTCCTGGGTTTAAGAGGAGCTGTGCACGATAGCAAAATGTCTTTTGTGCGGTAAAGTGTTTTTTATTTTAAGTGAATGCTGTTGTACACTAAACTTTGGAAATGGATTAGCAAAGAAAACAGGATCATTGGAGCTTAAAGCAGCTTTACATTTGGACAGCTTCCCCGATAATATCATTTGCCCCCAGAAGTCACTCATGTACGTGGGTATCTTAACCCTTGCGTACGGAGATTTGAATGGGGGCAGAAGTCTCACCCATCGTGACAGTCACCACCACTGCTGAATATTAAGAATTACTTATTGGTGTGTTTTTTTAAAAAAGACTGATCTCTAGAAATGGTGACCGTACGTGCAATCTGAGTGCTCATTCTTTCTTCAGCCTTCAGAGAGGTTATGAGAAACTTCTGCTAACAAATAACCAGGCCCTGACCTGTATAATGTATATGTATGGTATTTAATTTCCCAAGCACAGAGCTCAGTTGTACCATCCACGTTTAGTCTTCTGGGGTGAAAATGGGATTTGTCACTCCAGCCCAATTGCTCGGCCATCGTGCGTTACCTCTGCACGTGCTGCAGTGCGCAGAGTGCACTATTACAGTATCAAATTTGTTTAGAAAATACTTTTGAAATTTGCTGTTGTGTTGAGCCAAGTGAGTCAGCACAGTTTGAGCATTTCCTCCTCTGGGTAAATTTTAGGTAAATGTAAATTTTGGTGTGATCCCCTCATACGAGGGCTACCCTCATTTTGACCAGGCCTTTGATTGACAGACACTCCCATGCCAGCAGTATCTATCTTCTCTCTAATACAAATTGGGGTTGAGCTCCAGAGGACAAGTAGAAATTTCCTACTTCCAGGTTTTCTAGTTGTTTTTCTTCCTAATCTGTCATTTTTTTGGAGTTCGTTTCCTGTGATACAGATGTGCTCTGTAGGCACGGGAGACTTCAGGGAGAGCTTTGGCTGCTCACTAGAGCTGCTGGCGCGTTTGCTGGGAAGGGTGGAATTACAGCCGCCGTGGCGGAGCTTCTGGAAGGAGGTTTGTGGTGGTGTCAGCGATGCAGTTTCAAATGCGTGTGTACTCTGTAATTGTGGAATAAAAATGACAAAGGGAGAGGAGGGCCTGCTAATTACTAATAGTAATGTAAGTTACTGTGTGCGCAGAGATCCCAAAAGGTAATTTTTCTATCTATTTTTTTTTTTTCCCTTTGGAGTCTTCTGTCAAACATATTCATTATAAATATAAGCCCAGACTTTTGATCTGAATCTAAACCATCAGTATCATTTGAAAGCAGTTTTGTTTTCTGGATTCCTTTGGAGGTAAAGCTGGTGTTTAAACGGCGGTTTCCGAGCACAGCTTCTAGCTTCGCTGTCTGACAATAATAGGACAGAAGGAAAAAAACTAGGGGAAAGTATGTTTTAAGCGCTCAAATTTAGAGCCTTACAATGCTTTTGAAAGTAAGACTTAACATGTTGCTCTCTCTTTAACTGCTACTTCCCTGATTTGTAGAAGGCTACAAATATCACATTCCCCGATGTGTTAATGTGTTTTAAATAAAGCACTGACATGGCTGGCAGCATGTTTCAGCATTTGTCTGATCTCTTCCCTAAATAATGTCTGTCTCAGAAGCACTGTCAGGATAAATTAATATGGTAGAGAATATCGTAGGTCGCTAAAAGTGTGGGATTTTGCAGTTACATAGGTAAGTAGGTACCTGTATCTTATTCTTGTAAGACATTTGATAGGGGAATGTGCGGGCTTTTTAGTATGTTTTCCAAAGAAATGAGGCTTATGCTTCTTTTTTAACTTCCTGTCAAATGTGGTCAAAATATCTATAGGAAGCCAGATTTCATTAGTTGTGTTGCTCACAGAATAACTTGAGGGGCATTTAGAGCCTGAGCTGAAATTTTTCTTATTGTAGATTCAGAGATACTCTTGCACGAGCTTTGGTCTCAGCAGTGTTAAACGCTTAGGAGGGCAATGAGTAACATGGCGTATCGTTCAAGCCTTTCCGTCCTGTTTTGTGAACAGCACTACGTATCTGAATTTCAGAGAGAGGATTTAACCACAGGAATGATTCAGATTTTGTCCATTGGCCTCTTCCCATAGCAGCTCTACTCTGTGAAGAGATGATACCTGGAGTGAGATCTGGCTCTTTTCTTTTTCCCCTATCATACTTTACATGCTTACTTTTTATGCAGGGTAAGGTCTTATGCTATTTTTCCTGTGGCTCTGAGCTTCCAGATACCTCACCTCTACCCAAAGTGGTTTGGGTCTTGCTTTGTCCCCAGCTACTGAAATGGTTTCCCCCTGTTGGATATGAATTCTAACTTCTCCCCAAAGGCATCTAGATTTTCTATTTTATAAACCCATCCTAAGTTCCATTAATTGGACTTAATGAAGTCTTCTGCACCTAACAGCTATTTCACCGTGTGTACTTTGCAGAAGATGGTTCAAGCACTTATATTATGCAAGTATTTAAGTTGAGTTAATAATCCCCTTCATCTTTCTTCGCCAGATTGTTAAACTGGTCATTGCAGAAGACTGGATGCTTTGCCTGGTGTCATGGAGCTAAAGCTAAAAGTACTAACTCATGCATAAAAAGATGCAGTAATTTTTTTTCCTTTCTTTTGCAGTGCAATTTTCCAGAGAACCAGGATGGCTTGAAGGCACGCTAAACGGCAAGAGAGGACTTATTCCACAAAATTATGTTCAGTTTTTATAGCTTTGTGCATTGAACGCCAAGAAGGTGTACATGGTATCCATGGATTTTTGTTATAGTCACTTCTGTCTACTATTGTGACTGCTTTTAATCAACGAAGAGCCTGACTATGGGTTGAAGATCCTAATCTGTATAAAGACATTAAGTGTTGCCAAATATGAATTACAAAAAAAGATTCTTTAAGGGTTGGAGAGGGTGGGGGGACAAGAAAGGGGGATGGAGGGATAGGTTGATTTTTTTAATAGGGTGCTTTTTTCAATTGTAAAGAGCTGTAGTGGTATGTTTGTTTGCAAGACAGCTAGCATTTTAAGTCAAATATTTGGTTGATCTGTGACTCAGCTATCAGTTGAAGACGACTTGTATAAACTTAGCGTCCCGGAGATTATGCGTCGATAAGCAGCATTTTTAACAGAATATTATTTCAGTTTGGAGAATACTTTTGGATTAAAAAAGCTATCATGCTGACAATTAAATTATATTTCAAAGTGGAATAGACAGTATGGAACAGACACCAGTAAGTAAAATAATAGGTATCAAGACATGACATTTTTCAAATGTCTTCAAAGAACACATTCGTTTATGTTGTGTGTATGATTTCATTTATTTTCTAAAGATAAGACACATGAACTTTTATTACAGGCTCCTGTATGTCATGGTTCCTTTGCTACTCAAAAATATCACTGTAAATGAAATAAAATGGTATTTGCTATTTGACCTAAGTCATCCCTATGTTGGAGACTATTTTGCTCTGGTTCTCGAAGTTACGATGTGAAATAATTACTGGCAGCTGTATGCAGTCAGCCTCAAGCAGGCTCCTTCCTTAAAATAGGCAACTCTGCAAGCCAAAAGGAAAAGAGAATCTCTGGCTACGATCTGTGTGCATCCTGGAGGCACCTTGGATTTTATCTGCTGTCTGTCTGTCTAGCTCCTCCTTCAGCTTCCCTTTCTTCCTCCCCTGTAATTATCAATTGTTAAGGTCTTAATGATACTTCATAGTATCAGAATGCTCAAGTAGCTGCCTCATAATTTGTGGAACTGTTAGAGTAGTAAGAGAGAGTTATCTATCTGTGGTCATAGAAAAAGCTTCCAGAAATCTTTTAGTGTACAAAGCTGTGCCTTGTGATTAAAAAAACCCAATGTTATGTGCAGTTTATCATTACTCTTTGCATTTCTCTCTCCTTCAAGCAAGACCCTCTGGGAGGCAGTGGAGAGGAGGACACAGGAAAATATGACGGGATGACATGCTAATTCAGGCTCACGTATTTGTTAAATTGGACTCCGTGGATTTTGAGTAATTTACTGCAGATATACTTAGCTTGCAAGTTTTTCTAACTAATGTGATTAGTAAACCAGTTAATGGTTAATGCTGTCTTAAGGTTGGGATGGCTTTTTTTCCCCCTTAAGATTTAACTCCATAGCATTATTTTGTTCCTTTGCCCAGACTGCATAGACCATTGGAGTACGCACAAATCATTTCCAGATGGAGCAATGGTGGGCCAAGCCAGTACAGCTCTCCAGCACTAAACCTCACAGCTTGGAGGAGTTTCATTTGGTGTATTCTCGTGGTATTTGCACAGTGACTTTCTGCCATACAGCCTTCAGGCAATTCTCATCTTGGCACAGTGGCTAAAAGTGACCCAAGCACCAAGTCCAAAAGATGACTCTTGGACTTCTGTGAAGGAGATGATAAAGTTCTTGAATTTGCTCTTTAACTCAGTATTAAGGAAACAGTTGCACCGGTACGTACAGCAACAGATTGCTCGTTTCCTTACTCGGATTTGTTCACACGGCAAAGCGCTGTTAGGGCTGGGTATCGTCTTGCCTGGGCCCAACAGCATCGTCAACTCATTTGTGGCCTTAAAGAGTCATTCTGGAAGCAGGACTGTGTCTGTGTGACCAGACTCGGTTTTCATGGCTACCGGTTGGTGGAAAATGTTGAAGGAAAAGGGAGAATGTCAATCTTTGGTATTAGCCTCGCAGGCGTGGCAGCTAGGTATGCTGGCTTCGCAGATAGTGAAGCTGTGATAACTTGAAGCTTACAAACTTTTCGAGTTGCTTCCATTTGTTTTGTTGTTGTTATAAACGTGCAGCGCGTGCTTGTTCTTGTTCTGGCTGCTGTCTTCCAGAATTCTCAATGTATTTCTCAGCTCTAGCTCTGTGGTTTGTTTTTTTTTTTCCTTTTTAACTGAGGTGGTTTAAAAAGGCAGATATATAGAGAAGGAGAAAAGACTTAGTGTCTTTTCCATCCAGTCCTGTGACCCAATTTGCCTTTAGGTGAGATGTTTTGAGACTCCCGTTACTTCTGGAGCCACGCAGAACCCAAACAAGAAGGAAACTTTTCTACTGAGAAATGATACGCTGAGCAGAGGTAATGCTAATCCAAACTTTCTTACATCCTAGACGTTGTCTAAAGGCACTGGCATGAGCTGAGCCAGATCAGATCTGGCTTTCAGTCGAACCAAGCTGCCTCTTAGGAGTTTAGCTGTGGTAAGTGTTTCCCACCATACTGGTTTCCACATCAGCCCTGTTCGTTGTACTCATTCCGAGTACAGACTTGTGCAGCCGAGTTAGCTATGGCACATCTCAGTCTTCCTCCTCACTGACGAACAGCGCTGTAAACCTGGCCTCATACTGAGTGTTTGGAAGTAGACATTTCAAGGATGCTAAAAAATAAAAATCATATAAAGAAACTCAGGCCCTTTTCCATCCCTTGAGGAGACGGTTTTCTTTCCTGCAGCTGGGCCTTAGGGCGTGCCTCTTTTCCATGGCTTGGTGGATTTGGGAAGACCAGAGTAAACGCCCTGTTAACTTGAGGCAGGAAGAGGACAGGGCATCAGCGGTGGAGAAAGCTGGTCGAAGGGCTCTTCTCTTTTGGCCTGGCGGCAGAAGCGGTTGTTCTCCATGGGTCTGGCCTGACTCCATCCTCTCACGAGGAGCTGCTCTCCTGTCCCAGCTGTGGGTACAGGCTCAGCTCAGTCCTCAGGTTGGGTTCCCCCTCCCTTGCTGTGTGCTGGTTACTGTGCGTAGGGACATGTACGTGTCGGTTTTCAAAAGCTGAGACTCATGGTAGTGAACGGGTGACACAGGATGAAAATTACAGAGGGTGAATTAGGAAAAAAACCACCAATGTTCTGTGCTTTTTATGCAAAATGACGTTTGCCTTGCCATCACTATGGGGCCAGAGATTGAATCCCTCAGCCTGGGGATTAAGGTCGAATTTGTGTTTGCTGAATAATTAATGGAAAAGCTGAGACTCCTGACTAGCTGGGATCAGTAGGAAGTTACAGTCTGCAGCTCTGTGCCTTGGCCAGGCAACATTTTCACTCTGCTGGGTGAAAAATCCCGGGGTTTTCAGGCTGCTGAATGTTGTTAATCATTGTCCCAGCTGATCTGAGTGGCAGGTTTCCTTCTGATGCCCAGTCTTTCATGAGGGGTGAAAGAAAAATCTCATTGGCTGATTTATCTGCCCTGTAATGAAAATAAGTGTTCCTGCTACACTGTTTACAGCTTTTGCTAGCTGAGCCTCTGGAATTGCATCACGGAAAAGACTCGGGGAGAAACTTGCCTTTCTCAGTGCTCTGTTCTTTGTTCTCTTTCTCTTAACCCATTTCACAATTCTTACCTGGTCTGCAATTTAAAGAGAACAGTTGCTGACAGAGGGTTTATGTAGGCTGCAAATGCATGAGCGCTCAACACGGTTTAACTGGAAGTCTGCACTGGAGTTCCACCTTTTAAGCTGAATGTGCCTTGGACATCGTTTTCTACATCAGAGTTCAACAGAGCGTCCTCACCTGTGCTTGCAGTAACCCCAGGTAAGCATCAAACTTCATCCTATCGATAGCAACAGTTAATGTGTTCTTTTGAAAACCTTATGGCATGGCATGTTTTACCTAGTAAAATCTTTGAAATGATAGAAAGGAGTGTAAAAATGCCCTATCTTAGTAATATTGTACTCATCATAAACTCAGTCTCTGCAGGTACCTGAAAGAAAGCAGCGTCCCAGCTTGCGGTCAGATTACAAGTTTCATTATGTTTTAAAGTAGTGATCGCGCTTTCTTATTTCTAGAACAGCATATGACAGATACATCTGCTTGTAAACATATGGGAAATTTTTCTTAACACTGCTGATCCTCTACTATTCTTTCCTTCTGACAATTCAGCAAACAGAAGGCAGGTGCAAGGATTTTTGGCAATAACAAGATTGTGTGACTTGTTATTAAAAAACCAAAATGCAATGAAATGGTTGTCTTACACTACAGACCTAGCTTTGTGCAGAACGTAGCCGTGAATTTTTGAGATAGCGCACAGAACAAACCAGGATAGCAAGAGTTTTATTTCCCCTTCTAACTATCCTTCCAATTATAATTATGGTAAAGACCTGAGCCCTGACCCCGAGAAGGCAGTTTGACTTAGTCACTGGGCAAAGTTGCGCATACAAAATAGCAGATCCCTAGTTCCGGGAGAGAAATTTTAACTGGTCAACGGGTAGAGCAGCTCTAGGCCACCTGAAAGGGGAAGCCAGACTTGCCCGGCTCTTCGAAGGTGGCTGGGTTTGTTTCTTTGAGGGGGACGTAGCTCGCGCGCGCAGCAGTGGCAGCACCCCATTTGGGTGGGGGGCAGGCACAGTCATCCAGGTTAAGTGAACCAAATTCCTCACGGTTGGGCATTCCTTACTCTGCAGCGCCAAAAGCTGCTCTCTAGCTGAAGCCATCGTATGCGCTGCGTCACCCAAATTAGTGGAGCTTGAAGAAACCAAATTTCTAGATGTATGAAGAAAGATGTTATATTACAGTGATATTTACTTCATATTGTTTCTAGATGAGCAGAAGCTTGTCTCTAAGGATATCACTGCACCAGTACCTATCTGAGATTAAAATGCAAGAAATACTTGCAATCAAACCAGTTTAATTCATGTATATTTGTACAATTTGTATAAAAAAGGAAAAAAAAAAAAGAAAAATAGGTACTTGCAGACATTAACATAAAGACCAAACAATATTTTCTATTTATTTAAAAAGCTTTAAACATACAGAAGCAAACCCCTAATTATAAATGCATCATTATGCATAGATTTTACTGTTTACACCATACTGCTGGCTGCTTTTATTTTTCATCCAGGAATCTATTTAAACTCCAAGAATTCTTAAACATTCCTCTGAGCTTCCTGGCCTCAGAACTGCTGTCTATCTTATCAAGTCATTGACCTCCAGCTGAAAACATTGCTCTAAAAAAAGAAAAAGTCAAATCTTTAATAAACAATTAAAAGTGCATTAACTGTAGAATTGTTTAATTTCATAAATGTTTAAACAAGTCAGTGAAAAACACCACCCTGTGAATTAGCTTTTTGCATTATTGATTGTAAAGTATCTTTTTAATAAGATTTTGATATTGCAAACTTTAGTCTTTTCTATTTTATTTTGCGCAACTGTTCAGTCGCACGAAGTGTAGTATTCCTGAAATACCCACTGCAGTACATTAACACTATTTTACATTTTTAACTGTGTATACAATGCTCTTTGCTGTATATCCCCGTTCCTTCTTACAACAAAATAATTTAGCTCAATGAACAGAAGCCCACTTCTAAAAGGTGTTTTAGTTCTTCTTGTATTTTGCAGGAGACAAATGCCTATTTCATTCTAAACAAATTCAAAAGAATGTAACTTCCCGGTAGCTAAAAACGAGGGTTGGGGTGGTTTTTTTTGTTGTTTTTTTCTTTTCTTTTTTTTTTTTCTGTACACAGGTTTAGATAAAAAAAGTGATGGCTATTCTGCTTAAGTGTCCTTGATAAGAGATTACTGCCTCTTACAACATCTATATCCAATTGTATCTATTACTTCGATGATCTCTAGCAAAAAATAATAATCAATGAATGGTTTCATAAACAACAGGTGATTAAAGTAAAGGATTTATTATAATCTGCTTACAGTTGTTTGCAAAGACAGACATACGTTTTTGCATAAAGATATAAATTGCTTTTTAAAACTAATTTTAGTGTGTTTAATTATATGAAGTTTCTGTGAATTATGAATTGTACCAAACCAAGATTAAAAGTAATAAGGTACAAAAATAGGAGCAAACAGACAACAATTTGGACTGGGACAGGCATTTAACAGTGAAGTGTAGAATATGGCTTTGCTATCTTAATCAAGCAAAGTTACTCTCAGACAGAAAAGGAGGCAGTAACTTTGTTAATATAAAAAGCTGCTGCAGACTGTATTCACCCAGAACCTGGCTTTGAAATTTTCTATTTCAGACTTTAAAAAAAAATGTAAATGAAAAGATGGATATACGACTGTGTCTTTACTGTAAACAACCAGTCTGCATGCTGTGTATCTCACGTTGGAAGTTTGGCTTTCATATTGCTGTGCAGGTCAGTATTTAAAGATCTGCCTATGAATTAGACTTCCAAAATGCAAATAATATATGTATGTATATATTTATATATAAAAAACCTCTCTGAATACAGTCTTTACAGATTACCCATTGCATAAGGCAGGTGTCATTTAAAAAGACAAGTAGCACTGACTGTCTTCAGTGCACCAAAGCGCACCTCAAAATTTGGACTCGGAAAGGGTGTAGAATTCTGAACTCGACCACCGTTTAAAAGAAATGCTACATTCTGACCGGCCAAGGGACAAACTAGAGCTCAAAAACACCAGTGGCACCCAGAGAGAATGCTAGAGATTAGGACTCTGAAAAACTAGTCTATTTAAACATGAGCGTACATTAGCAACAGTTGAGCCTCAGAAAAGTCCACCTGTCCTCTACTCTACTCCAAAATTTTGTATTTGCTTATAAATTGTGAAATAGTGAAAATCACCTCAAAAATTTTTTTCTTTGCAGTCTTATTCTAGAGAAAACATTTTTGAGACAAAATCAAACCGAGTTGAAGTTGTAGTGTGAACGTTTTGTCTTCTCGGATGAATTCCGATTATTACAAAAATGCTTACAAAATTACATACGCTTTTAGTTTATCACTAAAAATTCTACTTGGCTAATCTGCCCTTATCAGCACCTTACCATCCCTCTCACCAGTACAAATCTGTTCAACATACTTACTGTAATGATCTGCATGTTCCCTTTATCATAATCAGAAATCGCTCTCCCCCATCTGAAATAATAATCTGACCTTTTAAGATGTTTTATGTGTCCAGTATTCAAAGGAAAAACAAACAATCGGGGAAACCTTAATAAAAAAAGAAAAATCATTCAACATCTTATTCACCCCTGTCCCCCTGAGAGAGAAAGGGAACAGAGGGCACGAACTCACTACATCATTAAGCTGGCGAAAGCTTTGGAGAGACCGTAATTTGTCTTGTTAAATGAAACCTTTGTGAAGTGGCAAACACAACAGTGTCGTTTCCTACAAAAACATGAAGCAGGATTTCTAAGATGTGCTCAAGTCACATACGCTTGCAAGCGAGACAAAAGGGAGGAAAAGAGAGAGGAAAAGAGAAAGGCTTAAATACAACTGAAAAGGTTAAGTGTGGTTATTTACAACAGATACTGTAGGATGGTAAATTAGATATGATGCTAAAAAAGGCACAGCTTTCCCTTTCTTAAATACACTGTAAACGGTTCATTATGCATGCAGAACATTTCACTTTACAAAAAAATTACCTTGTTTGTTTAGACAAAGATAGTACTTAAATAGTCTCCAGCAAAATAGAGTTCTTTCAAAAATACTTTCCCGTTCATCCTATTAACCATTAAAGATTTTTTTGTCTCATTTACAAAAGTTCCTTACACCTTATTTCAGGTCCTTCACAATTTATACATACAGCAATGTACAGTACAGCAAAAGACTGCAAAAAATTATTTGTAAAGCCAGCACAATAGATACTATAAATTGATACCAGGGCATTTGTTTTCACATCTTATCCTTTTTAATTAAATAGTAAATGGACACTTAACACAGTGTATGTCTTCTATGGGTGGGATAACATGGGATAACAAATGCCACGGGTGGGGATAACAGAGTATTCCACACCAAATGTTCTGTTATTACTTTACACGTTAGGGATTGTGTGTGTGTGTATATATGTGTATATATATAGGTTTTGTTTGTTTTTTTACAACAAAAGAATATTAATGCCCCATATTGACTTTACGTTTTATGTGCAAACCAAGGGTAAGCTTTAAAAAGTTCTCATTAGTTCTCGAACCCTTTTAAAACAAGCAAACAATACCAGAAACTACATGGCATATTTAAAACTCCATCTGTTAAAATATCAAAATCAAAGAGTTATTGACTAGATATGGCTTTTCATCCAGAGGAACAGGAACATTTTCTAAGTGTTTTAAGGGTTATGGGGTAATTTCCAAACATCTAGGTCTTGCCAAATCCGAGTCAACTGCTTTCCATTCCCCAAACCCTTCATACGATTTTAGACTATTCAGAGACTGCTGAACAAGTGTAAATAGCATGTTTAAAGTATGGTTTCTTGGGTCCTTCATGGGTGTGGAATAACACAGGGAAACTTAAGGCAAAGTTCTTCCGTTTAAGACATTTTCTATCACTTCCTGTGAAAGTACAGGGGCTTGGCATTCCCAGATTCCACCTTTGGTAGCTGGTCACTGATGATTTCCACCAGCATGGCTGGAAACTCTACTTTCAGTGCCTGAGACTCTCGGAAGGTGTAGAAACAGAATTCCAATAAGTCACTAACAAGCTGCAACACAGAAAGAAACACTTTTTAGGAAAGCCACAGAGAAATTCGCATGCAAACAACAGCTTATTGGTTATTACCAAGAAACGGCATCTTACTCTGACTTAGCAGTCCATTTGCAGGGGTTAAAAAGCAAACGAAAGAACTAAAATCCCAAAGTGCTACTTAACTTGTTAAAAATCTGCTAACTAGGAGAAAACAAAATACCACAGCCTTGCTTTTTCAGTGTAACTGCACTTTTCATTTCACTAACAGGCGACTGGCCACCATGAAAACTATAGGTACTCAGTGTTTGTGAAAATAAAGCCGCCTGCCCAGAGGGAAAAAGATCAGCCATAAACTATTGTATTGCTACATTACAGCTGGATACATGTTCGTTAAATCAGATTATTTGGTTAACTTCAGTGCACTCTCCAGAGGCCGCAACCTACAACTGCCAGAGCAGCTGATTTTAGCTCAACAACATGAACGCAGTGTCACACTCTGCCATTTCAGGTGTTACCGCGTCACAGTCCATATGAGATTGTTCATCTGGTAAAGTATTTCTATATGCATATATAAATACATTTCTTAATACACACACCTCAAGCTTTTTTTTCCGCTTACAACTCATTAAAATATAGAGGCAATATTTAGGGAAGTAGTTCTTTTTGAAAAAAAAAAACAAACCAAAAAACCCAACAAAACCCAACCCCCTAAATTCTCTATTTTTGTAGTGGTGACTAGCAGCACACTTTTCCTTTCTCTCAGTGGATTAAGCATAATGCTGAGAATTTTAAAGGTAACAATTTCTAATTAGCTCTTCAATGACAGAGAAGGAAGCTTTGCTCTCTAACAGCCCAAGTACCGAGTTAGCCGTGGGTGCGGGACTGCCTCCACCAGCAGAACAAACCTGCGCCGTGGCACTGCTTTGGCTTCTGCTGGGCACAAAAGGTTTTCACGGGTGAAACCGTATCACAGTTCTCCAAAACAGCAACTGACAGCCCTTTTGTAATCCTAATAAAGGTGGTCTCCAGCTGTAAGAGGAATGTGAGCTGAAGCACTAAATGGCATACAGGTGCCATGAGCTTTTTTGGTGTGTGGGGAAAAAAAATACCGTGCGTCTTCAAAGCACCAATAAATTTAGTCTGATTTTTTCTACCTTGTCTCAGGTGCTGGTGTTCTCATTTGTCAGTTGCAGAGCTTCATTTTGGTCTACACATTATGGGAAACTTACTCACACTACAAGAATGAACGTTAATTTTGGCTTCTGAGCATTTTAATTTGTTTTGTCTCTTGTTTTGTGCAATTTTCTCCACATAAAATTGCAAACTGCAGCTTATCTTTGCTATAAACCAAAGATGCCATCTGAGCCAGAGAACTGTGAAGAGATGACCTCTTCTAGCATCACTGCTCCAGGAATTACTTCTGTTTTAATGATAAAAACATGGCAAAGCGATCTCACGGCTCAACCTACACGCACGCAGGCTTTGGCTGGGTTAGTTTTACATAGTACTCTGCTACTAAAGGTCATGAACAAGTACTCCTTGGGTGTATCAAAGAGAATGTTGTTGCCAAACTAGGCTTTTTGGTTGCCATGTTCTAAATGAATGTCTTAAAGCCTTACAGGAAGTTGGACCCTTTGAGATCTTTAAGAAAAACAGCGCAAGTCAGTCAAGAGGCAGAGGCAAGTCTGCTGCCGAGACATACGTGAAAGATGTGCATCTAGGTTTCACTTAGCGCATTCATTTCCATTGCAGTTCACCCAATTACTGTGTTGTACGACTGAGAAAAACCTAGAGCCTCTGCTGTTTAAAAATTCAAAATTTACGCACGGCTGAATTTTGGTGCCCTGTGTCCTTGCAAAGGACTTAAACCGCTTCTGCTTGTGCAGTTTATCAAACACAAGGTTGCCGTTTCAGTTCTTAACATGTAGAGTTGCACTCTGCAGCAAAGCCCCTGTTAACGCTAGAGTAAATAAAAGTGGACTTCCAGAAGGCAGAAAAGGATATAAAGAAAAAACACAGGCAGCAACAGACTACCGTCCTGTGGCACTGTACCTTATCACTTATTTTCAGGGCTCTCACAGCTGTTCTTGTGAACATATAAGCAATTTATGGGCAACACAAAGCGCTGAGATCACCCGAACATGTGACTTTCTGCTCTTGAGCACTACACGAGTCTGTCCGCTGTTGCTTAGTTCATTCCCGATGATCTGGCATGTCATGAGGCAATGCTAATTAATTAAACAGAGGCAGGCTGAATAAGTAGCATAGACATAATTTGATTTCCAAGGGAAAAAAATGCCAATGTTCAAAGGTTTACTTTACCTATTAGGAGGAGGTCGTTTCTGCATATACTGTGCGCCAAAAAATTATTCCAAACGTAACACAAAACCAAAAGAAAGTGAAGGAAACTGTCTCTTGGTATAATCGCTACTGCCTCCTCCCTGCCCGCCTCATCAAATACCAGCACCTACGCTGAGCCTCGCACCCCGACACAACCTTCGCAATGACCCCGCTGAATGTGCCGCTTTTCCTGAACGCGAACACGAGGAGTTTCCCATCCCTGACTGCGAGTGAGGGGCTTGGGGTCATCTCTGCCACGCTGCCAACCATCTGTGCTGCGCTGAAGGCTCACCTTCCCTCAGCCTGCCTCGCCACGCTCCCGTGAAGCCTCGGAATGCACTGCGAGAGGTATCACAGAAAAGCCTGCGTGGAAACTATTAACTCTGCCTTCTTAGCAAGCTTTTAGTCGTATCAAGTACATATGCATGTCTGGTGAATGTGTAGACAAAAGGGAAAAATGAAAAATACTAACGTTCCTGAAGAGAGTATAATCTGTTCTATACAGTAAAAGAGTTTGCAGTCCAGTGGGGGAAAACCAGGATGTGATCGTGGATATTATCATAACATAGTGCATATGAGTCTCACCACAGAAGGGAAAGGTTAAGTTTACAAACCAATTTAAAAGAAAATACCTATCATGTAATACTTTGGTTTGGAGCCTTAAGGATAAACTATGTATCCTATACCTATTTAGTCTGCTAAAACTTTTGTTCCTCTCTTTCTTAAGCAAAGTTATCAACTTTGACATACTTGACAATAATCAACCACTTTAAGAAAACAGGAGTATTAGGAAGCACACCACGGGCGTCACAAGGAACACAGGACTCTCCCGGCAGCATCTGTTTAACTGCAGCCTGAAAAGCTGTGTGGCTTTTGGGGATGGGGAAGCACTTCCAGCACTAATTTAAAACAAAGAGGAATGAATGTGGGAGAGTGGAAGGCCAACTCAGAGGTACTAAAATGTAAACAATATGATAAGGTCAGCGAGAGAAGGCTGCCAGGCCGAGAACTGAGCCACGAGCAGTGCTCTTTTCTGCAGGCATCTTCTCGGACATTTTCAGAGGTACCATCCCCCCAGCAGCTTGGGCAAAATTCAGGTTCCACAGGCAATGTTAATTTTGAAATTTCAATACCTGCCTCTGCATCCCAAGCAGCATTCATCTGATATAGCTTCGATTTACAACAGGAAAATAATCTAGCTAGTCTTTTGCTTTAAAAGAGAAGTTGCCTCTTCAGTAAGGAAATGAAAAAGTTGGCTTTCATTTGTAACACAAAACACTGTCATGGCAGTGACAGATAACAAGTGGGGTAACACAAGCTATGCAGCACCTCCAAATTTGGCTTATGAATTTTCTAGATCAAATATACTTCTGATTGTTCTTCAAAGGCCTGTAAAATCCCTGTGCTCTAAGAACTCCTGACTACATTTTACCTGACCGCTTTTACCCTCTACTTTTGGTAGCTTACATCAGAAACACTGACACCTCCTCCAGTAGAGCAGCGTGAAGGGTACCTCTAATTAAGCCGTGTGAATGAAAGCACCACTGTTTTCACAAGCAGTGCAACAGTGACTAGAAACGTATTTACTTTTGCTATCTCCAATTATTTCAGCACCCATCTGAAGAGCTCCAGCTTGGCAGACCGCAGACGGTGCCATTAAAGCCACAGCTAAAATAACGCCCATTTCCTCGGGGTGCAACCAGGACATTGTCCTTACCGATTTAGTAGAGAATCGTTCAGCTCTCTTTGGAGCTGGTAATAAAACATGGCTCGGTACCTTTGACAGCGTTGCAAGCCTCCCTCTGCACGTGGGGGAATGGGGTATCCCCCAGAATGGAGACGGCAGCCTCTCTGGGTGGGCAAACACCACTAAATAAAATGAGCTGGGTTGAGGGGATGCAGACACACAGGTCAGAATTATCACGTTCGTGTCACCCAGACTGCTGCAAGACATGACAGCTCTTCTGCCAGCGAGTAGATCAGCTGTTAGCTATAACCCTGCACCACTTCAGTCGTTAATGATTAAGCTTTCTCTCCTCCCTACCCTACAGAGAGTGCGCTGCGCTTCAACGTTTTCAAGGCTACAGAAGTCTTAGCAATTCTGACATTTTTACTAAATCAGTCTTCACATTTGTATGCTGTATTAAGCACCTCTGAGAAATAGGAGTATTAATCAAACATCATTTTCCGTTATTAGGGTGGGGTTTCCATAAAATGGACTTTTTCACCCATACTGTTCTTCATAATTAAAAAAAAAATGAATACTTTAATGAACTCCCTGAAGTTAATACAGTTACAGTGACCTTCGAGCACTTGCAGAATTTTTACAGCAAAAAGAATTGATTTTAGTTTGGCAGTCTCACCATGTCCTTGTGTTTCCACAAACGGTGAGAACTGTCTGATTTGCCAGGGTGCACGTTTCTGTGCTCGGTTAGTTTTCTGACTTCCAAAATCTCTCACAATCCTGGAGTGTGGTATGAAAGCCCACAGTCACTTCTCTATCAGGAGCATCTTTGCGATTAAGCCTACTGATACAGCAATTAAGACAGCAGTAGGGTAACAACACAATGCTGAGTAATTTCTTCCTATTATTAGCTACAGCTATTACTGTCAGAAACCTCAGTGTTCTCATATGAAAACGACACTCCGAAAAACTTTCTCTGTCCGCTTCAGGAGTGGGTCTCTGCCCGTTTGCTACAGAGCACGGAGCGGGGGGGGGTGTGTTGGGAGGAGGCAACCTTGCAGCTCCACACCATGCAAACTGCGCAGCCTCGGTGACCACCTGCGCCCGGCCAGGCTCCCTGCAAGGACGAGCTGCTGCCCGTCAGCTGAGCGGCGGTATTTCGCATCTTGCTTTCAAAAGCCGCGTGTGTCAGACTGCGCAGGAGTCGGGAGCCTGCGGTAGCGTTAAGGGCAGGAGCAGCAGCCGAGGCCGGGCAGCCTTATTGCGACCTCCTGCTTTTCCCCCATCACACGGTGCATACCGCTCCTGCTTCACAACGGGTAAGGTTCAGGGAAACCACCAGCAGCCGAGGTCTTGATTATTCCGTTACTACTATATTCCCTTTTGTTCCCAGTCTTATGAAAAGCCCATAATGTAAATTAATTATTTACTCTGAGGGCTCGGAAAGTAAATTATTTCCCCCTGGGATGGGCTCGCAGGCTGATTCTCAGAGGTACAGATGTCCTTTGGTGCCACAGTGGCTAATTCCTAGCTGCTTATGGAATCTTGAACTCTAACCCAAAGAGTAAAGCCTCTAAGACCAAAGGATGAAGCCTCTGATTACACCTAGGCAGTGTATTTACCTCACGCTAGTAAGGAGTGGATAAAACACACACAAATTAGGCATTACCAGTATCCGACAGGAGCAAACGCGGAACCTAGTTCTGCCTCGACAGGTGTGTTTATCTGATTTAGGAACTGCACTGATTTCTTCAGGTTTTCTTCATAAACATGTGCACACTGAAACCACAGCGCTTGACACCTGGATGGGACATGGAACAACCTGAGTTGAACTCATTTTGCATGCTTGGAGCGTGCGTGCAAACCCACAGTATCACACCCCCAATGAAACATCCTCAGTCCTCGGTCAGGGTAAATTTTGAGCCCAGTCTCCCTTGCCCTTCTGACGACAGTAGCCAGGTTCTGCCCTCCTCCACCAAACACCTATTAACGTGAAGGAGAAGAGATCCAACCACCACAAACTGAGCAAGACAACCCTCAGAGTAGCCCCTGTCCCCATTAGAGAACTGGGAATCAACTTCTCACTTGACAGACGCATGTTAGATGCTGCACCGCACACCCATGCACGCTCTGACATTGCTGCCGCTTTTGTAGTGGCCACACCGGGCGTGGGGACTGGATGCAGCCTCTGAGTCAACGGAGAAAATGCCGCTTCGGAGAATTCAGGCACTGGGACTACAACAAGGCTCCAAAACAGCTCCTCAGCTGTGGGACACAACTTTGGCAGATCAGTGGCAGAAGTAAGTGCACCCAAGGGTGTCAGCAACAGCTGAGGGGCTCATCTGCCGCTTCGTCTTTGTGGGATTAAGCACCTGCAGAGGCACATTTGCAGCCGCCCCAGCGCGCCTTGCAAACCCGCCCCTCGAGGATCTGTGCCCTTCTTCCCACCGTCAGCTTTTTCAGCCAGTGTAATCCTAGCGCTCTCAGCCTATGGAAAGATCCACCTCAGCTATAAAGTATTCCCTTCAGGAACCATAAAAAATTAATTATTCAGCAGCATGAGCCTTAAAGAATTTATTTTTGTTTGGCAGAAAATATCAACAAGCAAATGACAGTGCAGTGCTCTGCCTTGCCAAGACTAGGGGAAGGTTCACATTAGGGTTTAATGTCATGGCATCTAAACAAAAGCCCTCTTAACTCAAAGTCTGTTTAGTATCAGCCAGATTGAAACCAAATTCAGCTTTTGTTCTGCAAACCGCCTAACCATACACTACACTCCCTATATGAAATGAGGCTTGCCATGCAAGATGCAACCCCGCCTGCCAAAGCCAACAGGAGATGTTGAGGAGGCTCCAAATGAAGTTTTTGATACCATGTGTAGTACATCTGTTTCCAATGTTCCTGCATGCCGTTTGTCTGATCACATCGCGCAGTTCACCTACGTCCAAGCGCTGCATATGCACCTCTCCCTGAAATGCCCACGGCCGTTCATGGGCACAAGACCGAGACCTTTACGTAGAGAGGTCGGTTTCCGCTTGCTGCACTACGGTTCTTAACACATAATGCTGCTTCGTGAAAATGATGCACGCAGGCCAGCCACAACAGCAGAAATACAATCCCTACAAGACAGAAATACGTTGACTACATTTCTGCCCGCGGTGCTCCCGGAAGACACCCACGCTGGGGTCCATCCACACAAGCGAGGCTGATCCATAGCACAACAGCAAGTAAATGGCAATAACCTACTCCTCTCTGTCCTCTCGTGCCGAGGGAGAGGAAGGGCGCGCTGCGTAACCAGACTGACGCCGTCAGCCAGCGCCTGCTGCATCAGCAACCACCGCTTCCACACAGCATCATGCAAATAAAGAGCATTTCGGTGCACGGCAGCGGTGACGCAAACGCCAGGGCAGCCTGCAGGCACGCTCCTACGGCCCAGCGCAGGTGCGCACACGCACGTGCGTGAAACCATGTTTATCTTGTCTGCCCGGCATGGGTTTCGATCTCTTATTTTTCGGTTGCACTTTTGGTGCTTTGAGGCTTTATGGATCATTAAATAAAGTTGCTGATTTTTTCAAATACTTAAGTGCCTACCTGGCCTTCTTGAAAAATTTTTTTTTCCCCTCACCTCGGCACTTTTCTACCTGCACATATGTTCACTGCGTGGATGAATGATTTAGTATACTGAGCAATGTAAAACCACCTCGTTTGGGTTTTTTTTTTTTTTGCTTCCTCATATTATATAAGCCAAGCAGACTGTAATCTGATATTCCCATGCGCTTTATTTCACATCGTCCTCAGAAAGACTACTTAAAAATGAGGTCGATGAAAGCAAGTGTGAAGGTGCAAAGGAGCAGTATTTTTATATTGTTTATGGCTACACTCAGGTAAGGCGAACTCCGCGAATGACGAGGTGCTGCTTTGCTCTGATGGAAAAGCTGGAGGCAGCAGGAGGGCTGAATAAGCATAAATTGTGCACCGGTCCCTTAGGGCTTGCGCTGCAAACGTCAGTGCTGTGGCTACAGCAGCATGTAAACATGGGGCCTCAGCACCAAATATATTCTGATCCTCTAAAATTATAATGGAGTAAGTTAAAAATACATAGGTGACAGCTGAAAAAGTGCTCCTCTTATACTAAGGAGTCGAGCAGAAAATCTGCATTTACATTGATGGAATGGAGAAATTCTGCCCTAACAGGCAGTGGGGGGGAAGGAGTAATTCTCACCGCTCTAAATTTATTCTGATGGCTTTCAAAAACCAAAAAGCAAAAAAATCGGTTTTAAAGAGAAAAAATAAACAAGTGCCTTTGTTGAACAAGTCTCCAATATCATCTCTGAAAGAAAGCACTGTTGTGCAGACAACCGGCCTTTTTAACAGAGAATGCTGACAATGGGACTTTTTCTTTAAAAAGTCCTTTGTAACAAAGTGCTCTATTAAAACAAAAGTAATGTAAAAATAGCTTAATTAAAAATTAAATAAAATGCAAGAGCAGTCTGCTTCCTCTAGTTAGCTCAGCTCCCAATGGTTAATGCCGTGTTTTGGAAAATGTCTGTAGGACACGGTAGCATTCTCAGCAAGTACGAGTCTGTCATCCAGTCACCTTCACCACACAAACACACCCATTTAAATAACAAATCATAGACACTGCCTATTCTGAAGAGGATTAGAAAACTCCACAAACGCAGAGGTTTGTTATGCTGCCCTGAGGTTCAGATGTGAATATCTTGCAAATGATTTTATCACCCATCCCCTTTCTTTCCAGTAGAACGCTACAGCTTCCTCCGCTGGCGCTGGCGGGGAGCAAGTGAAACCCGATCTCTGAAGAATGAGCTGTTACTGCAGTACTGATAGTACTCTCCCTGCCTCCCACTAAGATTTGCAATGTTTTAATGAACAACAGAACAATATTTGAAAAATAATTCCATATGTACATTCTGTAAACAGACCTCGGGCCCTTATACAGCTTTGACCTGAAGCGCACTGTACTGTACTGTCTCTACAAAAAACAAAATTTAAGTCGAGCACGAAGTAGTACATTTACATGCAGGCTCTGAAAGCAAGTGCTGTAGGTTCTTCATGCAGCAGAGTTACTACCCTGCCCACCCAGGATGGAGGAGGACAGTTTTCTCCTTTGCTGCAGCTTACCAGTTTTCAGTGGGAGGTGACCCACTTCACCATGTTTTTTTTACTGAGAAGTGACCAAGCGCATGCTGCTGGGCTTCAGCCTCTGCTCACAGCATCCCGCTCTCTTGTACCCAAACATGACCACAAGTGGCTCTCACCGGCCCCACGAGTCTCCCATCACTTGCTGCACTGCAGCGCAGCTTCAGAGAGGACGGACGCCAGCCCTGATGGCCCCAGGCGAGGGGCTGATGCCCAGGGCGCTCTCAGGGGGCACTGGGGAAACCCCCTCGGCTTGAGGAGACCAGTACAGCTGGGTCACTGGCTTCCTCCGTGGGGACTCCAGGCTCCATTACGGAGAGCATGGGGATACAACCCTGCTGCTGCTCAAAGCATCTGGAGAGGTTAATCTCTGCACTTACCGGTTGCTCCCAACCTAAGAGCTCAATGCTACAGATACCCCTTCCGAAACCACGAGCTGGTCCCATGCACAACCTGCCACAACCCTTCAGAGTCATTCAGGGCTGAGGCACCAACAGCCTGGGTGTTTTGGAACGAAACTTCTAGTTTCCCATGTCATTAATCACATCTCACACCTGACACACATAAAACAAACACCTTGCACTGGAATGAGACAGGGCGGTAGAAATAACCTGACAATGCAGTGACTCTTATACTTGAAAAGCTCAAATAAAGCTTCAAATAGCCAAGATGGCTCCAAGGTCTTAATACACCTTTTAAAGTAATTATTATTACAATCCCAGCTGTAAAAGATCACCAAATTAATTCAACATATATTAGCACATCAGGCATGTTAGATGCGTGACACGCTACTCCGGCACTTTTCCTTGAGAAGCAGCTCGCGGGATACTCTGTGTGGCACACTCGCGCTGTGTCTAACTTAAGCTAACCACTTGTCCCGCTGAAGAGCCTCTGACCCCACTAATAGCTCTGCTGACCATAAGCAAATCGCTGGAGGAACACACTACCATTTAACACAGGAGAAGGCAGCAGGACCCAGCCCTTAATGACTTATATTTTCTTATTTTACTTGGCAGTTGTCCTTAAATTCATTTGCTAACAACTTCTCTCAGATGTTCCTTTAAAAAGAATTCAATTATTGTTTGTTTTTTTCTCCCTGTTAGTCAACACAATTAAAGACTATTGGTTTACCTTAATGGAGAGATTTTTTGCTTAACTTGTCTGGACTCCCTGAGGAGTTATACTTACATCATGCATGGAGTCAAGAAGTTTAGTCAGTTGGTAGAATCTCTGCCAGCTTTGCCCAGAGTTACTTGGACATTTAGTTACCATCTTCTTTAGTTCTTTAATGTAATTTGCCCTCATTTCTTCAAATGCAGCTTGGCTTTTGAGACCATCCTTGGGAACTGTCATTGAAAAGACAGTCTTACATTAATATTAACTGTATTGCTTATTCTTTTGATGTGCATACTTAAAAAGTTACACCAGTTAATGGATTAAAGAATTAAACCTTTAAGCAAAGTCCATCATTTTACAGACATTGGTAAGGAATCAACAACATCATACAGACTTTCAAGTGATTCAAGCATCCTCTCCAGATCTGTGATTGCAGAAGTTGTGGCAGAGGACAAGATAACATCTCAGAAATATGACACATGCTAACCTCATGCTGAAACTGTTTTTAATACAACCCAACCACAAAAAAAAGGCAGATGGATCAAGGATATTTTTTTAGAAGTTGAAGAAGTGATTTACCATTCTTGAATGATTCCCCACACTTGGCAGAGGAGGGGAAGGTACAGAATTACAGCTGTTACGTGCAGAAATGCTAGACCAAGTGACACGTTTTTATGCCATCAAGTAACATCTAAAATTTCTTTGGATGTTAGTAAGCATCTGCATAATACCTAGAACAGAGCCATTATTCTGCACAGAACAGAAGACTATTTTCCAAACAGGCATCCTGACCCAGTGTTTGACCACAACGTACAGTTGCAAGCATTTCTAGCATCCTATCAAAGTTCCCATCTGCCAGAGGGATCATTTCACAGATAGACTAAAAGTGGAGTTTTCTGATACTTTTTACTGTGACTGACACCAGAAAGGCTAATTACAAAAGCAGATACACCGTTTCTTAACACTGCAAATACCCTGGCACTCCAGCAGGTTCTGCCCCAAACAGGAATGGCTTACAGGGTCGGATCTCTAGGAAAACCTCATAGAAGTTATTAACAACATTACACAAAATGTTCTGGTGTTTTAATACCTGAATTGGTTGAATGCTGCCTAACCATTAAATATTTTTCTCCTCTGCATCTCTTAATGCTAATCCACAGAAGGAAAATAAAATACTACACTGTACAGGAGTGAGTTTATTTTCTAAGCAAGCCAGAAAGCTATGTCAGAGTAAGCTAAATGGGAAGTTACTTATTAAAAAAGGAAAGGAAAAAAAAAAAGTCATCTTCCAATTTAGCTTACCCTGACTTAACAACTTTAAAGATGAAAGACAGAAATTGTCTCGTTCACCCATTCCCTTCTCTTTGAAATCCTGTGAACTGCCTTCTATCCCACTTCAATCACATCATAAGCATGTAACAACCGCCCAAATGGCTCCAGAGTAGAAACTTGAAGAAAAAGCAGCAGTATCTTCTATCACCGGTATCTACCAGAGCAATTTAGCAATGGAAAACAAGGAGGAGCTCTACCACCACATGAGTAGTAGCAAGGACTTTAGACCATCATAGTGCCGGAAATGGGGGCACAAGGAGGAATCTTTAGAAAAAGCCTAGGAGGTAACGCACCAGCCCGCCTACCACTTGGTAAATATTATATATTTATATTATATAAACACAGTATTTAATTTTTAAATTCTAGATGCCAAATCTCTCAGTCAGTCAGCTGACAGATAGAAGAAACTGTCTGGAACAGGTATAGAAATTCAGTTCAAGCTGACTGAATATAGAGACACCAATCAAGATGAGTAAAGCCATCAGAGCACACTGTGACCCTTACACAAAATGCACGGGCTTTACAGTTCCATTAATATTTACAGGCCTGTATTCCTACATGCTGCTTAAACACTGTTAGAACCACTCTTTCTTTGTCTAGTACTATGTATTTTACCGTTCTGTCTGAAAATTATTATACCATCACCCCAGCCAGATTATTAAGAAAGAAAGAAAGACCACAAATAAAGAGAACTCCAGCAAAACATGAAATTCTGGAGGTTTGCCCAGTGTTTCTGATTTTACTTATTAAATGCAGCAATGCTTCTGGCAAGCTCCCAAAATCTATGGTCTGTGGAAAGCAAGAAAACAATTGAGTTGTAATGTGTGGTTTCTTCCACATGTAAATGGAGTGAAACTTCCTTGATGTGGTCATCATGAAAGTTTCAGAATAACTTGTACTCTGCTCATCACACTATTCAATAAAAAAATTTTAAATGAAAACAAACCTGGTGTTTTCTGTCCTAAGCTTGTATCAAGGTGCAATCATTCGAAACCAGGTTTGCTGCCTTCACATGACACTTTCTGGGTTTTATCATGGTATTCGTTTCTATTTCGCTCTCCTCTCTCGAACATAAATACCCTGATCCTCCCGAAACAAACTATTTTTAGTAGGTTTTCTAGTGAGCGTGGTGTGTGTTTCAAAGGGACCTAGCTAGCTGAAGTTAATTGGCCAAGCTGATCTCACCTCACAGATTCTCGTAATAACTCAAGGCATTAGTTAACATTCTCAAGAGGGTAGAATAATAAATACCTAGCTTAAAGAACTTTTGATATGTCTTTAGAACTCCTTCGGGCTCTTTTTCTAAAGATTCTCCCCCTTTAGGGCTGATTAAAAAGTAGCAGAGCCAGATCTCCAATCCAGACACTCTCTCATGAACATTTTGGGAGCTAGACACCCCCCCCCCCAAAGCACATCCACGTTAAGCACTGCTGGCTGCTTCTGCAAAGACAGCGAGTGACAACCTTAAAAAGAGCCCACTTACACCCCAGGGGTACCCTGGAGCACATCAGCTCCCCACAGTCCTGGTTTCACCAGGAGACCATCTCCTTGAACCTTCAGCGGAGCGGGACCTGTGGGTCAGACCCTTCAGGGCAGGACACAAAGCGCTCCCCAGCTGGCGTCGTCTCTCGCCGTCCCGGGGAGCTGGAATGGCTTCAACAGGAGGGAGGGAGAGAGAGAGACAGCCGAGCCCAAAAAACTTACAGCCCCAGGAGGTTTCTGTTAGCAGATCCAAATCCCCTCCAGCCAGGATGGGAACTGCAGCTTCATGTCCTCCTTCAAAGGCAAGTACTTTACCCACAGAGCTACCGGCTGGGTGGGACTGGCGAGGTCTGAACGAAACGCACCGCAGACACTGTCCCACCACCTCGCCTGAAGGGGCTGCCACTCGCCTTTGCTGGATGCAAATCCCTTCACAGGCACCTAACTCTGCCTGCAGCCAACGTGCCCACGCCACGGCCGGGGACTCAGGAGGCTCCTGCATGTCTAAATCTGCCCCTGCATCAGCCTGCTCTGGCGTCCTTTAGTGGTTTCGGCGATAAGCGCCTTCCAGTGCTGCACAACTAACGCCTGGCGCTTGCCATTCATTTCTTCTCTCAGCTTGCTGGGGCAGAAGATAGAGCGATGGGAGAAGACAGCTGGATCTCAAAGGGCACGTTGGGCTCCGCTCACCACAGAATGGGGAGACGCTCTGTGCAGCACGAGCCCAGGCAGCCCCCGGCCCCGGCAGCCGCGGGCGTGCGTCCTGCTGCTGGCAGCTTGCAAGTGAAAGCCAGAATAAGCGCAGCGGCCCCTTTGATCTCCCGCTCCTCCTCTCCCCACACAAAGCCCCCACATCCAGCCTCCTTCTGCTGGGGGAATTCTTGCCCGGTGAGTTCACTGAAGCGACATCACGAACGCCCACCAATCAAGCTGATGCGTTATCTCATCATGATGTCACTGAGTGGATCCCACAAAAAGGAGCATGATTATACAGAAGAAAGCTTGTTTACAGGTAGTTGGCTTTTTCACCAAGACTGATGGAAAGGTAATGTAAAAATCGCCTGTGTATTTATACAATTGTACTGGGACGGGACTTTTTCAACATTTTCAGTAAGATAAGACCAACAGATCTGCTAATTACTACACAGTGCTGTAACAAACACCAAGATGTAATTTTGTATCTTAAGAAAACTCAAAGCATGACACTCAAGAAAAACAAAGCATGCACTGTCATTTATTAAACTTTCAGAGCCCTGTAAAATTCTCAATTCACTTGGCATTGGAAACTTAATCCATTTTGCAGTATAGGTAATGTACATCTGTTGATGTTGAAGGTCACGTTAAGTCACCCAAACCAGTGGCTTTCAGTGTTCAGTGGGGATTTCTCCCCAGTCCCCACAGCTCTTACACTTTCTTGGCACGCCTGGCCAATATGAGCAGTTCCCGTACAGAGAGGGGCCAAAGCCCCTTGCCTGGCCACTCCTGTCCTTCCAACGCACATGTCACACTCAAACTGCACAGACACTTCCCGCGTTAACGGAGAGCGAGATCTGCAGATAAATCCTAAGACATAAAACTAGGCTCATCCCTGTGGCCCTGCTGGAAACAGTTTGGCTCTTTTGTCACATTAGTTAAAATCACTGCACCTCTTTGTGAATTGGAATATTTTCAAGTATTGCCAGGTACCTATGAATCCGACTTACCTGTGCTTAACAGCAGCAAAACTTTCATTATAGTGTACTCCTCAAAGCTAAGCTGCAAGCGAACAAACTGCAGACTGATCTGGTGCATCCCCTGGCACAGTTCGAACATAGCAGACTGGCGCATCCGTTCCCTGCAAAGAGAAAGAAACAAAATCCAGAGGATAAATACGGGAGAGCGCAGCATGCATGGGGCAACCCACGCATGAAGAAAGCAAGGTGCGACCTGGAGACCGAGCACTGATGGCGCAGAGGTCAGTAAGACACACCGCAGCTGCAAAGTTCAGGTTAGGTGAGGGAGCTGGGGACTACAGAGACAAAGCTGGAGTCCTGTCATCCCCCCTTCCCGAGGGACGCCTGGTCCCCGTGCTCCCGGGCTGGAAGAAAAACCCACTGCCCATGAACTTTGGGGGACCCAGGTATCGCCTTGCTCAACTCCCACGCTATCTGGGATGGTTGGCTGAGTTCACTTTGCTACCCAGCAGACCACAGGCAGCATTAAACATCCACCCCCCTAAAAGGAATAGAAACAAGTGTAATTCGAGTTTTATACACTGACAATGTCAATGAACTGGCAAAAATGTTTTAAAATGTGTTGGAATTCTCAGCGTTTGTTCAGCTATGCCCTGGCTGATGCAAATGAGCCCGCTGAAGGGGTCAGAACTGGTGCAACAGGGGAACCTACATCCATTGCATGCACGTTTCAAATGATACATCACCCATCAGTTGACGTACAGGTGGAAATGGGTTTCAGGAGTGTCTGGTGCAGAGATGAGCTGGGGGAAAGGATGGCCAAGGAGGACTGACAGCCTCCCACCTGCAGCCTGCACCACTCAGGGTGGTCAGCCCTGGCCCCAGCCCAGTAGCCTCCAAGGCTGCCTGCAGCCACAGACAACAGGAAAACCCATGGCAAAGAGCTCTGCTGCCCACCACCCATGGTCAGGTCCACAAGCCAGCAGAGCCCTGTGATCAGGCATTTCCACCGTGCCAGCAGACATCTTGACTCTCCTCAACCTGAATAACACAGTCCCGTAAAAATGTGGCTGGCAGGTATGGAAAATGGGGAAGTGGTTTAACAAAAACGAAGTGCGCGACTTCGTGTTACTGCCTGTATGTCTACCGAGGAGCCTGAAGTTAAGAAATGGTTGGGATGACCACTGCCTCAACCAGCAGCACTTGTGCATCCTTCCCAAGTAACCTCCATTTCAAAATCTCTGATTACTGCTTTTCCTGAAAATACAACAGGTCTAGCTCCAAGTGTAGGAACAACAAGGAAAAATGATTTCCCAAGTCACTGAAGTTCTTGTTAATATACTACACCAGACCTCCTACAGGGAATTCTTACTCAAATTGTTGCAATGGTCTCTTATTCAAACACTGAAATAGTCAAAAACTCTGCATGTTTTTATCTCAAAATAATAATCTCAGATAGTCTGGAATAAAAGAGTAGATCTCATTCATTAATACAGACTTTTGCCTGTTAAATCATAAAATAATAAGGACACATGGCTTGGATCCAGTTTACTCTTTTTTTTTTTCAAATATACTTTGCTAAATTTAGCTTCAGACCCTATCTGTCTTCTCTAAGGCAATCCTGGGCTAACCTATCCTGCACAAGTTTCAAGCAGAACGTTAGGATTTTGCTATACTTCTAAAGCCGCTATCCCAAACCACAACAGCTACTGCAAAGGGTCACTGAGAATTGCCTGTCTCATTTTGAAACTATGACATATATGCAGGTATTTAAACAAGGTGCTGTAATTGTTCAGTGACCACTACTTGTTGGTTTTGGTTTGTTTTTTTTTTTTTTAAATTGCTCAACAACAATTGTCTATATTTCTTCAAACATTTTTTCACATAATTGGGGAATTGGATGAAGTACAGCTAATTATTTTAACCAAGCAACCGCCTTTTCAAATATACAAATTGGCTGGTGAAAGAGAAGAATCATACTGTGTGCAAACAAAGACTGATGTAATCTTCCTGGTGTTTTATTTCACTACTGCCAGAGCAGATTTTATTTTCCTCCTTAATACTAATAAAGCGGACTCCCCATTGTTATATGGGCTCTGCACTTTTCCCCTGCTCCACCCTCTTCTCGAGACTAAGAACTTCCAGGTTTTTTTGTTTTTGTTTTTGTTTTTTTTTTAAATTTAATAGTAGTAGTAATGCCGTGTTTATTTATTTTTATTATGCATCATGGACTGCAGGGACGAAAACGAATAGAAAAAAAATAGTCATTGAACGCTTTGGACTGTGACTGAAATACCACTTGGTTTGAGAAGAGCAGCCTCCGCTGCTGGATGCACACAGGCACAAGCACACAAGCCTGGCCAGGAGCTGCAGAGGAGTTACAGACGCCACTTGCACACTCAACGCCGGTCGCGCGCTACAAACACACACAGAGTGACCCTGAGTAACTGGGACTGGGGGAAGCAGAAAGGGATTTGCAGAATTAAGATGCCAGATGCACACAAATGGGCATTTCTGAAGCTGCTGTGCCTGGGGTCCCGCTCTGCCCAAGGCTGGTGGCCACTGTCCAAGGCTTGTGGCCGACCCAGCATAGCAGCACCTGGATCTTTCCCAGTGTCTGGACGTGCCCTTAGCACAGACAACTGAGTACGCCAGGGATGGGGGTTCCACATTTGGCCACTGCATGACTCAGCCTACCACCCTTTGGGGACGTCACCCTCAACTAGACCAAGGTCCTCCTGCCTGATGGGTTGTTACTGCCCAGAGACCAAATGGCTGCAGGCACCTCTGAGCTGACCCAGAGACAGCTGGAGAAAAAGACCCCGAAAAACCTTGGAGAGTGATCTCCCTCCCGCTGCTCCTGCTCCCCTGCCCCTTCCCAAAATTACCAAATCCAGCTCTAGGACATAGATAACGATGGTTCCTAATTGACCTTTCCCAGGAGACTCAGAGGGATACCTACTGAAGTCAAAAAGCAAATGATTAATAAGGAACATTTGTATTTAAAAAAAAATAATCAAACATTTTAAGGTACATCTCAGACTGCTGAAGACTAGCAGTATTCAAAAAGAGTAAGTCTATTATATCCATTGTAAGGAGATCCGAGGACACCAAAGTTAGTTTCTCCAGCCTCAAGACATAAAGCAGCTGCCATTATCCCTGCCTGCATTTGACCTCCACACACACAAGAAGCACCAGAGCTTTCATCTGACACCACAAGCCACACAGCAAATACAACATTTTGAGGTTTTGTCTCGGGTTTCTTAGGCTTTCACAAAACAGCGTGGCAAAACACTGTGACAGCTAACCTAAAAGTATCCTGACTCAAAACCTTTTTTTTTTTATTACATTGCATTGCACTTTGTGACTTTTTCCTTTTTTTTCTCCTATGTTTTTCTTCGTATTTGTTTTGCTCTTATATGATTGCCTAAATAGAATAACTTTAGCAAAAGTCTGAGGTTTTTTGATTGGTGGTTTTGGTTTATTTTTGTGTGTTTGTCTTTTAAATATTTAGTCTTTTATCCACTTACAAATACTGTTCTCTAGTTTACCCTCAAGGAAAACCTGATGGCATTGTTTGTGGTGAGATAAAATTATATACAGAACTAGGTACTAAATAGTTTACTTAACATACAGCAAACCTGTAATTTCAAATCAGTTTCGCTCCTGAAAAATCAATTCAGTTGATTTATTACTTATTTACAAACTATTACTAACTACAAATTATGTTAGTTAATTCACTACTCTGTTTAAAGTAAGATAAACATTTTGTGGAGAGTTTACAGTATTCAAATTTGCATTTGATTTTTAAACCACAGAGTGTAAAATAAGAGAGTACAGAGTGTTTGGAAAATACAGATGCTGACATCGCAGATATCCCCATGCCATGAGAGTAACAACAGAATAAAGCAATAGAAATGGCTCGTATATTAGAAGAGATGGGGCACATAAAAATTAGGGCATGTCAACATCACATGAACAAAGTTATTCCTTCCTTAACAAATGTGTCATCTAAGAATAAATACTATCAGCTCATCACAAATGCCATTACCACCATGGGGAAAAATTAAAACAAACTTCTGTGTTGCCTTCCCCCCTGCCTATTTTTTTTATTAAGGGGGGGGGGGGAAGAAGCAAAAGCCAACCAACCAAAACCAGTTCTACCTCCGACACAGCATATAAACTTCTCCACACAAAAAGTGGAGAATGTGAAGATCTGGAATATAAGGGCATATATCTTTATGGGGACATTTAAGAAGGTAAGTACATTTAAGTAACAAAAGGCGTGGAGCCAAAGCTCTGAATCCACTGTGTGGATACGCATTCAAAAGTGGTGTCATTAGCTCAGTTTAGCTTAATCCTCCTTCATAATAATACGCTTTAAACTTTACACCTTAAATTAATCCATCTTAAGTTCCACGAGTGTCTCCTTACAGGTTTAATTTAATGCCTGGCTCACATTCTGCCTGACCTTTCCCGCAGCTGCAGCACTGCGGGCAGGCAGAGGGGCCACAACCAGCCCACTCCCCCCACCTACTGCTCTGCCTAATTTCTATCTGCTCCTGCAGAGCCTCTTTGGCCAAGGGTTCCTTGTGTCAACCGATCACCAAGTTGCTCACCACATCCCCACTGGAACTGAACTGATGCTGCTTTTCCCTCCCTTCCCCTGTGAGGAAGACGAGGTGGGTACCTCCTCTGGCGAAGCCCTCCAAGGCACCTCAACCACCTTGGTGGGAAGAGGGGTTTTGTTCCTGTTGTCGGGTTTCTCCCAACGAACCACAGCAAAAGTTCCTAGTTGAGAGACTCCCTGGTACTTTCCCTGAGTTCATCTTCACTTTCTCTCCACTTGATCAGGGATCTCCCCCTAACCCCTTGCAATCTCTGTGTCCTCGCCTCTCTCATCTCTGCCACCCTTATTCCTAAACTGACCCCACATCTTCTTTCCATGGGCAGGCTGCACGGAGACCAGCCCTGCGGTAGCAGCCCAACACCTCAGCCTGTTTCATCCTCAACGTCTACCCACGGAGTGCCAAATACACAGATGAGAAAGTGGTAAACCAATCCCACTCCCCCTGTTCCCCTGCTCCGTGGAAGTAGCCGTCCTTTTACACAGGGGCAAGCGAGGAGGCAAACGGCTTTGGCACCCGGCTGAAACCCAAGGGTGCCCCAAATCAACAAGGAATGAGCCAACAAACTACAACAGAGATGTAGGATTTGAGCAGTCACACCAGGGCAGGAGGCATGGTTTAAGGGAACTGTTTCAGACCAGGCATCCTAAATACCAAAATACTCATTAATACCCTTGTGTGACCTCCACAGGAAACCAAACAGCCACATCAAAAATGGTGAAACTACAGGCACGCTGCACAGAAACAACTTGTTATGAATAAGTAACTTATAATTTATGAAGTCATCATAAAGTCTAGTATTGTAAATCCCCTTGCTGAGGACGGAAACTGCAACTCAACTGACCGTAACCAAAAAAAGAGGAACCCACGCATCAAGGATTATTCACTCACAGGCGAAACTCAGCCCCAAACCAAACATGATACCATGCTTTATTTACTTTCTCATGGATACTATCCAAAGCTGCAGCACAAGGCATCTTCCTAAATTAGAGAGCGAAGCAAAGAAATGGAAAGCTGCGGTGGGTGTTTTGAAGTTTCATCAGCACTCAAGTGGCTTGCTGATAATCCCAAGAAAAACTGGGCAAAGGCATCCCCTTTCACAGCACCTCAAAAGAACAAATGTGCAGCTGAATTAGTCCCTTGGCCTCTGCAGCTCAGAAAAGACTTAGGAAAAGACCAAGCAAAGACTTATAGCAAAAGTCTGATGTCAGAGATACTCTTCGTGTTTCCTGATTTTACAATTTTTCCGCCTACAAGAACGGTTTCCAATTTTATAATCACAAACCTTTTGTTTGCTAGACTAAAACCTGTATCCATTTGAAGCCTGTCCATCACTTTAAATATCTCAGGGAAATTCAGAAAGCACGTTCCGCTGTAACACAACCAAACCAAACAAACAAACGCAACCCAAGAAGAAAAACTGCCGAAGGCCTGCAGGTCAAAACCGGTTTGGAAACCTCAGAAAGGAAGGGATGCTTTCCACCATGCCAGAAGGGGTCAGTTTGAACCTGGCAGAAAGAGTAGTGAACCATCACCAGACATGTTTAGGGCAAGGCAGGCAAGCTGTGGATAAAGGGGGAAAAAGACCAGGGACATGGGATCACAGAGGCCCTTGTTCAGCTGCTCAAACCTTCTAATCAGGGCCCTTGGCCCGCATTGTCTTATGAGGGGTTTCACTTGTCTGGAAAAAATTTTGAGGTTCTTAGGGAAAAAAAGAAAAAAAAAAAACCACCAAACCATACTATTGTAACAACAATTTACTTGTTCTTGAGGGAGTATTCTACTTCAACTGCTCCATCATGAAGAACAGTGGGAACAGAACGACGCTTCCTAGTAGAAAACTGAACCTATTCTTCCGTGCAAAGGGGCAATCGCTGCACTGCGTTGTGTGCGACGGCATTGGGAAACACTGCGCATCATTCTGCTCAATAGACTGTACCCAGACACCTGTTTCCCATCTTGAAGCCATTATAAACGCAACCAAAGTCAGCAGTACTGGAGCAGCATCATTAAGTTATTGCACTGATCAAAATCCAAGCCAAAATACATGCAGAATTCAGGCAAAACTCAATTACGACTTTTCATTCAGCACTTGTTTCTTATTCAGCACTTTCTAATCTCTGCTCGCTCTGCAAGCCACAGCAGAAAAAGACAAAAACATGCTCCCTTCAACACACTGCCTACAACTCTTAAAGCTTTAGACCCATCTCCTTCCAGCAAGGAAAAAATACCTGTTATCTTCCATCAATGACAAATGAGGGCACTCAATCCTGTTGAAATTAATGGCAGTTTTGTCATCAGTTTCTACTGGAGAGAAATTTGGGTCATGCCCATTTTTCCTTTAACTTGTCAGTAAGTCAGCAGAAAGAAATACCCCATCTTCAGTACCACCAGCGACCTCTTCCTCCTCCTGATAAGGCAGCAAATGCTCTCCCTAAGCAGTAAGGGATAGAGAATTTAACTATTACCCTGCCATTGGTTAAACTTCCATGGATAAACATAGGCTGGCAATTAGGTGGTTTACCCAGGAAACTGTTAGCCTAGAGGGAGCACAAAGGTGACACCCTCAGACGACCACCCTGCTGTCTACACAAGCCATGGTGGGTCTCAGCCAGGTTACAAGATCACAGCCCCCAGCTGCCTGCTCTATCGTGCAGCTGGAAAACACTGTCCTTGTACCAGGCCCAGGGAAAGAAACAAACCAAACCAAAACCGAAGTGCCAATGCCTCAGCCCCCAGTGACAGTCAGGGTTTTCAGCATAGCGTAGGAACGCTCCCAGACCATTTTGGCTGATACCGCTGAAGTGCCTGATGCAGTGATTGCGCATGTACACGCTCCTTCATACAGAGACAGGCAAGCACCAGCAGTCATGTCTTAAAGCAAAGCTGCAAGACCTGACACCAAATGTCACCTCAGCTCCTCCTGCTGCCCCCACAATCCCTCTGCCCTGTCCTACCTGACTTTAGCCACTGCTGACAGTCAGCATTTCTTCTCTCCACCTACAAGGCAGGGAGGAAAAAACCCTGTACCCTATTAATCTGACACAGCAGCAAGGCCTTGGCACTACTTTGAAAATACGGAGATTTTATGGTGAGATCCTCCTGCAGCAGCAGGGAATTGGGCTCAAGGGCCCTGGAGATGCCTCCTGCTGCTGTGTTCCTGCAGGAATCTGACAGGCAACAAGAGAAAGCTGTTCCCTGCAAGGAAGCCCAGTATGCAAAAAAGACAGATTTCCTGCTCCAAAAGTTGCTTTAGTAACGATCTCCCCCCACCAATCCCGTCACAAGAACGTGTAAACCCACCGTTACCAAAGTAAAACATTTAACCCCACAAGCTTCCCTCCGGGTGACTGGGATGCTGCTGACTGATGGGCACATAGCTGGGAGCACCAGCACTATAGCAATGACCTTGGCAGAAGCTGCTGACGAACCCAGGACAAAACAGGGCCTAGATTGAGGACCACCAATGCTGGACACAGATAATCAGGCAAGGAAGGTAATTTCACATTAAAACGCACCTACAGACATAGCTGGTATTTTTGTGGGCGTTAGCCACCCAGGCATACAAACGTGGCAATTTTTTTACACCGAACTTAAAGGGGTCAGTTCTAAAAATTAGTTTTCTCCCAAGAAAGTCCTCCTGGTGATCCTAGAGAATACAAGCCCAAGTAACTGATACTAAGAAATTTAGAGCTGCTTTAAAGTTTCAGCTAAGTGTCCTCCAGTTATATGCCTATCAACAAAGGAACTGGCAACAGCTCATGGATAATGATTGCCAAAGGAGAGTTTCGGCTCCCAATCAGTAACAGAGAACTTGTGCTAAAATCCAATTTAATAATCACCCAGTTATGTAACCCTAAAATCTCAAGCACATCAATAGCAAAAAAAACCCCAAGTATCTTCTGGAATTAACAGTTAATTATGCAGTTAGCAGAATGCTGATACCAAATACTCTCTTTTGGTTTGCATTTGCATTCCAAAAGAGACAAATCACAGTTTAAATGAGAAAATACATAATTATGCCTTTACCAAAATGCTTTTTCAATAGCACATTCAATAATAAGTGATGATAATGTACACATGACAATAAACACCCTTTTAAACTTCATCAGCGAAAGGTATCTCCAGCCAGAAAAGGTGCCCATTAGGTATCGTTTTATACATCCATTATGCCAGGGCTCATTGTCACTTGCAGTGGTTCATCAGCAAAATTACGGCTATATTCCACATGCAGTGGCAGTTCTCCTCTTGTGCCAACAATGCCTCAGAAATCAAGATGTTGCTCGTGCTGTCATGCAAAGCCTGGCATTTTCTGGAAGTCAACCGAGGCATGCCTTCCTCTCATACTAGTTTAGAGGAACTAATTCCTAATTTTCCTTTTAATCTGGAAGATTGATATTTAACTCTATAGGGGAAGCAGCGAAAGGAAGCACTACGCATATGAAAGGCGTTTGGAGATGCCACCAAACAGCTCATTGATGTGGAGAAAGACTAAAGCAGCACCACGTTCAGACAGACACTCGAAAGGAACAAACCTCTTCTCTATCCCAGCCCTTCCCAGGGGGTGTCCAAAGACACCCTCCCAAAAGGCTTGTGGACATCCCAAAGTCATGCTGAGACAATACTAAGAGAGCATAATTATGCCAAGTTAAATGCAAAATCATCGGGCAAGTCTTCATGCTAAAGTCATAAAAACTAACAGTCAAACCCTTTCAAACACATCACAAGCTAGAAACCTGCCGGAACATCCACTGGGCCGACAGATGATCAAGATGAAAAAGAAGTGTTTCAGAAAAAACAGGCCATAGCAGAAAAGTTAAATAAAATCTTTGCATCAGTGCTCTCCGTAAAGGAGTCCAGGAAGGCTCTGCACCAGAGTCTCCCTCTTCAGCAAGTGAGCGCAAGAACTGTTTTCAGATTAAAGTGTGAGTAGAAGAGGGTTTAGAAAGAAAAAAAAAAAAAACAGTAAAATGAATAGTAATAAATCACCAAGACCAGATGGCATCCATCCATGAGCTGTAAAGTAACTTAAATACGGAATTGCTGAATTACCAACTGTGCTGTGCAGCTTATTGCTTAAATTGCCCTTATAAAAGGCGTGGAAGGTGACAAACGTGACTGATTTCTTAAAATGGGTCTGGGAGTGGGGAGGGAGCACTCAAGAGACCAGAGGCTAGTAAGTCTCATTTCTATATCTAGCAAAACGACTGAAAGAGAAGCACTCACAGATAAATAAATATGCTAGAAGGGAAGAAAGTCAGAGCAGCTTTGGCAAAGAGGTCACGTGTCACGAATCTGTAAGAGCACTCTGATGACAGCACAAGGATGTTCTGGTCGATACAGGCAACGTCTGTGAGCGCAAGAACTGTTTTCAGATTAAAGTGTGAGTAGAAGAGGGTTTAGAAAGAAAGAAAAAAATACAGTAAAATGAATAGTAATAAATCACCAAGACCAGATGGCATCCATCCATGAGCTGTAAAGTAACTTAAATACGGAATTGCTGAATTACCAACTGTGCTGTGCAGCTTATTGCTTAAATTGCCCTTATAAAAGGCGTGGAAGGTGACAAACGTGACTGATTTCTTAAAATGGGTCTGGGAGTGGGGAGGGAGCACTCAAGAGACCAGAGGCTAGTAAGTCTCATTTCTATATCTAGCAAAACGACTGAAAGAGAAGCACTCACAGATAAATAAATATGCTAGAAGGGAAGAAAGTCAGAGCAGCTTTGGCAAAGAGGTCACGTGTCACGAATCTGTAAGAGCACTCTGATGACAGCACAAGGATGTTCTGGTCGATACAGGCAACGTCTGTACGGCTGAAATGCTTTGCACATGCCAGGTCTAGCTGCATCCCACGGCCATATGGGGTGAGACCTAAGCAAACACCAACCTTCTCCTCCTCCTCCTCCTCCTCTCCTCTGCCCTGGTTTCCACACAAAGGAAACTGGGGCATGCAGCTTGGGTATGGGCTGCAATACTGTCTGTCGGCGTGCCAGCACGGGTAATTGCTGGTCTAGGACCTCCTGCACACTGCGCTTTGCATCAGGAGGTATGCGGGGATGCAATCACGGCAAAGTTGGATTTTAAAGCTATTAAAAAGATCTTCTGAAAGCTCTTAAGGAGAGCTTAGGGATAAGGAGAGGGCTCTTCATGGATTATTAGCAGCTTAAAAATAGGAGACCAAGCGTAATAATAAATGGACATCTCTCTCAAGTAATGGAGGTTACCAAGGAAGTCTCACAGAGCTCTGCACTGGGGCCAGGGCTGAAAACTGTACTCATACAACATCTGAAAAAAATCAGACCTATGGAAGTGACAAAGCTTGCTGATGACTCCAGACAATGATATCAAGAGCTGCCTGTGAAAAAGTGCTGGAAAATCTTGCAAAACTGTGTGACAAAATGGAAGGTGAAAATCACTAATTGCAAGACAATGCGGACAGTGTAATCATCTTCTACCATACACACAAAATAACTGGCTCTAAATTAACAACCATCACACAATAAAGAGACATAAGTGCAATTCAGAATAGGTTTTGGGGGCTTCTGTCTTTTGAAAAATGCTTGCTCAGTGTTTACTAATGGTCAAAAAAGCAAAGTGGGAGAAAAGAAGAGTCGCGAGCAAGACAGAAACTGTAATTTTTGCTACTGCCTAAATCCCCTGCGGTCTGAACACAGCGTGTCAGTCTAGCCTCCTCCCAAAATTAATACAACGGGCTAGCAAAAGCACTGAAGGAGGAGATGAGGATGGCCAGGGGAAGCAAACAACTAACATACAAGGGTAGATTAAATTGACTAGCTGATTCTTCAGCTCACAGAATAAATGATGGGACCTGACAGAGATCTGTAAGTGATAAATGGCATACACAGGATGAAAAGGAATATATCTGCTATTACCACAAACACAAGAATGAAGTGGCACTCCATTAAATTATCAGCTACCTGCTTTAGAAACATCAACAAACAAATATGCATAATTAAACTGCAGAAGCGACTGCCACAGAACATTTTAGATGTCAAGATTATAAATGTATTCAAAAAGGTATTAGGCAAATTTACAGAAGAAAGATACAGAAGGGTTATTAAGCACAACTGTCCGAATGCAATCTCCCGTTCAGAAAGTATCTAAACTGCTAGTATTCCGACTGCTGGAATGGGCAAATGAAGTAGTATCATTTTATGCTTGCCCTGATCTTAGGCTTTCTTTGCAACTGGACAGTTTAAAGGATAAGAAACTTTCTTCTGTCAGTTTTCACATTCTTACTTATCTCCCTAAAACTACTTTATCTCCCATTTTTCTTCGCAGTTTCACAGTTTCAACTAAAGCACCGTAGAAATTTAAGAAGTGTTTAGAGATCAGCTATGACAGGAGTTCTTCAAAGTTTCCTCTGTCTCTGCACTGTTTTGGGGTGCATACGTAACAAAATCCTTTCACATACTTCTCTGGATGGAAACTGAGCTGCACTTCATGTCAAAGTAAATAATAGTACCAACATATATAAAAAATTTACTGATAAAGACATCCACTTCTCATTGCACTGACAGTTTAGATTGTATGAATGCAGTACTCCTCTTCAAAATAATATAGGCAAGCAAAAATCATGCAGGGAGGAATATCAAGGAGTGCTTGCTGACCTTTTAACAAGATCAGTGATTACACACACGATTTATTAGAAAAGAATGAACATTGACAACTCTTATCAACAATCATTGCGGCAATACTAATTAAAAATGAGGTATTTGAAGACTGCCAGATGAAAGAAGATTACAAAAATGTACCTAAATTTAGACACTACAGGATTAACAGATTGTTAAAAAAACCAAAAGGGTTAACACCCATCATCCTGCAAAATGTAAAGGGGGAAAAAGCAATCTTTCAAATAATAAAAGAAGTCACTTAATGGCTTTATAACCACTCACAGATGATCTAAGTAATCATTCCCCCCCTGCCCCGGGGTATATAAGGTTAAAAAAAATTACAATCTGCTATTCTTAATTATTCAGCTTACTTTATTACATTTATCTTTCTGCTGTTACTATAGAAATCAGAATACCACAAAGACTTACAGGCTTCAGCACCAAAAGGGCACAGAGAGGCAGCTGCATCCTTGCACTGCCTTACGCAACACCAAATCCTAATGGTCCCAGCTTCCACAAGTATATTACGAGAGGGTATTAGGAACATAATGAAAAGACAATGAACATGCTATTTACTAATAAAATACACATAATTAATAAATGCAGATTTTAAATAAAATCTCATCTATTCAGCTGAGCTACATCTTAATTCTTAATTTAATTTCATTACTTTCTTCAGTGTTACAAAATCCTCTGCCCATTCACATCCCATGACAACATTAGCAGAGAAAATTCACATAAATCCCCATGTACTGAAGCTGGTTTTCCAGCTCTCTCTACCTCATTTGCTCTACATCAACTTTCTCATTTGAAAAATTTATTCTCTATTTTTCCTCTATTGCTAATATCAACCTCTGTCTGCTTTTAAATTTTAAAACTTCACACTTGGGGCAATTACCAAAGGCATAGTATGAAAGATCCTTGTAACACTACATTTTTATTTTACTGAATGTTAAATCTTGCACTGTAAAGGAAAGATTTATATTAATTTGTAGTAACCTTCGTTAGTTTGTTAAATTACATTACATACATAGTATTATTGGGTTATTTAAAAATATCTGGAGCAGATGATTGAATTTTATAATGAAAAAGCCATCCATACTGCACTACAAAGTAGAAAAGTGGCCAGTAGTGTCACAATTGCCCAAACTGCAATAATGAAAGGACAGTCACTTCTTAGTTCAAAATCCATAGCCTGAAGTTTCACCTTATCAGTCAAAAGCACCAACCAATATGTCGAACGGTATATTCTGCTCTTAATGTTTTGCACATAATATTCAATAAACTGCAGCCTCTACTGAAACCTTTTTACTGTACGGATTGAGCTGCATATGATGTAATACAATAATTTCAGAGATGGAAAAAAGACATCACTGATTCAAACGCTTGTGAAAACTGGCTGCAGTTTTTAGACTCGGTCTTTCAAAGTTCACTTTTAATAATTTTGAGTACTTCGTGCAATGCCTAGTGCTGTTTTTACCACACAAACCCTCAAGTCCTTGACTAGGGTAAAAATATCTGTAAAAATCCAATGACAAACAGAACAAAGTACAATGGCCATGAAATTCTGAACCTGCACACTTATGCACCTATGATTTATTCTTTATGCTGCAGATGACAAACCAAGAAAAATCAAAGGAGCAAGAAAACACACAGTGCATTAGTCACTCGGCGCATTTGCAAAATACTGTTGAAATATTGATGCTGTAACTTTAATGTACTAAAGTGGTCTCAACACAGTGTCTCAGCATTACTGAACTCTTTTGGTATCCCACATCATTGCTATTTTACAGCTAAATAAGGCTGGAATGGTAAAGAAGGGAATTGGGGTAAATTTCCTAAAAATAGTAAATGATTTTGGAATTTGAGTCTCTTCTTCAAAAGTCCCCAAGGATTTAGAAGTCTACAGAGAGACCACGTATAACCTAAAATCAAAAGAAAAATCAAGACCTGGGGGTAACTCTGGCACTGGGCTGGCCGTCTGGTTTCTCTACGCCAGCAGAAACCAACGGGTGCCAAAGAGGACACGTCTTGATTTTTAATATTCATCAGCAATGTCTTCCCAGCTGGGTTTTTGCCCTGTGGAGAGATGAAAAGCCACCATCCCCCTTCCTTAGGGGAAGGGGTGGATGAGCAGGGCCGCTTGCCATAAGGGATGCAGTTTCTGGCCTCCAGCTGGGAGAGGGATACATGCTGGGAGCACAAGCTGAAGGCAGCCCATGTCCCACCGCTCCTGCTGGTTTCCCACACTGGGGGAGCAAGGATCCCCGCTGTGCCATGTCTTGGCTTCTGCTGGGTTTCTGTTGGCGCTGCTGCACTTGTAAATGCTTTTATCCCTTCCCGAGCCTCTGAAAGGTTGCCAGCCAATGCCCTGACTTAATGTATGGGTGGAAGCAGATACCTGGGAAGTTGCCACCACCGGTGGGACAGCAACTACCCGAGCCTGTGACAGAAATGTGGGCAAGAAGGAACATCCCTTGCCTTCCTCTAGGATTTAGGCATCTGACTTCTGCACTGCAATCACATAAACTCCTACTATTGAAAGATTCAGATCATCAGATTTCTTCTAGCACCTGAACTGTCACGCCGTCTCTTTTCAAAAATGTTGTGGACTTCTCCTTCAAAAGGACACAGCCAGAGAAAGAGCAGTTTTAGTTATTAGTTCAATGATTAATTCATCCAGTAAAGGAGAGACCAAGGGAATTTGAAACTAACTTCCCTATCTTCCAGGACCACATCTTAAAAATCATGTTTTAGGCTGTTCCCTGTAGCAAACAGTTCATTTTACACAGCTTCAGAAAGAATCCCCGAAAATAAGCTAGCATTAAAAACATTGTATTTTGCTACATCCCTTGCTTTGTTCTTGCACCCATTCCAAGCAGCACCACTCAGTTTCCTGCTTTCAATTGTGTATAATTTTACCAATTTAATGCTCCGGACTTGAATTGTCCACGCATATGCCTGCCTCAGGTTTAATTAGATTAGAAAATTTCAAGCTAAAGTCTTTGGCTAAGTCTTAAGAGAAATTTCCTCCCTCCCTCGAGTTAAATAAACAACAGCCATTTTTTTCTGTGGTATTTCTGCTACTTTGTAGTAGGAACCTGAAATGTCTTAGAGCTTAGGTCTTGAATCAGGGATAGTCTTTTGCCACGTCTTAAGAAAATCTTCCCCATTACTATCTCTCTATTCTCCCAAATCCCTAGATTCATTCAAGGTAAGGCTTCCTCGCCAGCCAGAAATGAAGCAAAAATCCAACCGTCTCTCACTACATGATCCTCTATCATCCCTACAACTCACCCAACCTGATCGATACAAAAAGGAAGGAGTCACACAGGAAAAATGTTATGGGATAACAGAAATTAAAGGTTTGGTTATGGATACAGTCTTCAAAGCACATACCCAAAGGGCTTAAACTACGATTTCACAGACCACCTTAATTTTGGAATTTTGCGACTTCTCCAATTTGAGCTTGCAGCCTTAAGCACATTATTGCAACATCTTTTGAGTGTTATTACATACACAACCGTCTTCCCTTAAGAGTGTCTACCTGCAACAGGAATTATGTAGTGTCACACACATGACGGTCTTTTAAAGATTTACTGTGGATTAAAACTAAAACTATATATATGATATTAGCTTTGATTACAACTACTGCACTACAAAAGAAATGGATTAAAAACCTGCACATATTGTAACTTGCACACACACACCCCCGGAAAACACACTGGTCTATTTTATGCCTCTTTTCAGGCTGTTTTTAGTCATTTCTGTAACAGGCTGAGCAGCCATTTTCTTATCCCTCAGTTCACATCTTCACATTTACTTAAGCCCAATTAAAGCAATGGAATATGGGCACGATGCATAAAGACGAACAGTACACTTAATTAGATATGTAACATGACTAAATGAAGGTGGACAAGTATTTCCAGCCTTCCATACGCCTAACAGGAACTCAAACCACGTATTAGTAGGGAGGCATTTTGCACTGTATTTATACAATCAAAGGTACATTTAACAGCTATTAACAACAGAGATCCTCATTTGTTATTCGCCTTGTTTACAGGCCTTCAGAATAAGAAAGAAAACAAGATCATATATCATGGCCTTCCAGAAACATTACGACTTCCTTTTATTCACAGTAGTTAAGAGTAAACAGAAAATTCATTCAACGTAAAACAAAGCAACATAATTCTGCTAATGCCAACCTCTACTTTCACTCTTTTTTAACTGTTCATTGAAGAAAATGCTGAGCCCTCTAGGGCACCAAGTGTAAGCTACTGGCCAGGGACCTTCCTAATTGCTTCTTTTGTAGAGATGGGAAATGACCTCTCCAGACACAATATGAAGAAATACCAAGAAAATCTCGGCCAGGTGACAACAGGAACATAAGTCTCTTGAGCCAGCAGAAGTAGAAGTCATTTTAAGGCATCTCCCTTTCATTCTGCACCCCTTTCATTCTGCAGTAACGTCCTAAAACACCAAGTGCAGTAAAACTCTCAAAGAGTTGCGGCAACTGAACCTTAGGGCGGTCTGATGAACCCCATGGCACAGAAATGAAGGCCTTTGTTTATAAGTACACACCATATTTCCAAGTTCATGGTACTCAAAAAGTAAAGGTAAGATCAACCTTCAGCAATTCCAGAGCAAAGATTCAAAGCAGTGTGTTTCACAGACAGGAACATACATTATGTTTTGTGCTGATCTGAATGGTTTCTACACTGAACTGTATTGGATGACTTGTACAATTCCAGTAACCCACCTCTGACCTTATGTCCAGACTGGGAAATGCACTGCATCTCTTGAACTTGGAATCACAAAATAATTTAGCTTGGGGGGGACCTCTGAATGTCTCAAGTCCAACCATCTGCTTGCAGCAGGGCTAATGTCAAAGTTGGAGCAGGCTGCTTGGGGCTTTGCCCAGTCAAGGCTTGGACATCTTCAGAGACTCCAGTGCCTCTCTGGGCACCTGACTATTTCACCATCTCATTATGAAATTTCTCCTCCTGCTGCCCAGGAGGCACTTTGTTCTCCTAGACTTTCTATTGCAGCCTCTCATCCTTCCACTGTGGGCACCTCCACAAGGAGTCTGACTCCATCTTTTCTACAACAACTCATCAGGAAGCTGAAGGCTGCACTTAAATCCCCCACTGCACCCAGCACAGTCTTCTCCTGGATGCACGAGCCCAGCTCCCTCGCTGTCCCAGCCGGCCCCCAACCACCTTGGCCAACCTCCATGGGGCCCTCTGCAGTTTCTCAACAACTTTCCTGTTTGGGGGAGCCCAAAACTCAGACTCCAAATGCAGTCTCACAACTACCACGCTGAGCAGCAGTGTTTTCCCATCAAGTACGAAATGTGAGCAAAGTGAGAAAACCCCTCTCATTCTACAGACGGGCCCATTACTGTTCCAGAGTAAGCACTGAAGTCCTTACCCTTTTACCTCCAAGAAAATTTCTTGCCCTGATTAGCTACTTCAAAAGCCCCTGTCCCACATCTCACAGCTCAACACAGCTCCTGGTCATTTATTTTTATTTATAATTTATCTGCCTTTTGCTACCTTTGGTAGCTCTGCAATGAGTACATTGTTAAATATGCAGAAGACCAGACCACTGTCTTACATATGTATCTGGTTTTGGATGCAGGTTTTTATTTTGCACTCCATGACATCGCACTCCTATTCCTGAGTGGATCCCAACCTCAACCTCAATATAATTCTGCTGGCACCTACCTTCAAGGCTTGCAGCATAAAATTCACAATTGATCTCGACTTCTGGAAGCTACTTCTAGCTGCAGTATCAAGAATGCTAGCAATGCACATACACTTTTATTTGCAAGCGGGATTGATTTCCCTGTCCAATAAATTTTGACCCCCCAACTGACTTTCTTCAGATGAGGGAAAGCTGCTTCTGTGTTTGAACTTTTAGTCTACATTTCCCCAGGAGAACTAAACTCTTCAAAGTTCCCATTTTCATTTAGCTTTAGCTACAGATACTTTTTCTGCAATGATTCCCTAATGTCCAAGTCACAGTGGAGGTGCTTTCAACAAGGAAAATGGCTGACATTACATTTTCAACCACATGCAGTGAATCACCAGTTCCTTGTCTTCAAAAATAACAACCCAAACCAAACAATCCTTCTTTGATATTGCTCACTACTTTGGGACCAATCTCATATGCATTAATTATTAAGGAATTCCTAAATCAAAGACAGCCTATTAAGGCGGACAGCGACAAAGCATCTTCTTCTCCAAGAAAAACATTTTAGAAATCTTCAGTAGATTGAGCAGCAAGCTATTTTTTGTTCATTCTTTTCCTGTTGTGTTTTTTTTTTTTTCTTCAAGAGCACCCATAGCCTATTGATTATATCTCATTTTTACCTCTAGAAAAAAAAATAAAAATAAAAGAACCTTCTGGTATAAGCATATGATGTGACCCCAGTTTGACTGCCTGTGTATTCACTTGAATTTTGACTTCACTGTCTTGGAATAAACACTAGGTGACTAGAACAGAAATTAAATTATACTCATCAAAAGCAAAGCACTAAAACACAAACTTAAAATACGAAGGAACACATATACTCAGAAGGAATGGTTCCTTGGTTGATCCTTCTTTTTGTCTGAATGCATCATAAAAGAAGTTATCTTTCATTACTGAAAAAACATTTTGGCTTCTTTCATGGTTGCAAAGAAGGGTAATTAAGACTGTCAAGAAAACACATTGAACAGCTGTATATTGTTAAGAAAAGCACCATTATATGACTGCTCTGAAAGAAACCGGCAATTTAAACATTCACATTTCCTAGAAGTTAGATATTTTTCCAAGCTCCAGTAGATACCAAAAAAATTTGTTTCTATAAATCTTGGTCGTGTATCACTCATATTTCAAGCCAGCATGATGGTCCTAGTTTGAGAACACATCCACATACACAAAAAGTGGATGGCAGTATCAGAGCTTCGCCAATTGTCACTGAAAAAATCCCACTCTTTAAGCTACTTATTAAGCTGGAATTAGTTGAAATTTTCTTAAGACTGCAGGTATGCCTAAAAACCAAATAAAGACAGAGTAATCTTTCCAGCCTGCACTGAAAAGGACTTTAAGGAATACTTACTCATCGAAGATCAGGTCTGGAGCAAAATATAGGAACTGGCTGTTTGTATGTTTGTACGATCTCCAACTCAAGGCAAACGAAGACAGACACATCCATGAATACTGAATTAAAGTAATTTGGTCCTCAAGAGGCAAGTTTCTAAATCCTAGAGATCAAACCAGAAAACACCCATGAACTACATTGCACTCTACAGCAGTTGGCCAAACCAGCACTGAATACATTGCTCATTATTTTTCTAGTATTAATGAACAAGAGCAACACTCCCACAAAATATGCTTCTGAAAAAACAAACCCATAATTTTTCATCCCAGTGACAAAACATGTTTTCTTCTTAAGAAGCTATTATTCAAAATGAAAACTTTTCAAATATCGATCACAGACACGTGCAACAAACATTACATAAATCAAAAACCCCAACAATCTTCTCTCAGATGCTCATCACACACGCCCCTGTGAGAGTTTTCAACACAGCCCACAGATTAAAGACACAATTTGTCAAGCAAATAGTTCATTAAGCTAAAAGAAACAGTGAAGAGAAATTTCACCAAATGCCTTGCCGTCCTACCTGGAAGTATCTTCGCCCACTTCACCACCTGAATCATCTGCTTGCCGGCCAGGCGGTTTAAGGTGGAAAGCAGGTATTCTGCTGTATCTGGCTTCGAACTGTCGTATCCCGCATACACAATCTCAGGTTCAATGCTTTCAAGGATCTTAACAGGAGAGGGAGTAAGTGCTGGTGAGATAGCAGACATGTGGGGGACAAGTGCTGTGTTTACAGAGGGCTCAGTCACAGGCGCGATATATGTCGTTCCTTCCTCGGGGCTCTGGGGTGGTGGCTGCTGCCGCTGCTGTGGCTGCTCCTCGTGCATCCCTTTCAATTTCCCCAACTTTTTGGACTTCCGGGCTGTGAATATGAGAGCAGCACAAGAACCAAGTCAGTACAGAAAGCCAGCGTAACCCTGGCTTTATAGAAAATGGAAGCAGAAGTATCATCTCAAAGTTCTCAAGTGAAACAGGTGCAGAACCTTAAGAAATACCTCACTGCCTGCCGCATCGTTACACTGGAAAAAGGACCGAAAGACACATATAAGCTCATTTTCATTGCTTTACAGGATGTTTTTATAAGTGACAGAATGTCCAGTATCTGTCTCCATACAGACATGCGTAAAACATCCTAGTTACTGCGGTTGGCACCCATTAAATGTTTCAGTAGTTTATTTGTTTTGTGGCTTAAGCGAATCACTTATCACCTACAAGTCTGCAATTTGTGTTCCCCATTGCATTTGATCAAAGGAAATCTCCCTGGCAATGCCTAAAATTAGCAGACCTGGAGCCCTCCTAAGCTTTTGAGTCCTAGTACCCACCCTGGCTGCACCTCAACTTGAAACACAGTCAGTCCATTTTGAACACCCTAAGATAGTCAAATCCCTTTGCTTTTGCTGCTTTGATGCTTCCGTAAGAGCTTCATACCCTTCTCTTGAGTAGTTCTGAAATAACACAAAAAATGTTTACCCAGTTAAAGAAAAACACTAAGCCTCCTTTAACACCTTTCTCACTACTATCAACATTTCTCTAATGATTTGCCTTCCCTTTTTTTTTTTTCCTTTTCTTTTTTCTTTAATGCTACCCTCCCTACTTTTCTTTACTAAGTATTCTTAGAAGACAGTAACTCTCACGTGCTTCCACTCTTTGCAGAGATGCCAGCCATTCTCAGTGGGTTGCCTTCCCAACTTTGCCACGTGAAGCACAGATATGTAAGCAGGCAGAAAGCCCTGCTCCCGCCCCAACAAAACGATCTTGTCTCATGAAGAAAGAATGGGAAATAAAAAGCAAGATGATTGAGTTTAAAAAACACACTCAAAAAACCCAAACCAAAAGCCCATTGCCCACCTTTTCATGATAGGAAAATGTAACTAATGAAATAATTAAAATGAATAAATAACAAACTAAATTTAAATGTTTGCATCTCTTTGAGAGTAATTTCCTTCAAATACAGTCTTTCTTAGCTATCTGTAAACAGCTAAAACCCTCGTCTGGACTTTTATCATCCTGTCTCTTGATTATTGCAACATCGCTTTTACTGGCATCAGTAAATACAAGTCTATCTCACTCCTACTTAGAATACTACCGCAAACACCCTTCTTAGTCCATGCCCTGTCCCAAGTCTATCTCCCCCAATTTTTTCCCGTCATCAGTTCTCATCCCTATCTTTCCTTAAATATAGCGCCTTTTCTGCAGTTTCATGATCCTTTCTGGCCAACCTCCATCTCACCCCTCCTCTCCTCTCCATTATCGAAATGTTCAGTTCCACCCCAGCTTGCCACGCCGCTGCCTCCTGGGAAGCTTTCAAAGCTTGCCCTATGGGCTTCCTACTCCTAGCACTGTCCAAACCCCCCCCCCCCCCCCCCCCAAGATCCACAGAACTACCTCATTACTCTTCTACAAACTCCTTAAACCCCACGTTTTAAGAAAAGCCTCCTCGGCAGCGGAGCTGCTGTTGCCCTGAGACCACTGCTGGCGACAGCAGCCATTCAGCCATCAGTTTTACTGTTTCCTTGAAACTGGGGCGCTCTGCCCAGAGCCAGCAGCTGCGACTGAGCTCGTAGCGCCTGCGGGGCAGGATACAGACGCCCAGGGTCCAGGACAATGCACACCCAAGTGCAACAATAGCCTGTTGTTTTCAACACTTCCTTGCTGGGACAGTACCTTGAACTCTGAGGAGCTGGCTCATCCCACGATCCAAAAGTAAAGCTTATTTGTTAGGGTAAACATGGGACATTGCTATAGGAGACAGCGATGTTAGCACTCATACGCAAGATCTTGATGGTGCCCACTCCTTGATTATCACCTTGAAAACCCGAATACGATTCATTGCTACTACAGCACATATTGCACCGAGCCATAAATGCAAAACCTGAACATCAGTTTGGTGGTGTTTCCACCACATAATGAAAGAAGGACCTTCCTGGCTGATTTCAGCATCGACGTTGCTCAGGAGGTCTACAGAGAACTTCGGAGAACTTTGTGTAACTTTCATCACTTGTCCTTCAGAGAACAGGACACCATTTTATTCATTCACTTACGGCATGTATATCTGCTTTCAACAATTTCTTAATTTCTCTATGCCTGCAAACATCCAGACCAAGAGAGGCAGGTTGAATTTTTTAATAAAAGGATTAGATAAGCAAATAGAAATGTGCCAGTCCTAATAAAATTTAGTTTAAAATTCTGTTGTTCAACCATCCACAAATACTTAACAAAAGCTTCCTAATTACCTGAAGCACTAGCACAGATTACATAGGGAAACACAGGAATCACTGCCATTTGAGGTTGTAAGGAATAGGCGAGACAAGTATCTGTCAGGAGAAGTGTCACTGCAGCTGGTTCTGGCTCAAGAGACAGGACATAGGAGAAGACCCTTATAAAAGTCCCCTCCAGTCCTATCTCTTACTTATCTGTTACAAAACTCTTAAAAAAGCTCATTCAAACAATGAAGCACAATTGAAGGATTTTTTATCCTCCAGTGCATCAAGTTACATGGATGCTGACATGCATTCTTCAAGATACAATTTCCATTCCTAGTACCCAAAAAGCCATTTTACAAAGCAGCAGCTGATCAGACATATTGTGAAACAAGCTTTTTCCTCACTCTGCAAAATAAAACGGAGGGAGTTACAGGCAAAGCAGACAACTCTGATAAATTTAATTCCGAAAAGTCAGTGAAAATGCTGTTGTTCCCCATTTGGTGCAGTCGCACCTACATGACGACGTCCTGGTGAAATCACTGTGAGCATTAAATATAGTTTGCATTTACCTTAGAAAGGCAAAGCTGAACTTAGACATTTTTGAACAAAATAAATCCCAAAAGCAAAGCAAGGATGGTAAAGTTCAGCAGAATACCTGATGATGAATTAACAGAGCTATTGGCCACTGTAAAAAGAGTTTAAAAATAAGCCTGAAGGAGTAGATAGAGATTAGTGTTCGCTGTTACTATTCATTAAGTTTTCTCAGGCAGTATTTTTTTTCTGTTATCAAAAAGGACTAAAAATAAAGAACTTTATATATCTTTCATGTTTGCAGAGGCAAAAAAAAATGCATTCTTGCCATAACTACACCAGAATAAGAAATGTATTGGTTTACCAACTCCATCAAGTATCTAGCAACACAGATAACTGATCACATATTAAGACATAATTTCAGATGTTCTATTCTCTGAGAGTTTTTCATTAAAAGAAAAAGGAAATAACATTCTTCCATGTATAATACTGGCATAAAAACCTGTTTTAGTTTCATTTTCTTCCATTATAATCCCTTTAAAATCAAGCTGAGAAAAACATTACTGCTTGACAGTCATGTTTACAGTGAAGAAAACTGTATTTTTCATTTGGCTTCATGCCAGCACTGTAGCTCAACTGGTTTGGTAACTCCCACAGAAACCAACAACTAAAGATTAAATACATGCTTTGTGCAGTACATATTCCGAGTCGGTCTTTTGAATCCGTTTTTCACATTTCCTCTCTGACTGCAATACCAACTATAAGACTGACAAAGCCACCTCCGAATGGGTGGGTAAAAGCCGTGCTCATCAGGACTGCCACGTGGAAGCGTTCCAGAAGCCACAGGCTCTCCACGCAGACCAGGGGATGGGGTACGCATGGGGCATTTTGTGTGGGAAAGCTGAAGTCTGAAGCCTATTTGGGGTTAGGACAAGACTTTCATCCAAATGGCTGCACAGCCAGTGACTGCATATTATCTCTAATTGCAGGACTTCTTGCCCCTCCTATTCAGTGTTATCGCAGCCAGGATATCGTATTATAATCCTTGTACTTTTAAATAGTCTGAGATAGAGTAATAGTTGAAGAAAAATAAACAATCGTGAGAGATATGCTGCAGATACACCTGAGGTTAACACCTCAAATATCTGACATGACTTTTGTTGAGTAAGTATTTTAGGTCTTGTACATCGCAATAACAATAATGAAAACTAGGTGAAGCATCTTAAAAGTCACATAAAGTTGAACTTTAAAAAGGCACGTCCAACAGACCTCCTCTGATGCTCTAACAATAAATTACAGTGTAACAGAGGAATATGTAAGCTACAAGTTTGACCACAAACAGCAGTCCCTGTTCCTCTGGAAGCAATAGGCAGAGTTTTCCCTGGATTTAATATGAGCAGGCCTGCATCCAACATGTTCAAAGAAAAGGCTGCAAATTCTGCAAAACCACCTGTTATTCCACGTGCTTGGAAGACCTCGGTGAGACCAGCCTGCAAACACCAGCTTGCTTATCACCCTCAACACCAGTCCCACCTGCCTAGAAAGGGCCGACGGTATTGCGGCAGAGGCACTGAGGAAGGCTGACATGCCATACTAAAACCAGTTTAAGACAGTCTTGAGCACTGTTAAAACTTTAAGGCAAATTAATATCTTTCCCCCCTTACTACAGCCTCCGCCTTATGATCTAGCAAAAAGACGGGACTTAATAATTTGAAAACAGCTATTGGTAGGACACTGGGGTGAAATCAGATTTGGACAACTGGTTCCTTAGTATTGACCCTTCATCTGAAAGACTCCTATCACAACGACGAAAAAGGGAGGCCTGCGACTTCAGGATCAGGAGTTTTCGTGCCATCTATATAACACTGAATAGGCTTCTGGTTATCCACAACAGTGAATGCCACTCTAGGTGAAATAAAAGGACATTAACTGGTTGTGATCCTATTGTAAATTGTTTTCTGAACACAAATTCACGTGAACATCAGCTAAAAATCTATGGCATTCCCAATTTTTAAAGGTAAAGTTTGAGGTGTTAGGGTAGTTAGAAGACAGGTAAGCTACTGTACACTCTTTTTAAAAATACCATAGTAAACTTACACATGCTACAAGTTGGGTCTAGAGGGAGCTAATCTATACTCCCTTTGTCCCCAGGGAACATACACAAATTAAGTTGTGGACTCCACACAGCCACACGTCTGATAACTATTTTTCATAGGCTCAAAATTAGCAATTTTCATCAGCATTGTTGTTAAAAAAATGGGATCCCAAAATGCCAAAGAACAAAACGCTATCAATAATAGATAAAAGAACCCATAAATATTATGATTTAACTCAGCAGTTTTATAACAGTAATATCTTGTTTGCAGAATTGTATCAGTGTTCAAATTTAGCAAGTGAACAATCTAAAATGCTCTGTAAATTCATGCTGGCATCCAGTGCTCTAAAGCAAAATCTGAAGTTTAGAAAGTGATCCATAGTTTTACGCAGAGTGAATTACAAGATTTGCAATGATAATCCCCTGGAATTGGATTTTTTAAAAAAAGATGATATTCAGAGCTTGCCTTGCTGCCTATCAAAAAACAATTATTACTTGCATAGCTAAAGACATGATATAGACTACTAAGAGCTTTATTTATCACATACGTAAAGCTCCACCCCAGCCAGGACCAAACGGATCCTGACCCAACAGATCTTTATTCTATCCGTGTTGCAGAACATATTTGAATCAGTAAGTGATATCAAAAGCACATGGTAAGAACATATGCTACTTCTAGTATAAAATAGAGAACATCAGCAAAAGGGGAAACCAAAATGGACACAGCACAGAACACAGAAAGTGATGGAGGTTTAAAAAAGAGGTAAAGGAGAAGAGGAGAAGGTGGCAATTTGAGTAAATACACGGAAAAGAAAAAGGGGGAAAAAATATCACACTATGCACTTCAAACAAGGTATAATTTTGGACTATTTCAAAGTATGTACAATACTACCAGTGATCTAGGAAGTGCAAGGGTAGACAGTATGTTGCAAAACACAATCTGACCACTGTTAACTGTGCCAGCTCTGTATGCTGTGACAGTGCACACCTGCATTTCAAGTACTTGAGCTCCTCCATCCACGTCCCAACCTCACTGCTCGAGCTCTATGCCCGAGCTCCAACCACCGCCTCCTTCCCAACCTCAGCAGCTGTCAGCTTTCTCCCTTCCACCCCATGCCAAGCACTTGAGGGCTTTCCCACACCCCCCTCCACTGCCGCCTGCCCTTCCTCTCCAAAAGCCACCTACGGCACCTCGCTGCACCAGAGTCACCAAAGGATCAAGCTGACAATTCTCCCCTCGAGGCAGCCGTACCAGCCTTTGGGTGGACTCTCCTCTGAGCCTTCATCAAGCATACAGGCTTTGTCGCTGGCTTCCAACTTTGTGTAGATTGATGCTCCATCAAATTGCCACTTTTTCCTCCTCTGAATCTTTTCATCATGTTTGCCTGGTGCCTTTGCCTCACTTACTTCAGTGAGCTGACATCTGTTCTCATTAGATATTTCACTGCTACCACAAATAGTGTTTCCCTTCCCCCAAATCTGTTGTATCTTGACATATATGAAAATTTTGAGCTATCTTGGTACAGACAATTTTTCACTTAAGTGTCTAGCACAATGGGTATGAGATTTTGCTGAGAAATTTCTAGATAATAATACAGACATTTTATATATATACACACACACGCACACAAATGCATGGAATAAAGAGAAAAGCAGTAATGCAAACAAGATCTTGCACCACCATCCCATTCGCTCTGCAAAGTGCATTCAGGCACGCACCCTTTATTCTTCAGGCAACAAAGAAGGGAACAACCAAGACAGGGCCCTAAAGCTTCCATAAACCAAGTACCCGCTCTGGGAAGCAATATACTGCTTTTAGGGTAGAACTGCAGTAGACGAAGAACCTCAAAACATGACCCCAAGTGTTGTCCCATCCATAAGAGGAAGGGCAGGTACAAACCTGGGAGACACATGGACAAGTGGATGAGTCACTGGTTTGACTGGACAGACCAAGGGGAGGAAGCAAATGAAAAGCAACTACTGAAGCTGGGGACAAGTTGTACAGGGACTTAGAAGGAGAGCGCAAGATTATCATGTAAAATACACTACCAAAAGGACTTTGCTCTTGCAAAGCAGCGGCCTTTCAAGGGCGATTTCTGCAGTGGCATTTGGCATATGCTGAAGAGACCAAGTAGTTTGTCTAAACATACAAAGAAAGGAAGACTGCAGCTGGTGAGGAAGAAAATAGAGGTCTGGCCTTCACATAGCAAAATAAATTTTAAAATCTGTTTCTGACAGCTGTGACCCAAAGGAGATAGAAAGTGATAGAAAATCATATCACTTGCTGTGAGCTGGAGGAATCAGTAGTTAATTAACAAAGCAATGAAAATTTCCTAATTTCTTATCCTCCACCAGCAGGAGCAAGCTTTTACTGCAGAATAAGTGCAAAGCCAGTGATTCAATTCAGTAGAATGAAATGGTAGGCGTAACTGAAATAATGACATAGTTTGGCATTGCCAACATCATTCACAACTGCTCACTAATTAATAAGTAACACTTTAATCTGACAGGATAGGACATCTTAAAGACAAGGAATAAACGTGCATGAAGCCTGATCTATGGGTATGTCACATTTTATTTGCCTTTGGTCAGACCCTGCAAAGATCCAGGCACATCCATAAATGTTATTCTTGTTCTTGGTTCCCATTCAGTATACCAAAAAGGGAGGTACAGCACAGATGAAAGAAAGAGCTTCTAATGCACGCGGTAACCTATATAATTGTACACTATTTTCACTGGGTTCATTTAAACTTATTTTGGTTCTTGATTCTAGTTGAATTTAAAGTACTCATAAAACTGACTGTAACTAGGTAAATATTTCCCACTTATTACTTTGCTTACTTATACGCCAGTTACAGAAGGGTCTGCATTTTGTTTTGTTTGGAACAGATTCTAATAAACAATGCAGTGCAATGCTGCTCCAGTACAGCATTGTAAAGCTCAGAAACAATATATGTGAAGCAGTTTATCCGCTTGCTTTGAGCAGGATCAACTATACTTTGCCCAACCCAGTATGTTATTAATCTCCAATAAAGGGAATTCTGCAATATCCCCCACCTTCCTCCCACATCTAACCACTGAGTTTTCCTCCAACATCTCCTACATCGCGTCATTTTTTCTGCAGTAAAGTTGATTTCTCTTCATCATTCCCCCAGTGGCCATAAAGAACAACTTATCATTCCCGTCCCCTCTTTTACACCACTTTTTGTATTGAAAGACTGGTATCATGGCCTTCTTAATATGTTTCTCTCTTCTACACTAAAATAAATTGTGTTTCTTCAACCCTTCCTTACAGATTTATGTTTTTTTTCTAAGCTTCTTACTATCCTTGTTCTTCCTTGGGCAGTCTCTAGTCTGTATACACCTTTCTTCAGGCACATGATACAAAATTTCAGGAAGGAAGGCTCAGTTTAGATGTTAAGGAAACCTTTCTAAATGTAAAGGTCTGTGAAAAACTGGAGTAAGTTATCAAGGGCCACAGCAGAGACTTCCGCATTGGAGATCTTCAAGAGGGATGAGAGATGTGTCCATCAGGAAGGGCACAGCTACTCCTAAATCCTACCAACTGGTACAGGAATATAGGTGACAATTTCATAAGGTTGCCCCATTCCCACCACCTTGACCAGCAGTGCTGAAAACCAGACACAATCATCAGGCCCACACTTGCCAGATTTGACAAGAACAGAATAATGCCTTAATATCAAACGAGACTTGCCTATTTTTGCAAGAATTTTACATCGCTGACTCTAATTTACCATGCAATCATCATGCAACCATGCTTGTTTCTTCACTGCAGTCTCTAAACAGCTGCTCTCAGGTATTTCATTCTTGCAGACCTCAACTTGCACTTATCATAACCCTCTGCACTTTACTGAAAATGCCACTGTATTGGTTTCAGACACTAGAACTGAAGATGCTTTTGAATTCAGATTCTGGCCACAGAAGAGAATTCACAAATTTGTAGATTTACGTATTTACTCTCTACTTCGTTATGCAAGTAATTAGTAAAATTGTAGACCCAGAATTGACCCTCAACAGGACTCTACTTTAGATGCCCTTCCAGTGTGACAGCAAACCACTCACAGCTACTTTTGGAGAATGCCATTTAAAGTAATTATGTGCCCACTTAACGAGAAATCTTACCGTATTTTAATGAGAACTCTGCATTTCCTTCTGATTATACTTAGAGCTAGAGATGTGGAGCGGTGAATTGCAAACACCTACAGGGAGGTGGCACCTCACAACAGTGCTTGCACACATCTCATGGAACAGACACGGTTCCTCTGCAGCGTGCTGGCTTTTGCACGCAGGATTCAGGACTGTAGATCCGTAGGCACAGAGATCTGCTCACAGGGATGGTCTTTGTAGCACGGATAAAAGAAGCAATCTTGCAAAGATGGCACAGAAGCCATTACAGTTGCCTCAGAAAAACTAAGGTGAAAGCCCAAATCAAATCTTGTGTATTTTGAGGTCTGACTCAACCATGAAGCTCAGGTTACCAACTTGTCTCATGAGTGGGACAGTGATGTCCTCAGCAACCAAGGAGGGAAGGCACTGGGGAGGGTTTGGGTAAGAGACAGAGCGAATGAATCCCTTTTTAAGCTGTGCTGAGCTTCAGGCTATGCATTCATGAAGAGATAGCGGACAAAAGTGACAAAAGAAAGCTGAGTTCCAAAGTGCATTTTACAGGAATATTTAGGTTGTCAGGGAAAATGTCTAACACATTTGCTTGTTTCTCAGCAATCCTCAAAGTGATAATTAATTGAAAAATAACAGTTTCATAGGGGTACTCCTCCCCGTGTGGGAACAACTTTTACCAAATGCCAATTAGTGGTTTCCTGTTAAAATCAAATCAAGATGTTTTTGATAAAGCTCTTTAATGAGAAATGGCTAAAGTATGAACATTTCCCCCACATATATTTTACATAAAATCCCAAACTGACATAATACAGTCCCACAGCTAACATTTTTGGTATATAAAACTCCCTCTTGTACTTCTTCATTAATTTCAAAAGAAATGTATTTACTAAATATTTAAATCATCCAATAAACAAAGCCTTAAAAAAGCTTACAAAAGAAAATTATAATGTTGATGAAAGCCAATCTTAATCAGTCCTTTTCAGATGCTCCCAAAACTCTTATTTTACTGATTATTTATTCATTCTTCAAACGTATGGCAAATTCAATGATTTTTCAGCTAAGCTTTGTCTGCTAAATGCATCAGTAGTTTTGACGATTCATCAAATAGATCTAAAGACCAGCAGTAAAATACCAACAACGAATACGAAGAGCAGGTCACCTACAGTTCCAGCATTTGTCACCCACAACTCTAAGACACCCGCAGCAATGAAACATCAGCAGCTTGAACTGCTAGCATTGGTAATAATTTGGTTAAAAACAAAGTTAGGGAAACTTTGGAGAACAGATTTTGAAATCTTCCACTGTACCAGACTGAATGCTCTTGGCTATGATTGCTGGTTCCTGCCTTGTGCCAAGCGACAACCTTCCTCCCAAGACACCCATTCCCGTCCAACCTTCTGCAGGAGTTGCTCGGCCAAGTCTTCTCTCCTGCTTTTAGTTGGGTTGATACCCAATGCTAAGTCTGTTCCATGATTTATGCGCCCTTCATCCTGATCATAACACTAAGCCATCTCAATTGTCCCTGAAACAGTCCCGTAGACATTTACTGTGTGTGAAATTTCCTTTATGTGTTTACATTGGAGACAGAGGTACTCAACAAGCTTTTTGGTTTTTCAGAAGTGTCAATAAGCAAACTCTGCTGCAGCACCTCTCATCCTGTATCTTGAGTGCTCACGCTTCCACTCTACGCTAAAGAGTGTGCCATGCTTTAAATGCTTCATTTTTGTTCTTGCACTACTATTACTAGAACTCAGCTTGGTAAGTGCTGCACTTCCCTCTGCAGTCTTTCTGATTTATGTTGTAACGCACCACATCCCCACTTGTATTTTTCCCAAGGAACAAAAATTTTGAGGTACTTCGTCTCCTCACCTGTATGACTTCCATATCCCCAGTTTTTATCAACTCAGATTTCTATCAAATTACCTTATTTCTAATACATTCAATGCTGCTGGTCTGTTCTTCTAGAAATCACCTACCCTGCTTCCCGGAACAGCAATGCTATCTGTGAAATACAAGCTGGCTGTTTATCTTCTGCAGTCGTTTCAGCCATATTTTTCACCATCCAGTTCATGATTAGTCATTAAACCCAAAAAAGAATACAACCATGTTAATCTCCTGCTTTAATAAATCACACTGAACATTAGTGAAACACCCTGCAAGTGATATTAACTGCCTTCCCAGGGAAAATGCAACTCTGCAATATTACCCATATGTATCATCCAAATTATGAAACCGAGTATCTCTTTGTGACTGACAGTGTGGCACATTTCTAAATTCTCCTGAAGTTGAAGTAGCTGTGTATGAAATGTCAGTAATGGCTAAAATTGAGATATGTCTCTCTAAGAGGATGTCTAAATGACGTGCCTGAACGTGCTCAGGTCCACGTGCAGACCAACCCAGAAGCCACGTGCAGGTTTTCTCAGCTCTTTCTTTCCAGCATGACAACTGCATGGTTTTGAGGGCAGGAGAGTTGCCCTACATCCGTATCTTCTCTACTCCCTACTGACAAAGCCACTTACTGTCCATTCGGGTCTTTGTGAGCTCAGGTTCTACAGTCTTCCTCCTCCTGCACCTTCTGCAGGGATATTACGTAGGGAAGATGATTTCCACTACTAAAATGTTACAGTGTTGGGGAAAACGGGAAAACTTATGGCAGAGAACCACAAAAGCACACAAATGACCAGCACCAATAAGCAGGAAGATTATTACTTATACACTTATTTTAGCAAAACACAGATACTAAAAATAGAAAAGCAGGCACTTGGGGATTGGTGGGGAAAAAAAGCAGGAAAAAAGATTCAAAACAAAATATAAGATACTAAGGTAATTCTGAAGCAAAGTACATATGAGAGTACAAGGGGAAAGAACAACAGATTCACCTGCTAAGGCACAATCTGTGATTGAATAAATTTTCCTTGTGACATTATTGGAGTAAACCAGAGCTCTAGAGTCAATTTAAAACCTGTGAAGTGCCAAAGTAGCAGACAATCAAAAAAGCAACACCATGTCAGAAGAAAGAGCACGACTTGCATAGTCTTAGCATCATTGCTTCTTCAAAACGTACTGTCACACAGAGGACAGAGATACGGCATAGCTTATTCAATGAAGATCAGAGATGACAAAATCAAAAAAGTCTTTTTGCATGTGGAAATAACATTTTCACTTTTTTTTTTTTGTTTTGCACACAAATTATCTAGCTTAACTCCACTTACCTAATATTAATCACAGTCTGTAAGAGCCCTGGGACAGTCGCACAATCCATCCTCTTGCTCAGACCAGAGCCAACTGTACCCTCATCACTTCTGACAAACATTTGTCTTACCTGACCTTTAAGACGCCCAATGACAGACATCTTCCTCAGACCATCTATTCGAGTGCTCTCTGGCCTTATGGTAACAGATACTTTTCCATTTCCTCATTTGCATCTTTCCTGCTGCTCGTAACTTCTTGTCCTGCTTTTCACAGGCATGGAAAACAGATCATCTCCTTTTTCTCTTTACCAATGCTTGTTGTTAAAAGTAACACTTGTTGCCTCTCTCTTCAACTTCCCCTCCAGCCTTTTTTCGGGCTAAACAATACCAAGTAATTCAATCTGTCCCCACCAGCCCCGTTTTAAAGACTGATGATCACTCTCACTGCTCTAGTCCAGGCCCTTCCAAATTGGTCCACAGCACACTTGCAGGCAACTAATGAGGATTTTAACAAAACCCACTATTCAGCATAGTGAGCCCACCATACTTTGGCCAAGGTTGTGTCAGGCCTGGCAAGTTAAATCTTCATGCCCTCTTACTCAGGTGGAAACTCTGAAGCAATGACTTGGCGGAAGCCAAAAGGACAAGTTCCTCCTGCTCCTACAGCTTCTCACAGTCATGGGGAAGTGAGTAATGGAAATGCACCACCACATACCACCGGGGGAGGTTTCAGAAGGGCTCTGGAGATAACCAGCAGCTCTGGAAAGAGGAACGGCGGACACAGGCATGCTTTCATAGCAGGGACTACACTTTTACTGTGGGGAAGAGTAAAAAGGACATGGACTTAGAGCGCTGTGGAAGGAAGCATGATATTTTGGTAACTCGGGAAAAAACAAAACATCACCAAGCATGTAACGAATTTCAGAAACGCTGAAGCACACTGGTCTGCTCCAGCACAATGAGACAAAGCAATGAACAGAGGTGTTACAGGCTTGCTTGCTTTTATGCATCAGTATGAGCAACAAAGATAAACAGCAATTCATTTCAGGATCCTCAGGAAAATAGGTTGTTAAATTTAAATGCCCTACAAGACAGAGAAATGGTGTACCAGGTCATGGAGGTAGTGGGTCCTGGGGAGTCAAGAGGCCACAAATATCATCTACCCTGGGAGCATCCTGGTGGTGAAAGCTGGAGCCCTGACAATAGACAGAAAAGCTTAAAAGCTCATGGCACTGCACAGCGGACCCATGCAAGCCAGCGAGAGAATGCTTGGCAGAAGGCGTCCAAGCAAGAGCCACTGCTGTACTTCAGTCGCATCACCTAAGAACAGCACAATGGTGGGAGAGTTTTTTGCACCTCTTCTGGGAGGACCTAAACCCTTCTCTCACAAAGCTGTGATCGCCCCTCTCCATTTTGTGTTTTGAATCAAATGAAGATATCACATATAGAATATGAACCACTCAGGGAAGAGCAATCTCTAAGCCTGTACATCGAGTGCTGTACACTTCTGAAATCAGACAAAACCCTATAGAGCCTGCGTGCACAGTGCCGCCATGTGACACGAGGCAGGCTGGGACACGTACTCCCAGCAGCAGCCCAGAGAAGTTGCAGCTCCTTTCTGAGGCTGGCAACGAACGGGTATTAAGCCATGATGGAAGGTCCAGCAGATAAAACAGGGAAGTCTGGAGTTCAGCACACCCACGCCAAAAGCCTGAAAGGCTGTTGCTGGAGGAAAGACAAACTTTCTGGCAGCTGGGCGCTCGTCAGAAGGCAGAGCTGAAGCAAAACTTGAAAAAACAAAGGCGGACTGAGAACATGAACCTGATGAGGAGTCTGATCAAGCATTGCTGGATTCAAGCTGTGTGCTTTAGGACTACTGCAGCCCGTCTTCTTTAGCTGCCACCACATAGGAAATAAAATCATCAGCAAAATGCAAAGTACAAGGACACGCTTTCAATACCATTTTTAATTGATGCCTGAGAGATTACTCTGACATTACCAGCCCTCTTCAAAATTCTGCATTTTTAATCATAATTTCCAAATAGTTTCTTAATAGTTGTGGTAAGTGACTGTTGTGACAGTTATCTACAATATTCTTGAGGATGGTTCAAGTTGAAAAGTTAGAGGGTCACATCAAGAGCAGGGCAACAGCAGCATCTTGCAACGTGGAGAAAGACGGACACAAAAGTAGGAAAAGTTCATTGCTGAACAAATCAGTTCCTAAAAGATCTAAAACAGCAGGACTGACTTTTTTTTTGGGAGGAGTGCTTGGTTTTTTCCAAAATATATATTCATGAGGTGTGCAGTGGTGGTGCAGCAATAGCAGCGCCTTAAGAACAACTGACCCTTACTCAGGCAGAAGGATGTCCTCTTTTGAAGAGTCACCAACATGGACTCCATGCAGGAACATGAATTTCCCTGCTGATCCCTCTTACGAGTACACCCAACAAGACCATTTGGGAGACCTAACAAAATCACAACATAAAGTAGCGTGGTTGCAGGCCTTGTCTTAAGGTTACATTACTCACTTGGGCTCAATACAATGCAAATAAAAGTAGGTAAATCAGCGCTTCACTTCTCTGCTAAGAGAAAGCACTGTTTTTAACACAATCTCATAACATGATCAATTTCTAACACAAAAGTTTTCTGAAATCATCACATCTAGAAAAATACCAATGTTCTTTGAAAGTATACTAATGATAACCTAAACGTTGGTAGGTATACCACAACTAAGCAGTCCAGCTAAAATGCGAGAAAAATTGACAACCTGAGATTTTGCTTCCAAAACTCACAAATAACTTTAATATACTGCTGTATATTGATAAAAGTTCTCTTGGAAGAACTAGCACAAACCCAGCTGAACGTTCAAGTTAAAAAAAAAAAAGACTAGATTCCCTCAGAAGAAAATGCTACACAATAAATGAAACTAAAAATTCAGTTAAAATTAATAGGCATTTCAAAATAATTTGCAGTTAAAGCTTAAATGAAAAATAAAAGTTAATCATATATATACCCCAAATTGCTTTAGTTTCTTACAGACAGTTTTTTTTTTTCTTTAAAATTTATGAAACCTCGGTTAGTAGAAAGTTGGTAGAAATTTTTTGAGAAAACCAAGAGGATACATTTTTGCCGTATTTAACTTTTTCTTAGCTTTCAGTTTTCTCATACACATCATTTTTTTCTCTTCTTTTTTCCCTATTGCTTTCTTTTTTGAGAAAAGATAGGAGCAATGATAATATAAACCACATAAGCTGCAGTAACTGAAAATAATACTGCAGTTTTAAATCCCTACTAGTATGAGTTATTAAACAGAAAATGGAAAGCTGGGCAAAAAGGTGAAGTACTGTATCTTATTACTGATTCTCTCATTTAATCTTTTTTTCAGATTATTGAAATATTTTAATGTATAAAAAATAAGGATATCTGCAAGCGAAGACTACAAATCACACACAGCATCTTGTGCATGAAGTGTCTTACATATGTAAATGTATGCAAACCCAAGACTCAAATTTCACAGGCAGTCTCTGCAGACAGAGCGATGAACTATGTAATTTGCAAGGTGAAATCTATTTTATTTCCCTTCCATATCCAAAGGCTACTTCAGCAAGCTGCTTCTCACTGTTGTGGGAGGCCAGTACCAGTAAGTGTCAGCAGCGTTTTATATAGGAGCTGAGGCAGGAGAGGATTGCAGTCCTACACGGTACGGACTGCTCAACACTTTTTTGTCCCCTAAGCATGTGTGACACATGTCATGGCATAAGAGGGATTTTCTCCAACCACTCAGCAGAAGAGGGAGGGATGCCTGGTCACTAGGTCACATCAGAGGGGCAAGGACTAACCTGCCAACGAACGGTGGGGTGCGGTGCCTGGGTGTCCCCTCTAGTCACACCATATAAAACATTTCCCTTTTCCAGGCTTCAGTACAGAGTGCAGCACACAGCAGGAGGGAAACCAGGATGCTCTGCGCCACCCTGGTTGCAATGCAGCATCTCAGGTGCTGCTGCGAGCCACCAGCTGCCTTGCTGGATGCAGCTGGTGGTGACATAAGAAGCCATGCTGAGCACCAGTGTGGGACAGGTGGGTCCCACCATGACCCCCTCCTGGTGACACTCTGGGGACAGGAACGACTAAGGAACAGCAGCATGAGGTGGGAGTCAAATGAAAATGTCTCGTGTGGAAGTGAGAGACTCGACAAATCTGATCACAGCGTATGCTGGAAGAAACTTCACAATTCATGAAGTCATTCTGGTCCATAATTAACTGAAAATTAATTACAGAATCTTGAAAAGAGCATAAACCAAAAATGGGCCAGCATACCTTCATAGTGCAGTTGCTCACTCTGAATCTCTTCCAATAATTAAGTCTAGCATATGGCACTGGAGTTAAAAAAAAAAAAAAAAAAGAAAAAAACAGCACCAAAACAACAAACAAACTATGATTCCCCAAAAAGTTTTGGAGTCCTACTTGCCGAAGGGATATGCCTGTCTGCAGGGCACACATACATTCTAGAAATAAGGAGGATGAATTAACACGATATTGGACAACTTCAGCTTTGCAGAAATTACAGGTTGCGGATGCTTCATATAAAGTCAAAACAAAAATCGAGAAAAGAACATAATTAGGTAAATTATTTGCTGACTTGATGAATAATTTTCTGAAGATTGTTAGAGGGTATAAGAGCTTGGAAAACGCTCCAATTTTTCAACAAACAAAAGGAGGAGGTAAACAATAAAACTGCCAAATTATTTTGGTTGAGTATTCATGTAAAGGTGTATTTTGTATTACTGAATTACACATTTTTTAAAAGGTGCTTAAAGCATGGCATGCTGCCACACATCAAAACATTATTTTTTAGAAAAAAAACACGTTAGCATGCCGGGAAGTAGAAGATATGCCATCAAAACAAACCTGTAACACTTTGACACTGCAAACAAAAGAACGAACATTTTTAAAAACATTCTTTAAAAAAAGAGAAAGAATATAACCAAAAGAAAAAAAAAAAAACACCGAAGAAAAAAGGTCAGTAGATTAATTGGATATTGTGCAAAAGCGTGCTGCAAGAAACACGGAAACTCTCTTTCTGATTTCCAGTTTTCCACTACAGAGTTTAATATCTTCAGTAACAGTAGGAAGACAATCACAAACTTTCAAATTACAAAATTTGCTTTATAGACCTCCCTATTGCAGTAACCAGGAGGAGTTGGGTGGCAGCCTGGGGTCTTTCACTCCCACCTGTAGACAGGGAGAGCTGCAAAGGAGAGTTCTTTTCCAGCCCATGGGAGACAGGACCTTGTTCCCTAAAGCAACATTTCTTCTAGATCAGCTGGAGGTTGGTTGTTTTTCTTTTTTTAAAATGAGGCGATAAAACATTGTAATTATGTACAAGTAGAAAAGAAATGTCCATGGCTTCAGCAACTTGCACACATTTCAGCCCTGAGCTATGCTTACGACCCTTTTTATATATCATCTTACTCGATTTCTCACAAACCAAACACATAGGCATCTCTGATACAGTTTTTTTGTGTTTACCTTTGCTTCCATTTGGAGGGTGAGAGCTTAAATTAGATCCACTGCACAAAGAGCACAGCACTGTGCGGTGTGACTCAGCTATGGAGAGTACTATGCTGCAAATAGGACTTAAACTAAATTGCATTTATAAATTCATTTTCCTCCAGCTCCTTACTGATCACACTGCCTAACAAAATACTTGCACATTTTGCCTATAAGTCCAAATTAAAAACAGGTAGAAGTCCATTTTTATTGGAGTAATGTATATTCTTGGCAAAACGAGGCTGACCACATGAAACTGTAAGCTACGATGTATCTTCATAATAATATGAACATACTCAGTCTATTCAAGCTAATTATGAAAAAACGTTATTTAATACCAAACCTTGGAAATTTGTATGAAGAGAAAATCACTGTTTTCAAACACACATTAAGAACTCTTCTTGCATTTCCACCTCCTTTTTTTGTGATGATCTCCACTATACCAGAAACCCCCTTCAACAGCACATCAAAGTTCCCAAAACTAAATCTGAGATGCTGTGTTGCTCTCCATAGATGCCCAATGCAAAGCTCACCATCGGGGAAGCGGGATGGCCTAAGCAGCAAACGGCCTTAAGCTACCAACTTTTCTTGACAGACCTGGGCTGGCTCAAAGGCTGGAAAGGTCCGTTACCATAACTTGGCAGCCTTTGGGACCCTCTAAACAGTAATGTTGTCTCTGGGCTGCAGGCACTTTACCTCTCTCTGGCAGTCCTCCCCTCTGCCTCCAACCCAGCCTTTCTCTCCTGGACCACGGGACCACACAGAAGGCACCGCACCGCAGTGACATCCAGAGCCGTTCCCCTGCTACGTCATTCATGGCAGTGATGGAAGGAACTTTTAATGCCATTTTAGCTTATATATGTGCCATAAAGGGATCAAACCAAGAATGAGAATTTCACCTTTCTACGTGAAGAAAATCACCAAAAGAGCTAAACCGCACAGCTCAACCACAAGCCAGCTGTACACTGCAGAGACAGACTTGCCCTTCTAGGTCATTAAATGCCGATCACTAATTACAATTTCCAGCAGACTACCAAGCTCCAACACAAGGGAAGATTTTTCAATGCATTCCTCATTTACAGCATTCTGGCCAATTAAAAAAAAAAAAAAAAAAAAAAAAAAAGCAAGCCCCTCAAGCAAAGTTTGCCCCCGCCCTTGCTTTTTTGCAGACGGCAGTGTGAACATATCCTTTGAAACACCCCAGGAAATTGCTGTGATGAACTCATGACATTGCAGACGGGGTCTCACGTGCTGCTGTTTCAAAAGGTTATCGAGTCGGACGGCAGCCCCGTATTTTGCTCGAGCGCTAAGCGCGCACGCCTGTCCAGTTAGGCAAGCGTGCAGGAGCTCTGCTGGCACCACGCAGGTCATGGCAATGGAGGATGCCCTGCACCAGCTGCCAGTGGGCTCCAGCAAAATTTCCAGCACTCCAGGGAGCTGGGCTTCCTGCTCCACACACATTTTCAGCACCTTTTCTTGGGATGAAGGAGCTATAGCCATGGAGTTCCCGCTTCATCAAAGGTGCCATTCTGCTTCCCTTGCTAGATTCAATAGCGCAGATCAAAATCAAGGGAAAGCCGTCAGCCCCCAGCATGACACCATTTGGCCCTATTTTCCTTTGGGAGGCAGAAACAAGGCGGCAATGCAGCATCTCAAAACTGGGAAAGGGGTTGAAAGACGTCTTAACAGGTCTACTCTCCCCAAAAAAGTAAGAAGCAGCTTGCTTGAGTATTTCTGCCAGGAGACAAGACAGAAAAAGTAGTCTGGGAGGTGGAAAAGGTACCAGGCAGGAACCAGGATTTTGCATATAACCTATAAAAGACAAGCAGCTAAATCTGTCTGTAGAACTAAACTAAGCTACTAGAAGAATAGGTCCAGGAGGATAAAAAGCAAATTGCAAGACAGGAAATGATTTGGAGGAATTAATGTGACTGTGTTATAATTTTCTGGAACAATGAAAACATTCCAAAGGAAGGGTTACTCTGAACATCAGGGAAGCATTATCCAAACCTCCATTCACAGACCACATCATAAACCTAAGAGTGGTGGGAAAAAGTGATTTGTAATACAATTTGCTCAGGTGATGACTTGAAGCAAGATGCCTATTGAAGCACAACCAGAATTGTGTAGACATTGCAATTGAAGAACTAAAACAATGTAAAAAACCTATTGGAAGTTTTGCTGTCATACTGTTTTCAAAATACTTTCAGTAATTATTAAGAAAAAAATGTTGCCTTTTTGTTGTTGGTATATGAACGATGGAGTAGCATCGTCGAAATTATTGCAGATCCGAACAGTCGCAGAAATAAATCAATATAAACGTTGAATAAGCAAAAAAAAAAAAAGTTGAAAGGTTTCACTGTGTGAATTTGCTTTCATGATGGTGTAAAATGTTTTTTGGTATTTGAGAGAATGCTCATCGCCAAAAAAAAAAAAAAGCATGCAATACTTGAAACCTTAACACCTTAACATTTTTAGCTATATGAGACTCCACTAAAATTACTGTCATCATAAAACACCCACTTTTCTTTTTTCTGAGCCATAAAATACATATCTCAAAAACCTGATTTAGAATGACAATAGTTTATTAGCTATTAAGCACTTCTTCAGGATAATTCCACCTTAAACTTTTGAGATTATGCAGCTGCCAGAACTATAAAAAGGCTGTACATTTCCAATATTTTTGCCTAATTAAATTAAGAGACCAAACTATTAATATTCTGCTTACCTCCTAAATTCATTCCAGCTTGCAGACATTTCTGTAATCGACAGGCTGGGCAGTTCTTCCTCCGAATCTTATCAATTATGCAGTCATTCCTTCCCGCACACAGGTAATTGTGCTGTCCTGAATGACGCAAAAACAAAACACATTATTAGAGGATGTATTTACATAATTCCAATTTTTTCTTTGTTGTTTTGCAGTCATTTTGATCTTTTTATTAATACAGACATTCCCAATCCCATTCTTTGGCCTTCCCAATAATCTTGGTCCCTTGTCACGGGTCTTACTATGAGCATCTCTTCTGTTTAATTTGGGAAAGAGTTTTGGTGTGTCACTCACAAGAGAGATCTCATTACTTTTTTCTAAGCAGGACTGGAATTTTTCTTCTTGCAAAAAACATATGATTGGTTTGAGCTTTTTTAAATCTTCTTGTATGTGCCGTATCACAGAGCAGCCTGACAACTCTTAGTTTTGGTACAAAACCAAGGGCTGTTCTCATGCTAAAGAAGTTCACAAGCTAAAGCAGAAAGGCAAAGTAGAGGTTAACCTTCCCAATACACCCCACTCTCTTCAACCAGCTCACCGAGTGCTTGATTTCTGATTTAATCAATTACTTTCTGTACACCAGAAGGTTTCTGAAGGGTTTACCAAAAACAGGCTTAAATCACAACCATATTATTTCAGTTCTGTAAAGCCCCACAGAAGCACTCCTGAAGAGACAGCAGGTATTTAACACATAACATTTAACAGAAGAGAAATACATGGCAACGAGGAAATAGGCTGGCATTTAACAACTTGGAGACTCAAAAGGTATTTTGCTTTGTGGGAGGAACGTAGGTAGAGCAAACGGATGCAGTGTATCAGATGAGGGCACTGCCACGTGGACTTTTCAAAGTAAGGTGCTTGAACTTGATGTGGAAGACTAAAGGAAGCCACGAGGGGTTGGTGCAGCATGACAGGAAAGCAAGAGGAGAAGATTATTTTAGCTGCCTCGATCCAGAGGTGGCACGCAGTCTGCAGCAAATGCGACAAAAAGCAACGCAGAGGGCTTCCAGGGGCAGGATGAAAGGAGAGGACACAGCACGCAGTACAACAGACTGACTGTAAGGTAAGCTGCAGGATTTGCCAGCATGAGAAGTTCAAGAAAACAGCCCTGTGTAAAATAGGACAGCGTGTTGCCGGCTTGTGCAGTGGGCGCTGTAAGAACCACAGAGTCCCAGAGACAGGCATTATAAATGTAAGGTAAGACACTCATTACTTTATAAACTAAACACAAGTTCATAACAACAATGTCTGAAATGCAAGGTAGAGGAAAAAGTTCGGATTGCAAATGCAGTAACACCACCTGGCAACTAAGCAGAGACACTCCTTAGCAGGTCATGAAGAAAGCAGGCGAGATGTGCAGAAACCCCAGAGCTGTACAAATAATGTTAAAGTTGATGCCAGTGACTGAAGTGATCACCAGCCATGGGTGGGGAGGGGATGCCCCGGCACGGCTCAGAAGCAGAGCTGCACTGAAACGCACGGGAGGCCGACATGTGCGGGGACCGGCAGGCTCGATAAAGGGACAGAGCTGCTGTAGCACAAGAGGCATAAAATACATTTGCCAAGGTATTTTCCACAATACACACATGCTTCCTTGGGCAAAGACAAAGACACAGGGGACATTCATGGGACACAGGAGAACCAGCTTCTGTTTTGGGCTCTTTCAGGAATTTGCCTTAAAACTTCAGAAAAATCATTTTCTGTCTCTGCATCTGGCTTCCCTTCAGCCTTACCCAATGTTATCTATTTAGACAGTGAAGTTTGGGCTGTTTCTCGCATCTCTTCACTGAGCATCTCACACACAGAGAACCCATCTTATTTAAGTAAGCAATGTGCTACTGTAATATCACAAAGGTATCAACATTTAGATAATGCTTTAGATGTTTAAACAACAAGCAGATGGGCAAATAGGGTTTTTATTAAGGGACCTTACCTTGCACTGTGAAACAGATGAAAAACAATAAAACTTAGGGAAAATAATTTGTGAATATGAGCTCATGAAGTTACATCAGGCATAAAATCAAGCTGTACAAATACAGTGACAGTATCTATCTATCAGCTGGTCTTTAAGTAGGCCTGCTAAACAAGAAAAAGATAAAATTCTCAGCCACTCACAAAACGAAAACCTCCTTATCACACAATGTTTATTTTATGATGTGATCTATACAAAAACCAGATACACAAGAGAAAAGTCAACTTAATTCCTATTTACATTTTTGCTCTGTACTGACTTGAGCTCATCTCCTAAAGAAGTACCATGCAGACAGCATGAAAGCAAAATTAAAGTAGAAAACAAAAGTGTTCAAAATAATGAGAGACTGTATAAAGATGGTTTATGTGCCCTTACAAATACTGGTAGACTATCTTTTTGTGGGGAGAGGGGGAATAATGGTTATTTTCTGCTAGGAATGCAAGTACGATTGCTCAGTGCTCATACAATGTCCTTTGTACATCACAGAGTACTGCAATACCATTTTTAGGCTTCCACAGGCGGGTGCAGGCTATTAATATGACAAGTCAGCTCTAATGCTGCAAAATGAACCCCATTGCAGAATTACCCTGAAGGCAGTTTGCTCTACAAAATTGTACACCTGTTAAGTCAACATTTTTCACTACTGCTTTCAAAAGCTAATGGGTTTAATAAAACGAGGTTAACATTTATGTACTCCAGGATAATTACTTGGGTCACATTCTTAAATATTGTGGAAATGTTTATCTGATTCAATCACTGTCACACTGTACCTTCATAAGAAATATTCCCACAATAGCAGAATACTTCTGTAAGTCACCCTTCAAATGGTGAAGGCAGCCTGCAATTACTACCTTCTGGCCTATCTATTCTAGACCAAATACTTTCAGAAAACATAATTTAGTCAAGGTTCATCAATTTTTGAATCATGCATCTCTGAATATTAACGCATAGTACAAAATCTGTAAGTAGTTTTTCTAGAAAGCAAGGCAAAAGTCCTTCCTAAAAGCAAATGTCTTCTTGTCAATTTTTTTCATTTCTAAAAAAATTAAACCACAGTCATCTTAAAGCTTGTATTAATGGAAATAACTTGAAAACCCTTAAAAAAAAAAGACCAGACCAGCATTCAGACAAACCCCCTATGTAGAGTACAGCTATGAAATAATAACAACCAGTTTTTCAGTTAAAAAGTTCATCATCTATGATGAAAAAAACAGCTTCAGATTTCCATGCCATCAACTATGCTACATTTCAAATAAAAACTATTTTGTAAAATAAATTAGCAAAGCAAAGATTCTCATACAAACCAGTATCTTCCATTTGCATAGCATAAGCCTCCCTCATGCCTCTGAACTTCAGAATCAAACCAAAAACCTACACATCTGAAATTGATATAGATCTCAGGACCTCCAGGGCTCTTCAGTATGTCAGTGAGGTGACGGAGACTGTCCTGCAAAGAGGCCGATGTTTCTGTGGTGCTGGATCTCTAACTCTTTCAAGACACGTATCAATCTGCTTGTGTAGTTTGTGTTTAGCTTAATCCATTTGTTCTTTTTATCCAGTTTAACCACTCACAAGTGGGCTGGAAAGTGACAGAGTAGATATCGAATTCTCATCTCCTATGTGCTAAATGCATTAAGATGAAAGTAATTTTTACATATGCTACCATTAAATGCACTTACATGAGCTAATTCCTGTTCCATCTAAAATACAGAGCTACAAAAGATGCCAGGAAAATTTCCTGTTCAAAATAAATAAGTAATAGGTACTACACAGTTACACACTAAGAAGAGATAGAGATCTGTCCTAGTCACAGCAGAGCTGAAGAAATATTTGAGTTTGCACTTTCCAGGTTATTGTGTCACTACATACCACAGAATGGCACATCCAAATGTACGCACAAAAATGCTTTAATATTTCCAACTCTCTCACCTGCAAAGACTCTTTAATTCCCTGCTTTTATAGGCTTACAAAAGAAAAGAAAAAGGAAGTATTTATGAAATTCAGCCTTCCCTCTTACTACATTTTCTTGAACAATCAAAATTCAGCAGTAAAAGAGGGGAGGAAAAAAAGCTGTTTTTATTTGGCCTATGAATTACTGCTGAAACGAGGCTGCAGCAGAAGTTATGCCTTTCCCCATTTTGTAACTCCAGACCAATGATTGAGCCACTGGTCCCAAAAACTGACTTGCTAAGATGAGCTCATAGACGTGTGCAGAGCACTGCTGCACTCTTCAAGGGGCTGCAATACTTCCAGATATGTAAGGCTGCAATAGGAACGGGGTACAGATATTTCTTCTCAGTAATATTTCTGTTACTAGGGCAAAATTAGAAAATTACAGAAATTTCTGAAGTATTCCACATGTTTTATCTTCCTCCTAAAAAATATTCCCCCCCCCAGTTTCCTGAAGTCTAAGTCAGGAACTGCAAATCATTAATGAGTCTTCTACATTTCTGCTCTCTTGTTAAAATAGCAGCTACTATGATCAAACGTTAAATTTTGTAAGGGGGGGAAAAAAAAGCGCAGTGCTGGAAGAGGATCCAAAGATTGTTTAATTCAAGCCCACTCATGGAAACATGATAAGACTAGCTTAACAGTTCAGGCAGGGTTGTGGGTTTTTTTTTTTTTCTTTCTCTCTCTAAATTTGTCTTAAAACCTTCTGAGGAAAGGTATTCTGCAACTTCCCCACAAGCCATGTGATTAGGCTACTGATTAGCTAGCCTTGAAGCTGTGTTTTTTCCCCTTTGCATTTAACCCAAATTGGAATATTTTCCAACCGAAAGAGATGTTAGCACTCCCCCCAAGACATACAGAGTAACAGATCGCCACCGTCTTACAACAATCTCATGTCTATTGAAAGATTTATGCTCCCCATCTCTTTGCTAGACTAAACAAATCCAGCTCTCTCAATCTTTCCTCATAGGTTATGTTTCCTAAATCTGTCGTCATTCCTCTTATTCTCCTCCAGCTTCTTTCATAAAACAGAGTGCCCAAAACTGGGTACATTTTTCTTGCCGAGTTTCGCCATCACTAAGCCCAATAAAATAGTTCCTTCCTGCATCCTGCACACAACAGCCCTGCTAATGCAATCCTGGACCAGACCTGGCTTTTGGCAATGGCATTAGGTTGTTGACTCACACTCGCCTGGGTGCCCCTAAGGCTCAGCTCCTCTCCTGCGGTGTCGCTGCCTTCCATGCATTCTTTCCCGCTTTTACCTGGGCAGCCAACTCTCTTTTTCTTGCCTCTGCTAGAGCGACACACCCTCTGCAACATCCCCTGGGAGAGGCAAGGGAAAAGTCCAAATGCGACTCTGGGTACGACGTCTGAAACCGGAGTGTGCTTTGGGTCCCAAGACAAAGGCGTGATTGAGGAAGCCTCGCAAAAGGCCGGGAAAGTGAGAAAAGAGGAGTGGCAGCGAAGGACCAAATAAAGCAGAAAAAGCTTGAAAAACCCTCAATTTTTAAAATAGCATCTCACTGAAGCACATCAAAAAATGCACGTAAAACCCATAAACTTTCCTTCTTCCTCCACAATAAGAATTAATACTTTGACTCATAAAATTGCAGGCAAAGTTGTCTTCTCCCTGCAGGGTGCCAGAACGGCCAAGCCTTCTTCCAGAGTTTGAGGAGAGAGGTGCTGGAAGACACCTCCAGCCCTGCCTTGCTGATCTGTACATCGGCACTAGGATCCCTTCTGCAGCTTCTGGGCTGGAATAGGGGCTTAGATTTCTCTGTATTTCCTGAGTGGGAAGTTTATTTCCATGATAACAATGATACGTGTAAAAACCTTACAGCTTGGAGTACCTATTGGCACCTGCTTGAGCAGGCATGTATAGGTGTTTAATGCTATTACCTGGGCATCCTTAGTGCAGGGAAAGATCTAAAGATCCTCCTGCTCCTCCTATCAATATTCACCAGCATAACCACCCATTTTACTGAAGTTACCCCTGATAACACTAAGTGAATGAGGGGGAGAAAAAAAATCTGGGTCGAACGGCTGTAATTCTACACTAAGTTTCCCTCAGTTCCATAAACATTCTTTATCCCTCAACTCTGTCCCCTTCCCTCTACCCACCAGACTGTCAGACTGCACAAGGCCAGCCCCTGCTGCCCTTCTGACCCGGGCTACAGACCTTCCCTGCTGAAGGAACGACAAAGAAAATATGCTGCAGAAAATATGGAGTATTTTCTGAGGGAGGTTTCTCACCTCAAGAATATCCGGTCAGCAAACAGAACTTAACACCAGGTTTTTCTGCTTTCTGTTATAGCCCTGATGAAGTGGTTTGCCTCCTACAGCAAGACATCACACAATCTGAACATCCTAACCTTTCATTTGTGCTCACTGAGCTACATGACGCGTTCCTTTCATCCAGCTCTGAAACCTCCAGAGATTTTGTGAAATGGATGTTATCTCTGTAACCCATATAAGTTCTTGTAATTAATACAAAATACACAATTTCTACCTTTTAGTGATCAGCATATAAATAAAATTACTGCTAAGACTTGTCACAATGATTTTCCACGTACAGACAAGGATTTTCTGTTTGACAGGAGCTGTATCACACTACCAAGAAACAAACTGCATATACCTGAGTTTTTTATTTCACCATCTGCAGTGGGTAGCTACTCTCAAATAAATCAGCACAAGTACAATGATGAATCTCTTTCCAAATTTCAGTTTTCACAGAGCCTCTGTTTCTTGCCATTGAGAAAAAAAAGAAAATGCCTGCTATTCAGTAGAAATCAGAACTGCATTTTCATTTAAAAGGTCCATTTGTTACACAGTTGAGGGATTTTTTTTTTATTTTTTTTTTTAGGAGTTGACAACTGCCCAGCAACAGCAGCCTATGTTTGCAGTCACTATTTTAGGCTACATCACATGTCAATTACATAACCTTGTTTTACTGCTCTTGAACTGGTTCGAACAACCTGGGAAAGAGATTAGGGCAGTCCCTCCCAGCCGGCCATCCGCATGCAACAGCAGGACCCGCCCCCCCCTCGCGCTGCCCCGCAACAAGCCCCTCTCTCCATAACTAGTTACTTATTGCTAGACCCACCTGAGACATTGGATAATTAACTTCCTCAGCTCTGTTTAAACCAGTCCAGTCTGACCACAGTAAACTAATAAACTTGATTCCTCATGCTGAGATTTGACTAATGCAAAATAAGCTTATACATGCTGCAGACAAGGTACAGAACTTAGATATGATTACTGCCCCTTCATTTTATATAGCGAACGCTCAGGGTTTGTATCTCAGGGTTTCCCAAAATTCAGCCTGGCTTCAGGGTCTATCTCCTTTATTACTCCACAGCTTTACTCATTTGACCGTATCATTCCCAGACAATATGCTTTCTGGCTGCAGGCTAAGGCTGTATCTGCCAATTGCTCAAGATAACAATATTGATCTATTATTAACATTATTACAGAGTGTGCTTATAGCATAGGTATAGTCTAAGTCCTTCTCTGAAGCAAGAATTTAGAGCTTTCCCTCCTTTATGATAAATTAGAGACTTAAGTAAAATTTGTTTTGATTTTGGCAAAATATTCACCAGATCTGGGATATTTCCTGCTTGCTTGTCATTCTCAATTACCTTCTGCTACTTCTAGATCTCAAGAAAACTTTCAGTTTCTTTACAGTTTTATATTATTGGATTAATTTATTTACCATTTTTATGATTTTTTGTAACTCTCCTTACTTTCTACTCCCTCCTCCTTTTTCTTTGCTTCAACAAAATTTATTTTCTAACCTTCTTCTTTACCTGTTTTCCTCTTCAGTCTTTTACCCCCCATCCTGTTCCACAACTCTTTCTTCAGTCTTCTCATTTACCTTCTAAATGTGTTATTTTCTCCATTCAGCCAGTGATGGCTGATTTCATAGGGCACATTTACAGTGCAGTCAAAGGTATGGCTACAGCTCATTTCATATACCCAAGCAAAGTATATTAAAACTACCTGAGACATGGATAAAAACATAGTCTCAACAGCATCATTTTCTGCAGGGTCTACAAAACCCAGCTAATACTCTTTTAAAAGCACCGGCACACAGCTGGTGCTCAAACAGTGAGGATGGTCTACAAATTTCTGCAACACAGTATTTTTGTAAATTTTCTACGTGCTTTAAACTATGTGTTTAACCGTTATTTAATAATAACATGTTATAATTAACAGTGTTGACAAAAACATTCTCAAATCCAGCATGTTGGCCTGCCATCACTCAACCTTCTTTCTCTGCCTAATCGGAAATACAGTACTGATTCTTATTTGGTATCCTGGAGAAAGAGCTGCAGGTTGTCCTTATGTGGTGATTACATCATTAACAATGACTTAATGCCCTGTGCATTAACTACTGCACTTGTTTCCTACAGAAGGCCAAAGTTTGAAAGCACAGATGAAATACCAGCGCTTCCTCCAACAGCAACTACAGATATAAAGCTGATTCCCCTTTTTTTTCTGGAAGAGGAGCAGGGAGGGCTGTGTCCCCTGATACTTCATTTGTCAAAGTTTTCGAATTGCCATACTGTTATGCACTCCTTAAGCACATCTAAGAGCACAGACTCCAATGCTCTGTCAATTTTGACATAGAGACTGTCTCCTGCTCCTTCCCCTTCCCAGGAAACTTGCTTTCATACTGGGCTGAGACCAGGTTAACAAAAACAATTGGTACAGTCTGGTGATCCTGGCAAAGGAGACGAGAAGTTATAAAAATGGTTCTCACTCACTATTTTAAGCAGACTGAAAGGGCACCGATGAGAGGGATCAAGGAGAGAGAGAAAATTTGGCAAGGGAGCACAGGATGTAGCCCAAAAAAGGCTACTATTTTCTGCAGGAGAAACCATCCAGCAGGGGTGAAACCTGTTAACAACAGCGAGACAAGTGAGCAAGAAAATATATGTGAATATCTCATATTTGAGGTGCATGTGTGCATTTTCCTCTGCCATGCTTGAAACGTGCTGCAGAATTTTGAAAGCCTCTCCAAGCCTGTGCCTGCTGCTCCAGCCATCCCGACATCCAGAGGGACCAAGCCACCAAGACAAGATATACCCCAAACTGGTACTGAAATCATCTCTGAAGCTCCCACTGTCATCTCCGCAAAAGAGGCAGAGTTCGTACCAACCAGCCACAGCACCAGTCGGTCAGAGAGGACAGCTGGGGCCTCCTGAAATCCAGGGGAGCTAAGAAAGCTTTTGGTTCAGCATGTTGGAAGTTTAAATGTGGCCATGTGATTGACTATGATGTAATTCCCTTTTCATGTCGTCAAAGAAATGCTTAATGATACTAGATAGCACAGAAAAAGGAATAGGATAAGTATCTGATCTTTGCAAATTATTTCAGATTCTGTGAAACCACACAGCATTGGAAATCTTTTAGGAGGAAAACCAAGGAAAAATATCTACAAACACCAACATTTAGCTCTTGCCAAGCTAAACCATTTTGTTTCCGTTTTGAAATTAGTTTTCGGTTCAATTGCTTTTGATTTTAGATTATAATAGATACAGTAATACAAAGAGTGAGAATTAGAGCTTTAGAGGATGTTGTTTTGACAAAATCAGACATCTAATATTTTACAGCATTTTCTTTCACAGCAAGTTTCCAAATCTTGATTTTGGTTTAAATTTTAACTGAAGACTAATTTTGAAGTCTCTAGATGCTGTTATCTGCAGAGCAGCATGTATGATAGATTTATAAGAGATCATGTTGCATACATGATACCTACTTCTGCTTTCCCATGCCAAAAATCTGATAAGGCATTCTTGACATAATATAAATTTCCATGCACATCAGTGGAAAATTTCAATGTGCAAGAAATGGTCTAGAAGGATGGGAAAGACTTTTTAAATAAGCATAATGCAAAAATCTTAAACTGCAACTGAAATGCCCTTCCATTTTTGCCAATAGAAGTGGTCAACCAGTCTGCTACATTTACATATGCGATGTACTACCCCGCTCTACAATTAGCTCACTGTTACAACTGGATTTCAGGAAGTACAGAGTGTAAAATAAGATTCGTGTGAAATATCAAGTTCATTTAAGGGAACGTTTGAGAGGGTTGGGTGGGGGAGGTGTATTCTGGAATATGGAGCACTAATTGTGCTAAGTGATAGGATGAGGGGTAATGGGCATAAACTTGAACATAGGAAGTTCCATCTTAACATGAGAAGGAAATTCTTTACTTTGAGGGTAGTGGAGCACTAGCACAGGCTGCCCAGAAAGGTGGTGGAGTCTCCCACTCTGGAGACATTCAAAACCCGCCTGGATGCCGTCCTGTGCAACCTGCTGTAGGTGACCCTGCTCTGGCAGGGGGGTTGGACTAGATGATCTCCAGAGGTCCCTTCCAACCCTAACCATTCTGTGATTCTGTGATTCTGTAATTGGTACCGTAAGGATTTCTAGCTGACTGTATGGCTCCGTAAGCCATACTCCTTCAGTGAATAATCTACTGAAAATATTCACCTCCATAAAAATATTCGTATTTGTAAGGGTCTACGGAACTGAAGCCTGTTACACTCTATTCACTATTTCAAACCGCTTAGTCTGCCCCACTGTCCTACTGGTACATTCAGGCATGTATCAAACTGTCTTTGTAGTAATCATATGGAACAGACAAACTAAGAGAGAACTTCTGTTCTCATAGGACAGACAGAAAAATCAAGGTATAAAGCATTAATTCTATGTTTTGCCACTCCCTTTCATAATTTGCAATTGCAGACCAACTCCTTCAATGAGATTCATGCTATTTATATAAGATATTACTAGAAAAATAGGCAGTTTCTTTCACAATGTAAAACTCTTCCCAACTCTTCATCTCAGTGAAAATGTTCTGTTAACTTTTTTTTTTCCCAAAGTAACTACCCTTTGGTTTTTGCAAACATTTTGAAGTTCAAGTCTGCTATGTTCTTGCATTTAGCATGCTCAGCAGATCATAAATTTTATTCTGTGTGAATGACACATTATCTTCAAAGCATATTTTTCTCTTGCATTTTGCATGTACAGTTTACCACAGCTAAGACTGGAAATATGCTAAATTCATAATAATGAATATTATTATGAATAACAGCGACAATTAAAAATATTATCAGCACATACGTTGACAAATCTTTTCCTCTGAAACCCTGGTCAGTAATAATTTTCTTTTAAAGGCTGCAAGCAATTCCATCACAACAGAGCCTTTTAACAGAATCTCTCAAGATCCCAAACACAGAAACGTTGACTGAAGTAATATCAGACACTCACCAAAATGAACTTAGAAGTTTTCTGCATTTGCTAGCTGACTTTTTAAAAAGGAGCCCATTTTACCCTTTGAAATATGTACATGTCTGCCTATTTATTGTCTTCATTTTTCTCTCCATTAATTTATCAGGAACCTCAGTTCTCTTATTCCAGGTAAATCTGAAGAAGCAGTCAGAAGAAAGAGGGTGAGGGGATAGCAGAAGATTTGACAATTATGATGAAATTTCACAGTACGTTTAATGTTAAAGTACTATAACAACCTAAACCAAAAAGTTAAATGAAGTAGTAGAAAGGGTGTTACACCAATTATGATCGCTATTTTCATCTTTAAAGGGACAAGTGGATCTTTCCAAGCACCCCCCCTCCCCCGAAGCAGGTGCAGAACTTCCAGGCTGCAGAGCCACAGGTCCCAGCCCTCCCCATCCCCTGAATTCTGGTCAGGTTTGCCAGGTAGCCCTGTCCACATTCCTTGTTCACAAACCCCTGATGGGACAGGGCAACCCTCCCAGGCCCCTGAAACAGCTACTTCACCCTTTGCTTACTCCTTCGACCTCAAGAGGCTGTACAAAGTATCACATAGCAGCAAAAACACTGATGAATCAAAGCTCTGTCTAATTATCCCAAATTTTATTGGGGATCATCTCACAAGTGACACCCCCGTGGGTCCCCTTCAGCCTCCGGCCGCAGCACCGGCCCCAGGACGAGCTCAAAGCAAGAGCAAAGCTTGCCTTTCGGTGACAGCCATCCTGCTAGGCACCGGACCCACGTCTTCATTACCGCACCTTTTCATTAGGAATTGCAATTTGCTTTGCCACAGAAATAAACCAAGTGGTGATCTTTCACACTGGAATCATCCTAGGTCTTGAGTAACTAAAGCCATGGATGATTCGATCTGCATCTGGCATTTTCAACAGCTATAAAGTTACCACAGTTGAAAAAAAGAGTCATCTTTTAAAGCATACCAAGTTTTTTCAGACACATAATTCATACGCCAGAGTGAGATCTTGAAGGGATCAGTCCTTCCCTTCGTTATAAGGGAATGGATATTTAGGTAAAAAAAAAATATGTCAAATTTCAGCCCAAATAATGGTGGCCACTGAAAACAAAACTGTAAAAAGAGACATAGGACAGCAGAAAAAAGATCATCTCAGGGCATAAATACAACATCACCAAGGCATAAATCAAATTATTCCATTCTACTTTCAAAGATGATTCTGCCTAATTAACATAATCACTGTTTCAAAATGTATTTTGCTTAGAGAAAACGAAAGACCAATTACGATATAATTTACATACAGAATTCACCCCTGGATTAGGGTAGCTGCTCCTTCATGGTATGTATCCTCACCCCTTACATTCAATACATTTAAGAAAAACAAAATAAAAAAAAACTCTATTCACATTTAACTTCACAAGGGGCATGCTTGAAAACAGATTTTTTTTTTTTTTACAGTTCTAATTCAATTTTCATAATTAAAATTCCGGTAGTACTAAGCAGATTGAATTAATTTTAGTTTCCTGCAAGCAGCTATTTAATACAAACTCACATGAACTGAAATGTCATTGCTTACAAGAAGCGTATGAACAGCACAAAAATCCTTTGGGTTAACCTTCAGAAAATACAGCGATTTTCTCATTAAAGTGAAGTTAGCCAACGCCCAATCTCTTCAGCAACAGCTATCGGATCTAAAGCTTGCAAGAGAGGTCAGCGAAGCAAATGGATGCTTAAGGGTGGTGGGCATTTAGTGTAAAGCCATTGTAGGAGCTTAACCTCAGTTTCACGTTGCTGGCTATTTTCGTATTCTGTCAACGGTGGGTTTCGCTACCGGCAGCAAAAGCAGTTGTTTCATCTTTGAAAAACGATAGCGACTAAAGGCAAAATTCCACTTCTCTGAAACATGCTTTCTAAGTAAAAGTGATAAAACTTGAATTAAGAAAACAGAAATTTTGAGAAGGTCACTAACATAAAAAACCTGATATCTGCCTTCTACTTATGCCTGATTACAGCGTGATTTATAATTATGAGAAGATAATCCAGTCCTATGCTTTTCCTACTACATCCCAAATTTCCTAGCTCTGTCTTGCCATCTTCAGAAGTAACTTTGAAACTGCCAGGCACCAACATTAAAAGCCTCCCTAAAAAAGCGCACTCGTGTCTGAAAACACAAAGAAAAGATCAAAATGAAAATTAAAAGCAGATGCACTTTATGTACTAAAAGGTTTTTCCACTTTTATAAGTGGATTATAATGAAGTGTGGCACCATGTTTCATACAATTTATTAATCCAGTCCCACTTATTTACACTCTGAAGCAGCATAATGATTTCAAAGTTGGAGCACAGCCAAAACTCACATGCAGAAATAATTAAGAAGTTACATGGAAAGATCGGCCATTGTCAGACTTCAGGGGTTTTCCAAAGAGAGGCAGGCCGACTTTTAGTTAACCAGAAGACCAAAGTTAAAGTAGTTGTAGCACAAGACGAAGTGAGGAAGCAAACTAATTTCTGAAAGGGAATAGATGCCATGAAAAGATGACTGGAGCCTGACTTGCCCTGACATTTCAGCCCCTCTGAGCCGGAGAAGGTGGTACGGAAGACGTCTCTATACCAGTGCTGATGCAACCGGGGACAGTTTTTTCCAGACAGCACCTATGCCCTGGTCTTGCGTTTACCCATCAGCTACGTAACTCAGCAAAAACAGTATGAGAATAAAAATCAAAATATTGTAGAAGCACAGAAAGCATGAGTTTTGGGAGGACTAAGAAAAGCTGGAAAGCAGAGCACATGCACAGATCACCGTGGGGAGGGCATATGACCAGATGATGCCTCCGCAAAGTTTCTGGCCTCTGAAGGAGGCACATCATCCTCCCCACAGGCTTTCTTGGACTGCCTGAAGGTCCACACTTTCTCTTGCAGCAGTGCTTTTGGCAAGGCAGACGTGAAACTAGTCCAAGAGTACAAAGCCATTTATACCTGTACAAAGCAAGCGGAAGACTCTGCAGGATAGGCATGACAGTGCTTTACCTCTAATTTTACCCAAGTTTAGATCTTGTCTACACCAAATAAAAGGGGAAATCAGGCCATAAGTGTAAAAAATCCACTATTTCTTTGCAGAAAAAAAAACAGTGCTTGTTGGCAGTTCCCTCCTGGGCACAGTGTACTCCTCCTGCCTCAAGGAGTGTCCTTACCCCTCATATTTCCAAGGTAATGGTCCCTGAAGATGTTGAGCCACTCAGCAGATCAGGAATGCTTACTTTAAAGGGTGAAGTACACAGATATGGGAATACTGTTGGAGATGCACTCATGCAGGAAATGTATTTTATTTATTCACCGATGCGCAATACCCAGTTCATTTTATCCACTACATTTATCATCCACTAACTTCTCCTTCTATTCCTCACCTGAAAAAAACCCCTGTTTATACAGTAAGGAAGAAATCTAGAATTCAGTTCATTGTTATTATTTGGAAAAATTTACTTGATGAGAAGGACTCTATACCAATTCTGCCATTAAGAAATACTACAGCAAATTCCTGAGGATAAACCATCACCAAATGCACACAGTTTCTCACACTGGGAAGATATCCTGTGGAGTATCAGAGGGACTACTGCTTATTTTGATCTTTTCATTGGACATAGGAAGAAAGGAGGAGGAGTTGTCAGCATGAGTGTGGATAGAAAAATGATACAAAAGGGTGCAGAGAAATTAGAAGACAAGACAGGAAACAAGCAATAAAATTGCAGTTGGAAAAATGCTACTGTGCATACCAAGGGAGTAATAGAAAATAAAGAGTTAAAACCAAAGCAAAATAACAAAGCAAAGTTTGGAAAGCACAAATGTTGAAAGACACCCAGGAATAAGAGGATAATCTGGACGTAAGAAGCAATGCGGCAGAGGAGAACTAAGCGCCAATAACACCTCTGGCTCTTTCTGCAGGAGCATTACACAGCGGAGCAGGCTGGCATGGCAGTGCTCTCTTTATGCATTTCTTTTGCAGCCACACCTGGAATATTGTATGCAGTTCAGGCACTTCATTACTGGAAGATATAAACAAACTGGAGGAAGTCCAGAGAAGTGGAACGGAAATGATTAGAAGCCGGAGGGAGCGATTTACCAAGAAAATTTAAAGTAGCCCTTTACCCGCCTGTAACTTCTCTGATAATTAGAGACTGGAAATGATAACAGCCTAGTTTAAGTCTCCAATCACGTGCCTTAAGCCCTTTCACCTTGGGCACTTAAGCATGTGCCTAGTTTTAAGAATAAAGACTGCACAAAGATTTTGACCTGATGAAGAGAGTAAGATTAAGGAAATAATTTCACATACCAGTGAAATCCTCCCAGGAATGAATGATGACTGAGTTACCATAAAAGATGGAGATTGTATTGCTTGAAATTTCACATTTTGTTGCTGATAACGTTAAGAGTTATTCACATTCAAAGTTTATTTTCCATGAGGCAAGAGAGACTATTCAAAATAAACCGTGTTACCCATGCACACAAGTCTTTGCCACAAACATATAGCACCAAGTTATCCTGCCCAGGTAAAGAAACCTGACTAAGCAAACATTTTTACCCCAGACTGTGTAAGACAGGTGGAACGGTTCTGACAAATGACAAATTATATCCCAGCAGGAAAGTAGCTGGATTCTCCTAGCTCCTCATGCACTGACATTGCTGGGAAATGATTTTTAGGAAGGCAGCATCTTATATAATTGTTGAGCTGTCAGCGGGGCTCTACCAAAAGACACTTTAAAAGTCATGTAGACACTGTCAGAGCCTGATCTAGGGAACAGGTGATTACCATTCACACAGGCTTTGTGTGCAATCTGAAAAAAAAAAATCCACAACAATAATAACAAAAAAACCCCAACCACCCAACAAAAACAACCCCACAGCCCAGCTGCAGGCAGCCTGCAAGCAAGCCTGCTGGGATGCAGCTTGCTATATAATCCCAAACAACATTCCAGGCCAATAGCCATGTTTGGGCACGTAGGATTCCCGAGCCCCTTTGCTGATAGATGAGGCCTCCCAGAAATGTTATCTTAAAGGTAACCATGTGCCCCCACCCCTCTGCACCTAGCTTGTGCTTAAAAACACTTCTTGATGCTCCAAATAACAAAGTTCATAGTTCCACTCTGGACAAACACCCTGGACAGACTTTTAGCTCATAAATAGGGAAAAGGAAAAAACCGAACACTGGAGGGGGAGACCTGGAACAAGGGAGAAGTCTGCAGTATTTACTGGAAAGTCAGCATTTATTACTAAAATTGTGTTGGATATACATATCCGAATAGCATGCTAGCATCGGCTTTTGTTTAGTCAAGTAATGTAAGCTTTATCATACAATTTCTGCAATATTTTTATAATTCAACATTTGCCTGCAACCTACATTTAGATTTATGAGAATGAGATAACGGGCACAAAGTCCACAGGTCTCAGGTTCTGTGCATCAGTGCCTTGATTTTATATTAGCATTTTTTTATGGACTTTCTGCAGTATAGTTTTAAAGGTTTGGCACAAGGTAACATGACTGCATGGTCGATCATTGCTTTCAGTATGTACATGGTGGTCCCTATAAGCCTCAGAGTCCTACTTCAGGGATTTTTTGTCTCCTCTTTCTTTGTATAGTATATGTCAAAATGAATCTGCAAATTGGATGAAATCTGTCAAAAAGCAGATTATCATCAGTGGATCTTGTAGGACTACATATAGTTAAGGTTGCCTGACACTTCTCATTTTAAGACCTCATTTTCTATTGCTTATAACTTTACCACACATTAGCAGTTAGGGCTGAAATTTTCCATGCTGGATGTCTGCCTCAGGCTGAATTTTATTTTGCGAGTGTAAGAATGTATCAGCTAGAAATACTAAGCTTAGTGCAAAGTAAGTTCGTGAATAAGGGTACGGAGAAACATGTTGGTTTTCCCCCGTGTTACATTTTTCGCAGACATATTTGAGAAGCTCAAGAGCCTTCACACTTTGAGACAGACCCTTTGAAGCATCACTGCTCTGATACCACAGATGTGCCTTTTGCCATCTCATACATTATCACTTAAAATTATAACGGATCACAGCATAAAACACTGAAAAGTTGCAGTTTGTACGTGATATGATTTGCAAAGGTTTTGTTGGAGGTTAGCTGCCAACCTCCAAAGTTTCCTTCTGCAATGAGTGTGGACCAGGGCAGAGGGTCTGAGCTGAGCCTGTGCTCCAGTCATCTCTTTCATGTACCATGCGATGCTTTGGCATGGGGACTCCACGCAGAAAATTGCCATCACGCTCTCAGGACGTGGCAAAGGAAGAGGAACAAGGCACACATTGCGAGAGCAAAGGGAACCATCAGGAGCTTAATGAGGAGAGAGGACAGGAGTCTGGGGATATAGTAGACTTGAAAGGAGAAAGGCTCCCAAAAAAGCAGTGAAGGAAGGAAGGAGATGTAGGCAGTAGGATACTGGAGAAGCTGGGGAAGAGGGGAAACAGTCAGGAGAGTCTGACAGTGCGGAAGCTGATGACTGACGGAGAAAAGAAAAGGTCCAGAGGTGAGTGCTGGCCAGAAGCAGAAGGGGCAGGGGATGCAGATGGGTGCTAACTGGATAAACGGAAGCAGCTGAGCAGAAAACTATTCGGGGGCAAAAAGTCAAGAGAATATCTCTCTCTACACTGTTAAGGTTGAATGAAGGAAACCTAAGACTCAATTCCCCTAGAAGATAACATAAACATCTCTACCTCACAAACTGGAAACTCAAGCCAAAAGACAGTAAGGCCAAAAATTTTAAGTGTCTACTAATGCACTGAGCCTGACTTGTCACTCCCACAACTTGATTTTTCTGAGTGTTTAGCATTTTTGAGAGAGATTGCGTTCCAAGGAGGCTGACAACCACCTGGTTGGGGTACCGGTCTCCACATGAGACAGTGGCTGCCAGTTAGGCAGCTAGAGACATGTGCCAGTGCTCCCAGCTCTGTTTCACGCAATTCCAGCTGTGCCCACAAGCTCTCGCAGCCCCTGGGACTTCATTTGCTGAGCCTATCTTGGGGGTGAGCCCAAACCAGGTCTGGTACTGCCTCTGCTGCTTTCTGTAGGCATGGGGAAAACAGCTGCTGGCAGCCACAGACACTTGTGGACGCAAGAAAGACCCCAAGAAACACTGTTCGCCCCCCAAGTTACTTCTACCAAACAGCTACGCAGCCTGGCAGGGGTCTGCCAGGTGCTGCTGTAGCAGATGTGTGCTGCACCAAGGGATGGATGTCCCACACACATCCTGTTTCACCTCCCACCCTTTGGGCTGCATGCTCCTGAGAAGAAAAGTGTAAGATATTAAGCAGCTCCACAACACCTGATATGCTGTGCTGGTACAGGAGCCTGCAGAATCTCCCTCATAACCTGCAGTTCAGCTTCAGGAGTTCAAATAAATATTTACCTTAGAAAATGATGACAACATTGACTTTTAATTTATGTTCTGTGCTTTTCTAAAACTGTGAAGGAAGAGGAAATGGTGCTTTAAGGTCCTAACCACTGAGGTCTGGTGGAGCAGGCTCCACGCTCCCGCACCCCCTATGCAGTCCAGCCTCCCCCCACACCTCTGGCTGGTGGGCAGAGGGCAGTACACCCTATAGCTGATGGGAGGCAGGAGAATCCTGCTGTGCCCCCCTCAGCGCACATTGCCTGTCCAGCTTGTTCAGGTAGGAGGGTAACTTCCGCCCACCTCAGCATAGGTACCCACCGGCCAGGGACGCAACCCACCATGGCAGCTAGCATGATGTCCCGTGTACGTGAAGCTTGCACAAACCAAAATCAGTTGTAAAACTATAAACTTGGGGGGGGGAAGTATCTTTCAACATGAATTTGTGAACAAGTATCATCAAAACATGCAAGTAAGGTGAACTATGGCAGTCTGTGTATCTGCACGCAGATTAAACTACAACGCTTGGAAGGGACATGGATTACTGAACCATCATAAAAATGTCTGGGCTGAGGAGCTCCAGTGCTGCATCCACACATTACGTTAGGGTTGCAACTACACACTCCTAAAACAGACTTTGCTAAACCAAACAATGTTTTCCCGCACATACAATTACATTGACTTTAATTAGGTAAATGGCTCAGTGGTTTTGATTGCTTCAATTGGGTAAACACGTGACATGGATTGATCTATAATTAAGATGAACTTGAAGATAAGTGTCCACGTTTAAGTGGTGGAGTGGACACGTTTGTTGCAGCCTGAGGATGAAGGAGTAAAAGTACAAGTCAGAAGAGATCCTCTCTTTGCCCAGTCAGTGATTGCTGACCTCTGTTTTTCATTATTACTAGGAAGTGGTCAGTTAACCCTCATCATTAAGCAATAAAGCGTGACAGAGAGTGCTGATTAACGTGCTGCTCATAAACACAGTCAGGCACGAGGAGAAACCCATGGCGGGCTCCTGGCAGTTTAAAATGGCCATTAGTTATAGTTGTGCAAGATGAAATTAACCCAGCTAATGAAGCACTGAGAAGCCATGGTTCTGCTGAGGGTCAAGGGTTCCCAGCAAACAAAAGGTACGGTATGCTTACACATCATGGAAGGAAAAAAAAAAACCAACCACAAACCAAAAAAAACAAAACCACCCACGCCCCTGACAGGCTGATTATTGAAACTGAATGCATAGGGTAAATTTGACAAAACAGTGAATAAACATAATACTTGCACTGCACATATTAACTGATAAAAAGAGGGGGGGAGGGATGGAGGAAGGGAGAGAAGAAGGGAGGAAGGTAAGACAGAAAGAAAGGAATGGAAGACAAAAAGAAACAAAGGGAAGCAACAGGTTGACTTCAGCCTTCACCAGGTTCATAAGCAACATACTAAGATGTGCTACAGATTACCTGTTGCACTGCTGCATGTGACCCTGTTTATACCCTGGCCCCCCCAAACCCTTTTTGACTGCCCTCCTCTTCAGACAGCTGAGGAGCTATTTCACCCCTTTACAGACTCAGCCATGTGGCTCCCTATGTCCCTTAGGCTGAATTTTGGCACCTCCTGGATTACCACACGTATTCCTCATGTTCTCAAATCGGTTTGCTGGTTGTAAACCCTTCTCCTGTCAGACCCAGAGAGCTGAGGAAGCACACAAAGCAAATGATAGAAGCACAAGAGAAATACACAAGCTAAACATGCACATGAGCACGTCCCAGCTCATTCTGTGAGAACGACAGGATGGGCCTGAGCACCAGGAGTTTTTCTGAACAAGTATACTTCTCTCACTTTAATCTTCCTTTCTTAGTATTAGCAAGTCCCACTTTAAGACATCACCTTCATGTCTGGAATCAGAGAAATGTTTTTACCTGCTCTGTGCCCCTTTCTGGATGCCAGGGGCCCTTCTCCTCTCTCTCTCTTAAACCTTTGTTTCTGATTTCAGCTGAAATCTTAATTTGTCCCACATTTGGATGGAAACAGTTTAATTCTAAGGATTTCCCTCACTTCTTCAGTTGACAATCTTCATTTCAAGTTAATTTCTTGGAGACTTCACATGCATACTGATTTTGGGACTATGGATTGCATAATCCACATGATGCACATGCACATCAATTTTGGATTACCCTCCCCCCCATTATAGGGCAATAGTTTAGATCTGTCTTTGCCTGCTGAATCTAAGCGGGCACTTTTGCTTGTAGAAGCACACATAGCATTTCCCACTTTTTTTTTGTTTCTTGGTGGCATATTGTTCTTGCACCATGAACTGGTTATTGAAGGCTTCAAGGATAGAAAGAATGGTAATGGTAACAAGGACCTTCTCTCATTCTTAGTGGAACGGTAGTAGAAAATACAGTAAGTGTGAGACTGGCAATAGGAAGGGCTGAAATGAGAGTCAGAAAGATGATACTGTCCTTCAGTTCTCTATTTCTGTAACATTTTTTAACTCTACGGAAAAAGGGATGCTCAAGTAAGGAAATTTACACAAATACTGTTCAAAAAACCTCTGCTGTTCAACCCTGTTCTGTCTTACCACAGTACACTTTGGGCACGTACCGATACATGTGTATTGGTTGTGCTTTTATGTCCTTCACTTTTTCATAAGCTTTCCACGAATGATCTTTTATTATTAAACAGTGAATGAAAGATCTCATCCTTGTCATATTTCCTCTTCCTACTTTTAAATGAATAATTAACATGGAATGATTGGTAAGTATTCTTTCTAAACTTCTTACATGGAAGTGGATTCCTTCACAAAATAGAAGTGAAACTCGGTGTGACTGCTGTATCCAAGCACTTGCACTATTTTCCAAGACACTAATTTATTTTATAAAGTTGTATGCAATGCTTCTGTATTAAAATATACACATATCTAATGTACTGGACAGACTGCCTGCTGCCCTACATTCAGGACAGAGTACCTGCATGATGACACTGCAGAAGTATGAGAACATGAAATATCACTTGTAGTTCTCAGGGCTCTATAAAACACTCGAATACCTAGTATTCAACTGCCTGGCTGTGTGCACCTTGCACATGAAGTCATTAACTACCGCCCTCCCCCCAAACGAATGTACAACCCAAAGATAGTTTTGTTCAGAAATATGGTGATATCACCGTAGGAATAGTGTCTTCCTGTTATTACTAAAAAGACTGCAAGTAAAAGACATCATTTTTAAATAGGTTAGTGTCTTTTCATTCCCTTTTTAAAATTTTATGAATAGTTTGGTATGCCAGTGCACACAACCTAAGAAGTACTTATTATTATTTTTTCCCAATAGTCCATCATTATCATTCTGTTGTATCAGAGAAAATTAGCACCTATCACTTACATAATTTCAAGCAGTATTGTTAAGAGTAGAATTTGCATGCATGATATGGTGTATAGGCTAACACAAGTCCATTTGCTAAATCCACGTGGTAAAATGGATGAATAAATAATTGAATGCTTAGCTCCAAATATACAATTATTCTCAGAAAAAAAAATAGAGCACAAGTCTGAAAATACATATAATAATACTCATCTACAGCTAAATACCCTAGAAAAAAAATGCCCTTTCAGAAATGAAATAACATAGTTAGATTCCTAAAACGTTCATAGAAAACTTGCATAAATGTTTAAGTTTTGAAAGTACAGGACTACTGCACTTCTTCCCCACAGGCATTAGATATAAATTCAAAACGTTGCCTCAGCCTAATGAAGAAAAGACCCAGCAGAGTACTTGTGCAGAGCATGCAAAAGGTTTGTAAACCTTCAAACTGCAGTTTAAATTGTTCCTGTTAGAAAAAGTTACAGCTCGGTTGTTCTGATCTGTTCCCACACACAGCATCTTACAGTCTCTCCCTAAGAAAGTAACATTACCTTTTTTTAATATCATCCATCACCCTGCCTCTGTAATAAGCATCGCTGTTCTGACGTTGCAAGAACTGCTTGCCATATGTCTTCCAATACATGAGTCGCGTTAGTTATTTGTTACATGTAAAGAAATGAGACAGTGGGCTTTGCAACAGTAAGTACAAAACATCAAGTCCAGTCCTTTTCTGCATTAGAGTGCACCATAAACCAATTTCCAGATGAAGTAAAACAAATAGGCAGGTACAAATGAGAAAACTATGCTCTAGTACTTATGCCTGGTAGTAGCCCAAATGAATATAAATATGCCACAAACAAGAAATGAATGGAAAAAATTCCACTATTCTGGATACGGTTTTCAGCAAGAATCAAGAAGAATTAAAGGCAAACGAGACAAGATATAGAAACCTGATACAACTGCATGAATGCTGATTGTAACGTCACCTTTTCTGGAAAAGGTGTGAAACATTTAAGTACAAGAATTCAAAATATTCCGTTTATCAGAATGGTCAGTAACACAGAAATGGCAATGCCTTTTGTTGGCATCTTGCATGAACAGAACTAAAAGTTTCAAAGAAACCCATTTTTCTTCTAATCCAATGCTATACTGTTTTTCTGGTTTATAGACATCACATTGTTTTAAAATAATTCATCTGTCTTTCTATTGCAGAGGCTATTTCCATTTTAGCATTTTTCTCACCCTGTGACTGAAAGTCAGCCTACATTCTAAATCTCTAGAATAAATTTCTAAAATATAACCTTTCCACATTTATTTTCTCATGTATCCATTTAGTCCTTTTGAATTTTTTCAGATATTCTTTTCCAGGCGAGAGTCATTGAGTAGTTCCAATAAACATAAAAACCTGCTGCATAAAACAATAATACCATTACAGCTTTTTGCTCTTATTACTGGTCACCTGGTGCAACACTGAAGAAAATCTGTAGATGGATCTTTTTTAAAAATTATTAGTTAATAAATCAGAAAAAAATAATCTGTTAGGAAGTATGGAAGTCAATCTCGAGAGGCGGAATATCATTCAGAGTTGACAGAGCTTTTAAGTCTGTCTTTCCCATTTGCAACCACATATTAACTAACAGTGTGAGTCAGCGGGAGATCTTCATTAGGTCCAGGCAGAAACCTGAACTCCTCTAGAAGTTAACCAGCCTCTGAGAGGGTAACTCTCCGCTGTTTTTCTCCTGCACTCACTTCCTTTGGTCTGAGCTATTTACTTTTCCACTAATAGATTGCAAAGCCCATCAATGTAAAGCAAAGCAATTTGATAGAGCAAAAAAATGTCAGGGACATTTTCTAGATCAGAGTCAACTAAATCCAAAGCAGATCTTTTTGCTTTGAAAAGCAAGAGTGAAGGGAAAGTCTGGAGCAAGGAAGACTTACCCTGGGAGGAGAAGGATCAGTCTAGGGAACATATAGCAACTGGGACATCATGGGCTGCACCCACGAGTGCTGCGGGAGCTGGCTCATGTCACTGAGAGACCACCCTTGATTGTCTTTGAAAGGTTATAGGAATTGAGAGAGGCTCCTAAGGACTACAGGGATGCAGGTGTCACTTTTCTCTTCAAGAAGAGTAAGAATACTCTTTTTTCTTCATGTTGAGGATGGTCAAACAGGTTGCCCTGAGGGTCGGTGAAGCCTCTGCCCTCTGTGTATTCCTCCAAGATACTTAAAACTCAACTGGCCACAATGCTGAGCAAGCTGCTCTGAGCAGGAGGGTTGTATTAGACAATCTCCAGAGATCTCCTCCAACCTCAGCAATTCTCTGATTATATGATAATGCTCTCTCGTCTATTAATCCACACAAAATGGTGCTCTTTTCATAAAACTATGAACGTTATCACAGCCTTTGATAGTCCTGAAGGCATAAAGTGATTAACGCCTATCTTCCATATCAAAGAAATGCTAATACCCAATATTAGATGAAGTGTTACACAAGGAAGCTTGAAACAAAACAGGAAGAAAAGCATAGCTTCTAAAAAGAAAAAATTGTATTGTGAAACATCTGCAGCCTATTCAGAAAAGAAAAGTTAACCACATCATAATAATGTGTTTCGGCATCCTGTGAAGAAAACTCATACAGAGTAAAGGTACTATTGAACTTGTCGGGATGTACCGTATGAACAAAGATAAGGAAGGATGAATATGAGGAACCCTAACATAGACTCCCTCTAATGCAAGTATCAGTATGTATTAGTGTTCTGGTTTGAGGTCAAACAGAACCAATTTTCTTTTCCGTAATTTTCTTTTCAGTTAAGTCTCTTCTAACTAAATAACTCCGAAATTAACAGTATATTTTTCAGACAGTGTCAGTTTCTAGCAGATAAGGCCTGATGATGAAGCTGGATTACAGTCTTCCCAGTTCATTTCAGTCAAATGGCTTAGGCACAGCTCCTAAGACCTTGAAGCACCTTGTCTCTACTTAGCAGCAAGTAGCTTTGCCAGGAAGCACCACCATCATCAATGTTTCCTGCATGTAACCACGACCTAGGAACCTTGCTCCGGTTGCTGTTGCTGAACAGGTAGGAAGTCTCAGACTGCCCAACACCTCAAAACCTGAATTCTGATCTCCACAGCAGATTAACAGAAGTCTCCAACTACATTATGTCTTACGTCTACACCCTCGGTCCCACCTTGCCAGAGCTGTAGCTTGTCCTGGGAAGAATGTGGACGGTGATTTACGAAGAATCAGGACCACAAAGTCAAAGGGAAACTTGCCCTTGGAGTCCACACTCACTTGCTACCGAAAACAAAGTACGTAAAGGGTTATAGAGACTTAAAAAAAGAGAGAGAAAAAGAAAGAGGAGAGAGAAAGCAAATGCCTGAGGGAGTTGAATGCTGCCCTGGAGAACTGGACTGCATCTCCTTTGCCATGAACTAACTTTATAATAATAAGCAAGAAAAATCACTAATTAGCTTTCTTGTTTCCTGAATATCCAACTTGAGATCCAGAGTCTGATTTGCAGTGGTTTAAGCAATCATAGCTGCAAGTAAAATCAATGGGAATTGCACTTTGGATGTATTAAGTGCTATAAAATGCCAAGTACTTCTGCCCCCTGAGGTCCTAGATATCATAAATCATGAGCCCCAAATCAGTGGGTATGTCTTAGCTTAATCTGTGTCTTAACTCCTCGACAGTAAAACAGAGGTAATAACCACTCATCTTATCTCGTATTGCAAGGATAAATTAAACAATGTTTGTGAAGCACTTCGATATTATAGTGATGAGCACCACAGAAAAGCTCTGTAAGAAATGAGTAATTATGTCTTCTGAGCAAGGGATGAATAGTAATCAGCAGTGAAGGCACAGGACCATACATTGAGAAATGAGAAGAATACAAGATATTGAATAGCTGCTCATTAATTGAACGTTATCCAATTTGTTCAATGAACAAGGCAGAGGTCTAATGGAAAAAGTTGTATGTGATTGTGTAATTAAGGCTGAATTAGAAATCATTACATGTGGTGTAGATGAACAAAGACCACGCAGGCCAATAGCATTCATTATTTCCATATTTAGTTGTGATTTTGCAAACTTGATTTTTTTTTTTTCCTCCCCAACATCTTTTTAAAATAGCAAACTGAAAAAAACCCAACCAGCTCAAAACCCCTGAAACCCACCATTGCACCTAATATAAGAACCCACACAGAGGAGCAGAAAGGGGTGGGAGAGGCCACAACCACCTCAGGTGGCCCTGCCAAACAAACTCTGAAACAGGAGAAGAAAGGGTCTGCCATGCTGCCCATGAACAGGAGCAGGACATCAGCAAGTTCTACTGCGCAGGAACCACAGCACGCATGAATCCCAAGCCCCATATCATCACCACTCTTGAAATGGACAGACTGACCCACGCTCCCTTTCTTAGGGTCCTGGATTTGGCAACTCAGCCATGAGAGATGGCACCAAACAATTTTATAGGTTAAAATGAGGTAATAATTCTGTCTTACAGAATTTCCTCTCCTTAAACAATAAAGACCTGTGGGCCTCAAAGTTGACCACGGGCCATTATTGTTTTGAAAAAAACTAATAAAACTGCCTCAGTCTAAGTCTAGACTTCAAACCTAACAAAGGCACTCCCAACCTTCAACAAAAAAAACCCACCCAAAAACTGTGCTTCAAAAAAAGGCTGAAATCCTGGCTTCTTTTAAGGCAATGGGAGATTTGCCATTACCTTTTCCCACTCTATTTATATCTGAGATGCTAGCAGATGCCTTGTTCCCTCTATAACAGACAGATCTGTATGTACATTTTATCTCGTTTTTTTTTTTTTTTTTTGTCTGGAGACTGTTTTCCCACCCTCTTATTTAAAATGGTATTAGGAGGTATAAAAAGATGTTTTGTTTCTGGCTTTATGTATTTATATATTTGTTTTGAGGTTTTATCTATTTAGAATTTCTTTCAGCCACGACACTGCAAAATTCCTTGTCTCTAACACTGTTTCGCTGAAGGCACCTTGCAGGATTATCCCTTTTTGGCTCTTAACTACTTAACCTGAGACTGGAAGAGCCTTTTCAGGCTCTAAAAATTTTCTGAACCTTGAGGGTTGGAGAAGAGAAGTGCTATTTGCTACTAAAAGTGAAAATTATAACATTGCTTTGATAAGCTGCCAAGGCAGGTAGATAACAGCTTTTTATAAAGTGGTATCTCTTAAGAAGCAGTACCATAGCTGTAAGGAGCTAAAGCATCTAAGTACGTTTTATGATTTTTGATATGCTTTATACTGTTTGATATAGAAGATCTTGTACATATATTTATGTCCTATTGCAAACTCCAATTTGAATGTTCTTCATGTTTTAGTTACCCATTTACAGTTGTATTGTATTAGGCACTACAAAAAAGCCCCAGCAGCACAGCATCCAAGCAGCCAGACCAATTGTACTTCAATGGCAAAGGATTCCTCAGTAGCCAGGCTCTCACTTGAGGGGATTACTAGCGAACGTAACCAAGCATAAGGTCACCTGATGGGGTCTGGGGGTATCTGCAGAGGCTTAGCCGGATAAGGATGGAGTTATTTCAAAAGGACTTCACTCTTCTGACCTTTTTTCTGAACTCAAAATGAGAAAAGTCATCGCAAGAGACAGACATTCATCTGATAGCACAAATACAAAGCAATTCTGCCTTATGCAAGATCCCAGCACTTTACATCAATTTTTAAAAATTGCAGTCCTCTATTCCCATGAAGATCTGGGCATCCAGCATCACTACTAGTGACATTTCCTAAAAATGTATTAGTTGGTTCATCCTCTCTTTTACTACCCATACAATTCCATAATGTTTGGAGTCAGATGAACTCTCCAGCCTTCCAAGGACACAATATTAACCAAAAGAGACTTATTTGTCTTATCCTTTACTATCACATATAACCAAATTGTATTATACATCAGTTACTTCTCTTACACTCCATTTCAAAGTAGGTACTTAAATCCTTCTGACTCCTTTCAGGAAAGCGCCTCCAAAAGTCCCTCTTTTTGATGGTTTGCAGCTTTCTCAAATTATCAAACTAATGTAATTTTTACACATTTGCTCTTATTTCAGTACAGTTCTTATTTCAAAATAAATTCTCCCCCCTCTCAGTTGTCTATTCCTCAACTGTGAAATATTTATAGACAGCAATCATATCCCAACTCAGACTCTTTCTGGGTAAGCTAAAAAGAGCATTTAGTCACCTGACATAAGATAAATTCTTATTGCCCAGATCATTTCAGAAGCTCTCCTAATGTCTTTAACTTGTCTCTGCATCAAACTGTCTTTAACATTCTGGTGACCAGAAGTATACATAATACTCCACATATGTATTCCCAGCATCATTTGTACCAAGATGGTGTGAATATTTCCCTGTTTGCTTGAAATACTTGGTGCATCTGAACATACGGATTTTGTAAAACTACCTTACACAAGTGGCTCAGCCATCTTGGAACTATTCACCAAGAGGTGAATTTCCGAAGAAGCACACTGTCCACCTTCCCTATGTGGCATATAGAAAAAATCCGTTCCTTTTTAAAGAAAGGGCAGTTGAAGAATTCAAGAAAACACTAAACTAATGGCTGTGACATTTGAACTTTTGTTAGCCAAAATATCTGTGACTACCTTAAATCAGCATGCATTCACAGGGCCATCCCATCTCTGTGAAGACTCTGATCTACCAGAATGTTACCCTGTGATGCGTTAAAAAAAAAAAAAAAACACCAACTAAAAAACTGCAACTCAGTTCCCTGTCACATCATAAGAATGCCAAAATTTACCCTCTCTTATAAGGATGCAGAAGGCAAGCATGTGAAAGCCTGGATGATGTTTGAATTTGTGGCAATAGAAGGATGTTACCTAATATAAACCAACCTTAGCACTCCCTATACATTGTGTTTACTGCATACTGTGCTTGTACAGGCTGGTTATCACCTACTGAATACATTATTTTATAGGTGACAGAGTCTAGAAATCAGTATTCATAAAACAAAGAAAAAACCAAAGGAGTGCAGGAGAACAGTTTCATGCAGACCTCCTAGCATCATGCGAGTATTTTGCAAGGCTAGACAGCAGCCTATATTTAAATTATCATCCTTGTACGCATCTCTTCCTCTCTACAGCAACACACACTTACGTGGTAAATAACAGTTACAATCAAAAAACTGGTGAATGTTGGGAAGTCTTGGGAAGGGAAGAAATTATATTTATGCTTTTGGAAGGGAATGAATGTGGATTTTTGGCTTTCTTGACATAAAATATTTTTTCAAACAATTTCCCTGGCCATTAACCAACTTGTGGTTCTTTGTGGCAGTGCAGCTGCTAAACTCGCCCATTCTTTGCTTGTTTTAAAACCAAGACACTGTATCACCTAGACAGTTCCCAAAGCCACTCTCCTTCTTTCTGAAATGCTACCACAATATGCTTGCTCTAATAGTGCTGCACTCCACATTTAACACGCATCCAGCATTTATTTTTGAGCATCGGTCAGTTTCTCATGCAGACCACGTATCCCAAGAGCCATGAGGAAAGCTTTTCCTCCTATTCTACCTCTCCCCAACTTTAAAAATATTCAATTGTAATACATGCTCCATCCTTTAATAATCTCTCCCTTTTTTGTGTCACACTTCTTGCTGCTTGTTGGGATTTTTGTGTTTGTTTGGTTGTTTTTTTTTCCCTTTTTGGGCTCCCAGTGCAAATCTTTCTAGCTCCTTCCTCCTACCAGCCTCTTGAACTCCAATCTCCCAGTAATTAAAGCAAACCAGGAGCAGGAACGAAGACTTCATCTCACTGAGCAATGCTGCCTGCCAGAGCGAAAAGCAGGAAGAGTCCTTTTTATATCTATGAAAGCATGGAAGGCTGGTGGCAGCTTCAAACCTACTATGACTTAATTATTTAAATTTCATTTTACACCTATTAACCATAGCATATCAAGTAAGAGTAGCAGCTGCTACATGAATCTGACCAGCTCACTTGCCCTCAGCAGATCACCCATCTGCTTGCTCTTCACCTAATATTTCTGTTTGATAGGTTGTAAAACAGATTCTTGCAACAGGTCAGGAACAGAGTCAACTTCAAATCCCACATAGAAATTTCTATGAAAACATATGGACATCTATACTGAGTGATGTCGAATTTAGAGAGGCCACTGACCTTATGAAAGTGGATAAAAGGAAAATTACAGCCTGTGATGGAAAAACACTGACTCCATTACAGTGAATGAACAGAAGAGTGGAGAGTGAAGAACTGTATGTATAATTAATTCTAGTAATACAGACTTACAAAATTCATGGGTGCATACACTGCAAAATGGTGTGGAAAACGCCTTTCTATAATGTATCAATTTCAGCTTCTACGGCATAAAAAATATTGCTTCTTTAAATGATCAATAAGGTAAACTTTCCTGTTCACCAGTAGTATTTTATAAAAATTTAAGCTATGCTAATTAAGCAAATTCTTCAAGAGCTCTGTATTCCAGCATTTAAATCTTCATACCTTGATATTTTTTCCACCTTAATTCAAATGAAAATATTTAGCTTCAGTTTCTCTTTATTTTCTGCTGGAGCAGGGGCATAGAGCCTTGGGAAGTTCATGAGCGCATGGGAAAACCACAGGAAGATTACCTGTTTCTGAAAAAACCTGTTATGCATAACATATCCCTTTCCCTCTTGTGTGGCCTTCTGGAAGCAAAGACTGCAGAGTACATCCGAAAAAAAAAAAAAAAGTATCCCTGGGATATTATGCATCTGGCCCATTGCTAAACAGTTGCACAGTGCCTTTGCTTGCCAAAGAACTGAATTTATCTACCACTGAATTTTCAGGCCGGCAATAGCTTGCAATCCTTCATGCAAAGATGAGTCCCTAGAAGGCTGTTGGATCCCTTCAGTTATGGCAAAAAGATCGGCCTGGGAAGGCAGACTGGGAGTTACCCCAGGTGATTGCTGAGGTTGGACCCTTGATCTTGTAGCCTGGTTTTGTTCCTGCGTTTCCAGAGCAGCCTGGCACAAAGGGAGCTGAAGAATGGCACTTCTTTTCCGTAACCCTATCTTTGAGGCAACCTCGGTTCCCACAGCTGTGCCGAGTCCCTGCAGATTGCTACACAAGAAATTTCATCCCTTCCACTATTGAAGCGAAGTCTTGGATAACCTGCTGTTCAAACACACAGCGGAGGTAGGATTTCGTTGTTACTAGGCTGCTCGCTGAGGTGCACAGCACATTTACTATATCCAGGAGGCCATTTAAATAAGATGGCATCAGATTAGACTTTGAAAAATTTTCTTCAGCCAAATCTCCCCCTCCTTTACGTAGGCAAATAACAAATGTTCAGGTGAAAAAGAAATGCAACTCCAGAAGCTTCTGTTGCTGTGACTGCGTTTCTACTTCAGAGGTGAAGAGAGATCTATGTTTCTGGCTTAAAATAGCAGAAATAGCTTTAAGGCAAACCTCCTGGACCAGGAATCAACAGCAAAATCTGAAATTTATTGACCCATCATATCTTTACATTTAAAAAAATGGCAACCTTCCCTATAACTAATATGATATAATTTGTTAATTCTTCCATTTTAAGTAGCCAAAAGTCTCCCAGCAAATATGCAAAATAACTGGAAGATGATGGTCATTTTTGCTGTAGTCTTTACCACTATTTGGAGATGGAAAAATGCCTTCCTTTTTTCTTACCTTCAAGCCAAAGGAAGAATGAAAGATTAACTTTAGCAACTTAAGAAGCGATATAAATTTTGATTTAGGACAGATTACCTCATACTTGTCTGGAACTTGAACAAATGAAGACTGAAAATGCAAAGCATACGCAAGAACAGCTGTGATTTCTGACTTCAAGCCTGTTAATCTCCTTAGAGAAAGCTGGTTCAGAGGAAAAAGAGAAGACAAGACTGGCCAGGTGCTTTAGGTTCCCTCACAGTATAGTGTATTTTCAGCATATGACTCTGTTATGATCATAAACTAAAGTTTAAATAACTTTATGATTGGTCATATCCATAATTTAGAAAACCATACAATATATTTATCCTAGGTAAAAATGTATTACAAATACAAATGTCTTAACTTTTGAAGTGACATCATTTATCAAAACTTACGGCTAAAGGATTTTAGTGTTTGCAAGGCAGATCAAATTTATATCAATGACACAATCATGTTTCTTCATACCGGACTCCTGCTCATCAAGTCAGTCATCAAATAGGTTATGCTTGCTTGATACCAAAATTTACACTTTGATAATTTACATCCCTGGGATGAATTCCATCTGAAATTACTTATGAAATTTCACCACTAAACCCATTTCAATACTTTTTTGTCTACAGCTCTCCTTCTCGTAAATTCATTAGACACTGCCTGCAAGTCCCCAAAATAAGATTCACTGGGAATACAATTACCAGGTTTATAATGGGAAATTCAAGCTTTAGTTTCTTTGTTGTTGTGTACTTTCTTGTTTTTAAATTTCAATGCAGTTAGTCCTTTCTGTTATAATCCCTCTGTTTTATAATATTTCAGAGGAGCACAAAGGAATCGGCACTCAAAAGCTGTTCAAGGTAGACTGACAACGTTAGCAATTCTAGCTGAGACCCAAGGAGCTGGGTGGTGTGCAGGAGTCCCTCTCTCCAAATCCCCCTTTCTCTCTGTTTCCATGCTTTTTGACACAATTTGTCTCCCCACTTCATAGAATCACAGAATGGTTTGGGTTGGAAGTGACCTTTAAAGGTGATCTAGTCCAACCCCCCTGCAATGAGCAGCGACATCTTCAACTAGATCGCTTGTTCTTGTCCTTCCACCTGAACACCAGTTGCTCTCTCCCACAATTTCCACCCCACAATATTTTTTGAAGGACTATCAGTATGTAACTTTTAAAATTAACCTAAATAAAACTTTAATTTAATCAGTAGAAAATTAATGACCAAAAGCCTCTTCAAGAAGAGTTCCTCCATTCAAAGAGGACACAAACTGAAACACAGGAGGGTCTGTCTGAACATCAGGAAGTACGTTTTTACTGTGAAGATGACTGATCATCGGCAGAGAGGTCGTGAAGTCTCCATCCTTTGAGATATTCAAAAGCCATCTGGACATGGTCCTGGGCAACTGGCTATAAGTGGCCCTGCATGAGCAGGGGGGGTTGTACCAGATGACCTCCAGAAGTTCCTTCCAACCTCAGCCACTCTGTGGTTCTGTGAAAATGGCACCAGCTGTATTTAATAGCAATTGGAAGAGGAGGCCATTTTTGACAGAATATAATTTCTCATGCCACTTTCTACTGAAGAATGTTTAGCGGATCAAGTAAGAACTATGTGTGTGTGCACACGCATATAAAATGTATAAAATATAACTGGAAAAATATTCATGAATCTTTAAAAAAATCTATATGCATGATTTCAGAGGAATGCTGAATGAAACTTGAATCTCTTCTATTCTTTTACTACAGTCTTTTAGAGAGGGAACAATTCATTTTTACTCAAATAAATTAGCCACTGTAATTATAAATTCCCCAGAAAGTTGTTTCTATGTTCACAGAGGGAGTTTTACTGTTTTCTTTGTAATAAAGACAAGAATGCAAACACTTACATAAAGAACACAGCTTTAGCTCAGAGCTGAGACAGGTATGCCCAGGATCTACATTTAAGGTAGTTCTTCCACTTCGATTTATTTTTTGTTTATACCACGCACTGAACTACCATAGTTTTAAAAACATCCTCATGAACATATGATACAGAGTAATTACTACAAGTATTTCATTTAAAATAGGAAACCTCAGGACAGGGTGTTTTATTGGTCACATACCCGATTGAAAAAATTTATAATGACTCTACAAAAAATGTTTGCTGTTACAAAACCACCTACACAAATTTTTATTCACATTGATAGTTTCAGAATGTTTGGAGCCAAAATGTGTATTATGTTTTTGCTATGTTCTTTTGTGGCTAATACTCTACAATGTACTTTTATGTATATGCACACACACATATATATATTTAAAAAAAACCAACAAAAACAAACAAACAAAAAAACCCAGAAAAGAGCAAGCCAAGATTTCTGTGTTTACATAAGAACAATGCTCCTGGTAGCATCAAGAACTCACAGACATGTGCATACCAAGCAGCAGTCTAGACAATGTTCACATACCACTGGTAGAAACATGTATGTTAATATACTAATTCTCCACAAAAATATATTTTAAGCTAATCTAAATTTCCTATCTTCAATTTTTAGGGATGACAGGGTTGTTTTGTGTTTCATTTTTTAAGGGTTTTTTGCTTAACTCGTAAACTTTCAGTAATTACTGATAACTTTTAACTATATTTTAAATATTTATTTCTATGCTTGATTACAGAGTAATCCTTTCCTAATAATTTTGGTTTCTGAGGCTTGGAAACGTAGTCTTGCTACTTTGTTAACTCATAAAGGGAATCCTCGGTATTTTTTCATCAATTCCTATAAAGTTGGATAGGTATATATCCATCAGATTATGTCAGAAAGGACATCAAAAGACAGGGGCATGGTAGCTTGAAATTACAGTGATTCAAGACTGGGAAAGAAGCTTTCTTGGAAGGCAGGAAAGGAGGAAGGAAGATAACAAAAGGTGCTGTCACTTCACACAGCACGTGCAGATGTAGGCAAAACCTCACCATCACCACCAAGCCAAAAAATATCCTCATGATTCAGAGGCCAGTTTAGACATGGATGTGTGAAGACTCATCCATGAGGTGGCATGGAAGCACATAGAGGAAATCACTCAGGTTTTCCAGTTCATGTACTACATTAAATGACTAAAATCTCAAGGAAGAAGTTGGGGAATGAAGGCAGCAAGGTCAGCTATGGCACAACAGTAACAGAAAATGCTTTCAGAAGAGGGAAACCTCTTCTGTGTCCTTATAACTTTGGGAAGTTCATTTCAATGAGATTGACACTTTTGATGATAGACAGATAAATAGATTTATAGAGAGATATTACACGAGGTCTTGACTTCAATGACGCACAAGCCCTCCGGGTCTATTTAACAGAGAGCTAAATCCTTATGGCCATCAGCAGCAGATTTAATGATCACAGAAGAAATTAATCACGTCACACACTGCCTCAACTCTTCTCAGTGAGCAAGCTGGACACCATATTAAGAACCTGTATTCTTCCTTCTGGGTTTTTCTTCATGAAAATAAATAAGTAGATACTGCCTGCTTCATCAGTGGTTGTAAGAACATCTATTCATCAAGCAAAGAGTTCAAAAAACCTATACGGTATTTATGCCCTTTGCATGCCATGAACTCTTATTCTTTATCAAGTATTAAAAAACTTAATTTTTATCACTTGAAGAAATTGCTTATGAAGTCTGTGAAGGCCAAACATCATCTTTTACCCTGAAAACCCAAGTCACAGAAAGGCACCACCTACCAGAGGTCTTGTAGCACTGCGAGTGATCCTAACTTCTTTCTATTGAGATGCCCAGGAAAGACTAGCTATACCATAATTAACATAAAATAGGGAGATGTCAGCAAAACACTCTTCTGACGACGATACCGCTATCAAAACATAGTCCTTGCGAAAGTCCTAGTCCTTAATGAAGGAAACCATCTCGAAGAAAAGCACCATGATCAATTCCTATGTCCTCAATCTACCACAGTACAGTAAAGCCATTTCTCTTTTGTTGAAAGATGAAGCAGATGCACTATTGAGTTGAAAGCCCTGGAGGTACCCACAGGGAGGTAACTGACCTGAATGAATTGTAGTGTCATAAGGCTGTCAAAGCATGATGAGACAACCATATTCATCCTCCAGTACAGGAGGAGCAGGAGTATGTTTACATTAATTGTATCTGTGTCCATTAAAAATTACAAAAATCCACTTGGAGGAGTGGAGAAGCAGACTGATTCAGCAGTGGCATGAAGTAAAACAACGCATCCTTTAGAAGGTGTACACTGCAAAACACCCTGGCATATTCTACGTAAATTATACAACACATAATTGGAGGTCATTCCACATTATTTTTTTTTCTTCAGATTAACACAGAATTTTATCAACAGCAGAAAACACATAGGAAAACATATGTGCATGTATGTATATATACTTTTATTTAAAAAAACCCAAACCTGCACATATTTTGTATTTTCCTTTTTGCTGATGTTTTTTGTTTTGCATTTTCTTACCTTCTACTGCTCTCTTGAAGAAAACTTTACAGCTGCCACATGTAACCACCCCATAATGACATCCAGATGCCTCATCTCCGCACACCAAACAGACTTTGGAAGGTCTTGAAGATCCAGTTGATACACTTCTCAATGAAGAGCTGGAGTAAAAAAAGCAAACAAAACAAAACAGCTATGAATATTTCAAATCACGCTGGCCATAATGCAAAGTTCAATTAAGAATTTATAACAGGTATATTGCTCAAGGCACCTAACAATTAGGAAACCACAACTCTTTCTGGCAGTGCCTGGCTGAATACATGAATTGCTTTAATTAGTAAGTGCAATATTTTTATTGTCTGTTTTAAAACACCCATAATATATCAATGTTAATGTAAGAAGTTACCACAAGGGCAGTGGAATTTATTGGTAGCAGATGATTAAAACTGAAAATAAACAACAAACAAACCAACCAACCACTCTGGCAGCAACCTGATAGCTATAAATTTTCTTTCTGTTTGTTTGTTTCAAGCCTTTACAGCTAAGGAATACCTGTAATAAAATTGCTAAGACCATTTTTTGAAGTACCACAGCAAAGTGGTATGCACTCTCCTGCCCACATTCTTGCTTACTACTACAGTGGTCCTTGAGATTATATCTAATATTTCTGTAATTTTACATCTTACTTCCGAAGTAGTTTTGAAGCCTTTTTACATTCTACAAGTGCAGAAGACCCTTCCATATGACTGTAGGTGCCAGAAAAAAAGCACCAGAGGTTCAAAAACCATCCTGAAGTTTTGCAGACCAATGCACCTTGCAAACCCAGCTTCAACCATCCACTGCCGTCTTAAAAGATGGGGCATTTCTGTTGTTGGGTTTTTTTAAACCATGATTCTCCGAAGGTATCTTTAGGAAATATTTTCTACTGGCAACTCTAAAAGACAGAGCTCTTCAAAAACAAGTCACGTTTCATGATGCAGTGAGTCTCCTCCCTCCCTTCTTCCCCTGGGAACTGGAAATGCCACCCTAATGTAATCCGTATGCTTGGAAAAAACGTGCCAGATACTGAAGGAGATGAAAGCTTTGGATCCCTCCCACGCCTCAGGAGGGCTGGGGAGAGTGTTTCCTTCGACATAGCTGCTCTTCTCCAGGTAAACGTGACCTCTTGCATTTCTTCACGTGTTATCTCTCTGAATGCTGCCAAACAACTACTAAAACAACCCTAAAAGACTTTACACTGGTGGCGAAATAATCTGATAGTTCAAATTGCAGGTCACAGGCTATTTGTCGGTCAGTCATTGGGAAACGAAGTTCACAGGTAGTCTTAATTCAAACATAAGATAACCAGCTTGCCTAAGAAATCTCAAGCATGCACCCCTTGCCTTTTTCCAACTTTCTATCTTCCTTTAAAGAGGTATACAGAGGCCAAGTGATTTACCCAGGGGCACAGCACGAATGTCACTCCAGATCAAGGACCACAACTCTCCTGGCCTGCAGCGTTACTGTAACATCAAATCTAAATGTCTTTTTAAATGACAGTGCTCAGATGCTAATCAAAATGTTCCAAATAGTATTCCTGCTCTCGTCTGCTCACTAGTCTGTTAGATTTACTAGTTTTAGTCCTTGTACTATTTATACTTTCATTACATAACACCACACTAGTTGATAATTGCTAGGTGATGGCATTAGCTCATCTGCTAGAGAGACAAAGGAAAGCCTCATCAAATCTACGTTAAAATAAGTTCTGTGTGCTCAAGTCACAGCCATACCGATGCACACTGCATTAATCTGCCCCTAAGGAAAGGTACCTTCTTCAGGATTTGCCAAGACTGTGCTGGTATTGAGCTCCGCATTTGGATTTGTTTAGGCAACAAACAGGACTTTCTCCCTCTAGCACATTTCATACTGCATGAAAAACATTAAGCCACTCATTAAACAGAATTCTTCAAAAGGTGTCTGCTTCTTAGAGAAAATGTCAATAACCTGGAAAACTGACTCCTTGAAAATTTTTTTTTTTTTTTTTTAAATCTTTTTCATTTCAAACAGCGGTATTTTGTCTGAGAAGGGAAACGTTTCAATTCTGACATACCACCAAAATGTCTTGGGGCATTTGTAATTTTGATGCCGCATGTTCCCATTTCTTCGTAAGACTAGCAAAAATTTTCCTAGTCCTTCTACCCTGAAAAAGGTCAGTGTATTTTTTTTAATATCTAAAAAAAGTAGTTCGGTTAGAGAGCTTTTCCGGTGGAGAAATGGAGGTTTCAGGGTACCACAGCAGTGTGCGTATTTTTTTTACTTATATTTTACTTATATTTACTTATATATATATACACACACACAGAGTCTCTCTCTATATATACATACTGTATATATATCTATGTATGTATTATTTTTAGTTGAAAATAAGTTGTCATGCAGGATTTGCAGAAGGTGGGAAAGCCCTTTTTCAGATACAAGCTACCCTATAAAATTTCACTTACACAGAATTATTGGGTAAAAAAGCCCATAAAGACACACTGAGACACTAGTTGATCTGTGACTATTATTAAATGCCTACCTAAGACATAATCTATAGCATATTTTATACAGTGCTTCCCTAAATGAAGGGCTTGAATATAGCTGAAAGGTGAAGGTACAGCTTGAATACAAAGCATGTATTCAACTACTCAGCCACAGCACCACAGGTGGAAACTTAACATTCTGGAATAGATAGAAATTCAATTAACTCCCATATATCCTTTTCATCAGTTTAAAAGTAGAATAGGTTAAAACACGAAAGAGGTATTTTCATTCCTAATAGGAGTACCCAACATGGAACAATTCTCAAATACTCTGTTGCAAAGAAACATTGATATTAGGTGTTGGTACTTAAATCTCCTCCAACTTGTGCCAGCTCGAGCCATGACTGTCTTCTATTGAACAATGTTTAGCTTGTTTTTAAAAACTCTTAAGTTCTCTTTCACACCCATGCTACCCCAAAGCATTTGCCAATTCAAAAGGCTGTTACAACCTCATACAAAGGTAAAGTGGTATTTGTACATACTTGCAAATAATAAAAGGCTGAGTCCAAAAAATATGCTCAAATCATATTGCTAAACCTCAGATTAAGTCACTCTCCATGGAAGCTTTTCTTTCTCAACAAGGCATGCGTGGATGGTTACACCTTTTCCTCCTGAATCTCTCTTGCATTCAGGCTGTCATTCCTTTCTTAGTGACTTCACCATGGTGAACAAGGTCTGCATGAAAATCTGACTGGTGAGCAAACTACCTCTCCGCCCTCATTTCAAGGCCGGATGTCCAGTGTTTATGACACAGAAGCACACTTTATTTATTCATTACTTTTATTAAACCAATTATTTAATTAATCAGTATAGATCTATATCCTATAATACATATAGGGAGAAACACTACACTAAACACCCCCACCCCCCCCCAAACTAACCACTTTGAAAGTGCTTTTCATGAATGTTCCAAGTTAAATATTTCCCTTCTCGTTAATTTTCCACAGAAACATCCCATAAATTTCTATCAAGTAATCCTAATGTAAACTGGTATGTTACCAGTTACAGGCTGGTAACACTTAACAGGTAAAAACTAAGTGTTAAATTCAGTTTATTACAACATATATACACCTTAATTTAATTTTAGTTCTTTTTTGAATCTTGGTTTGATTTTTTGCTCCAGATGAGAAGTTTAGTTACAATAATCCAGATTATTTAGGTAATACATCGTTCCCTCTTTTGAAAAAGACAAGAGTTCGTCCAAATAAGAATGGATACCATAAAAAAAAATCAATAACTTTACAACTGACTCCCTGGAGCCTACTGCCAAATATCTATTTGAATGACAAGCTAAATCTAATGACATACGTGGGATTGAATCTTGAACTTTAGACCAAGTGAAACCACTGTGTTTACACATTTGCCCAAATCCAAATTAGAGCCTAACAACTATTGTTCTGATATTTAATGGGCTATTGTTGACCCAGACAATTTCTTGTTGGCAGCAACCTATTCTCAATCTTCAACAACCTTCTACGAGAAAACACAGAAGCAAGAAACATGAAATAGGGCCACAGAGCTGGCTCCTTTTCACTGCTTTCAGAAACCACTGTTTTCCATAGGTTGATTAGATAGAATGGTTTAGGTTGGAAGGGACCTTGAAAATCATCGAGTTCCAACCCCCCTGCTACAGGCAGGGACACCTCCCACTAGACCAGGTAAGGTGTTATTACTTTCACACCTCTCTCATTATTTCCAATACAAGGCGGGAAAAAAAAAAAAAAAAAAGCTAACACACAGCCCCCTTACACACACACACTCTGCAGCATTCAAATATAGGAGATCTAACAGAGCATACATATTTTATCACAACGCTTTTACAGCCAAGGGCAGCATGGAGCAGTTTAACAATGCCAAATGTGTCTTCTAAATGATTTGTAAAATGGTTGCTTAGATGGCTCCACTAACATTTGTCACGTTGTAGGGTATGTGATTAGGAATAAGCCTGATTTATTATCCTCAACAGTGCAAATGCTGGCAGTTAAATGCTGACCTTGACTAGCCATTGCCATCAAGCTCATTTGTGTCTCTGCAAGTTGGCTTTAGTAATAGTTATATGGAGAATTAATTAGAAATAACAGATTTTGTAAAGAAGAGTCAATAAACCCACAGATAATCCAGCATTTTAAAAGCTGATTATATAGGTTATTATGCTTTTCAAACCAGATGTCATGCAGGAGCACAGTTTAAACAAACGATGCCTCTCTGATGATAAAATGAAGCACTCCAAAGAAGCATAAGCCACAATATGAATCCCAAACTCATTTGTTCCAAGCGCTTTTATTGTTATGAGGTCTAGATGAGTCCTTTTTAATTCCACATCATTGACTTTTCTTTTTTATACAGAAATTTTCTGGTACTAAAACAAACAGAAGGAATCTGGGTACACTTCAATAAAGTTATGCAAAAACAAAGGTAAAAAAAAAGTTGAGATCAGCATCATATTTTCAAGAAAAGGAAAAAAAAAAAACCACCACACCTTTAAGTGGAAGAATAATCAGTAGATTCAAGATGCAGAGACTGCCAGCATGTTCCTTAATACCCTCTCATCTCGTTTCTGAAGGGGTGTAACCTCCAGTGAGAGTCATCTACTGGGGACTGGTACATGAAAACATGAGATTTAACTTTGCACACACAGATACTGAAACTAACCTTCTTGTTGCCCAAAACAAGAACCATGTATTCCAATGCTATTTCATAAGCATGATGTGGACGGCCTGGCTGAACATGGAGACCAGAGCTTGGCCCACATTTCATACCCAAGGAAGCCCAGATGCTCAGGAGGTGGCCAAGAGATGACTAAGAGCCACCCAAGAGCCCCCAGGCACCACCAAGCCGGTCGTGTCAATGCAGGAGCGCACCCACACGCTTGGCCCTCACCAACCTCAACGTAGCAGGTCAGCCGATGCCACCCAAGGGAGACAAGAAACTCCCACACTGAATGACAGTATAGCTACTCGCAACCTGGCACTAAAATCAAGAGACTGATTACCAAGTTTCTGCTACCCTGGAAATATACTCTTTTCCCCCTTCAAATACTCCCCTGATTTCTTCCTGGTTTCCACAGTTAATCATACGTCCCCCAGTGCTTCCTTTGCATCATCGCTTCTCTAGCAGCTCTTCTAGTATCTTACTTTCTTTAACTCACCGTTTAACAGTCATCACCATAGATAGCATAACCATCTCCTTCACATTAACTCCATTATTTTTGTGCATGTTCACATAGAAACAATAATTTGACTGCCCAAGATAACCTACTAATTATTTAGAAAATGTTATCCTGGTTGTCCAACAGATTATTTGACACAATGATGTCGGTCACGACCTCCACCAGTGGCATGTATCATCTCCCAGATTTTGCTCCATGATGCTATAGTTTTAATTGTCAATTCCAAGGTTTGACAAGTATCAGTTTCGCCTTGTGTAGCCCAAATTTTTCAAAAAGTTTCACTGCAGGAGGGCACCCTAGCTCTCTCCTATAAGTACTTGCATAAAGCAGATCAGCAGACTGGAAAATGGTATTTCTTAAATGTCAGACTATATAAACCAATCTTCTTGTCAGCAGACCAAGAAAGCATAGAGAAGTGAAAAGGCGCAGAGATGAAAGCATCAGATTTTCAGAGAAGAAGGCAGTCACATGGGACCTCAAGATCGCTGAGCTAAGGAAGGACCACTGAAACCAAACCACCCCTGAGCCTCAGCAGCAACACTCCTGCATGTAGACAGAGCAACATTTGCCTTCCGATGTTTGGCAGAGATGCATAAAAATTGCTAAATAACCTAGCTGCAAATTCTGATGGCTGAGTTCCTCGGGGAATTATTCTGCTCTTACAGAGATGAAGACAGACATTACAGAAATGGTCATGTTTCCTTGGGTAAAACAATAGGACGCGTGTGGCCACTACCAACGCTTATACCTGCAGCCTTTAAGAAAAGCTAATTTTTTTTTTTTTTGAAGACTAAACCAACCAAAAACTTTAAGACTCAGAAATCTTGAACAAAATCTAAATATTTTAGGAACGCTGTGTACTTCAGTGCATATTATAGATGATAGACACCAAGCGTAATATCTGAAGCAGTGCACGCTTACTCTGGCATCTGGAGTACTGTATCAGTTCATAAGTAATCGAAGTAGTTAGGGAAATAATTAATTTTTTTCTTTAATGTCTTCCCTCTACTAGAATAACAAAGATAACAAAAACACGCATTGAAAATACATTTTCAATGTGAAATATTCAGGAAATTCAATTAAGGAAGAAAAATGACCCAAAAAATAGTATCTTCTGGTGCTATAAATCAATTGTTTTTTAAACAGCCCAAACTTGAGGATCCTGAAGCTCTTACTTGTATTACCATTTATTTACTTTTGTTTGCTTTGTTTCAGCTAATGATGAACTCATGCAATCCAGTGTTACTTGCTCTAATTTAAAAAAATGAACCAGTATCTTACCAAAATAAACTTATTTTTCCACCTACAACTTTGAAGACATATTTTCAATAAACTAAAAAAAAACAAAACAGACAAATTCAGTAGCTGTGATATTACATTTAACTTAGTGATTAGTCTCAATTAAATTCTGTTAAGCACAGAGGTATTCTATTCCAAGACAGAAAACTTGAACTTTAAATACTACAACCCTAATACAAATGTATAGATTACAAAATTAATCCAGTATTTATACTCTCGTTTCCCTGTTAAGAAATGCTTGGTACAATGAAACATGCCGAAATCAGAGGGGAAAGCACATTTAGTTAAGAGAAAGCAAACTGAGAAATCAGATGGTTTCTTTGCAACTTTGCAACTCTTTCTTCAGCAACTCCAACTTTCACATTAAGTTACTTTATTTAGCAAAGCCCAAGGGTCATATATCACACTTTCATACCTGGATCTTAATTATGGTAACAAGCAAACTCTGATGTGCACTGATAACAGGAAAAGCTCCACCCTTTCTCCCAGCTCCCCCCCAAACCTAAAAAGATTCACTCAGGATTTTAAAAAAGCATTTAAATTGCAGTGTTTATTCTCCAAATAGAAGCTGATGGGTTCTCCTGTACTGTAGTCACCAGTGAACAGGTTCCTGTATTTAGTTTAACCTTAAGGCATATGTTGATTTTACAAAATGAAGCAAGCGTACTAAGCTCCTTCAGCTTCCATTTACCTTAGTGGATGCTGACAGAACGCAGCATTTTCCTCAACCCAGCTGTAAGCCTTGACTTTTCCTTGACCTTCTCTACTGAAATCTTTTGGTACAAACTGTAATTGGCTATCCAAATTCTACCTCAAAATAATCTGTCAAATACAGAAAAATATAAACTTAAGTGTAAACAAAAGTGTGTTCTGGTGGACTGAAGCTGAGGAGCACTTATCTCCTCGGGAAATAAATCTACTTTTTCCCCACTGATTTAGAGATCAGGTAAGTATAACGTCCTAATATTCTTCTGCAATGCACTTTTCTCCTCTACCTACTGTCACAATGTACCAAGATTCAACTGCCCTAGGGAAATAAAATTTACTTGTTCTGCAGTTTTTTTAGTACATAAATATAGTTATCTATTGAAATGGAATGGTTAACCTAGACCGGGAGTTTGCTATCAGGAGCAAACCTCCAACTTTGGAAGCCAGAGACCAACAGTAAGGCTTGCAGTGCTCTAACTTTTCATATTTGGTCCACTTATAGAATTAGTGCAGTTTAAATGCATGCAATGTTGGTATTTGTGCTGCTGATTATAAATTGCCATGTATTGTATAGCAAGATAAGGCAGGAACAGTTTATCTGAAAAATGATCTAGTTAATTATTAAAAGTCTATTGGGGAGGCGGGGGGAGAGAGTTTGTTTAACTCTTTCTTTTCCTGCACCTGCTCACCTGCCATGACTAAAAGGAAAGCGACACAGCTTTGAAAATCCAATTCTTCATAGCACCATCTCATCTTCCACCAGTGGAAAACATGTAAACTAATTATGAACCCTGATCACTCTCATACCAGAGCATAGTAGTGTTTACTTGGTGAGGCTCTGCTGCCTTCTTGGTCAGCAATATTTTAAAACTGCATAAAATGCAGTGATTCAAGTGAGACTCACCTGCTGATGTGGGCACCAGTGGGAAATCATTACCATGATGAATTGCAGGCAAGACAAGAATGCAAGATTATTCTGCTTTGCTATTGAAGACTTCTAAGACAAAGAAAAATTGAACAAGCAAGGAAGAAAAATATACATGGAAGTCAAATGCAGGGAGATGCTACGTCTCTTTAAAAACCCTCCTCTTTTTAAATAAAGCTCACTACTTTTTTCAAGTTCTTCCCTCAGAGTCTAAACAAGCAACTCCTAAAAATACCTGCCTTTGCTTGAAATTTTTATTTTATTAAACCCTCATTACAGCAACCTGAAATGACATTGATGACCAGAGTATTGACCATTTTCAACCTTAGGAAATGTCATTCTGTTGCAGAGGCAAAAATCTACCTGGTATGTCTGGGATGGGCTTGGCCCCATAAGTACTAAAAGAATACCTATTTAAAAAATATCAGTTTATAACAGGAGCAGCTTGGTCCAGTCGTACATACTTGCCTATTACAAACTATTTGGTTTATCTTCTGAGTGCACAATATGCTTACAGACAAAGCCACCACACCATTAATGCCCTAACCACACAATATAAAGTTTACAAGAGTTCTGTAATCATATTAAAAATAAATTAAAATATTTCATAATAGCAAAAAGTAAACTGAACTTCCATCCCCAGTCTACTGGGGATTAAAATACCACAATAGAAAAACCTCCAGAGCAACCATGAAACCATAGGGAAAAAATGCACCAAAGCACAAAAAAAGGTTACCATGGGAACAAAGGCTATTTTCCAACTTGTCAAATAAAAGCCCCAGTATGGCAGACCTTTACTCATAAGAGCAATCCCACAGGCTTCGAAAGGCAACATGTAAAATTATTACTTGAGCCGAAAGAATCTAATGGGAGATGGAGGGGGAGTTTGCCCTTTCAACTCCCTTGTGCACCCCTCCCCCTCACCAACAAAACAAAATTAGTATGGATGTTGAAAGCACACTGGCCTTACGGTACCAGTATATGCTAGATTATAATTCCACATAGGAACAGAAAATAGAAGTAGGAAAGTCTGCACCGTAATCTAAACTTCATAAACAAGGCGTAGGGAAAAATGAAAGGCACCAGACAGCTCACAATATTATTTAGTATGAGTTACCAATGCAGAACTGAGTAATAAGACTCAAGCCCATAAGCGTATCGGAGAAATTCCTGACATGAACAGACTTAAGTATCTTGCAACATGCAGCAAGTTCTGCATGCATTTGTAAAAAGAAGGTTGGAAAAAGAAATAATCCACCGAATATGATCTTACTAATCAAAAAGTAATAATCTTTAATAATGTTAGGCACGGTGATTTACATTTTACTGGAAGTTTCCAGCTTGGCACTTGTTCCAGATGATACAGTAAAAGCCGAACTCCAACTTTACACCATCTCTGATTAACAGATATTTTAAAAGGCAAATAGTCACATTATTTTGAAATATCTTCTGTGACTTCTAAAAACACTATTTGAAATAATGAAGGTTTCATTTTAACTAACATTATTCCATTTTAAGAAATTCAAGCTGTTCATGGTGTTTTAGTGCATACAATTATTACTTGGTATAAGAAATAAGAAGATTCTTGCAGCTTGAGGTTGGGGAACTACATAGATGTTGCAGCACTTTGTAAATGTGTCTTTTCCATCTTCCTGGTCCCACGGCCCCACTAAAACATCTTCCTAAAACCAAAAGGTGGAAAAGCCAGGGAGACTTCCACTGCTATTTCCTTTACTGTTCCCCTCTTGTCGCGTTAACGGGATTTTGCTACCTTTTGACAGTGTAATAAAAAGACAGTTGTGCTGTCTGAGGAACACGCAATGGTTACGGCGCGCACAGTATGCCTGCATTGATTGAGTAGGCCATACAGGGCAAATGGATGCTGGATTCACACCCATCAGCTTCTGGGAGAGGGAGAAAAAAACAAAGAAGGAAAAAACAGGATAGGAACAGGTATTGAGGCAGACCTTCATGCGGCCTGTGCGTGGTGAAGCTGGCTGTTGTGCAACAACCCCTCATCCTCCTGACTGTGGCTTCTTCGTTTGGCCAATTACATCTCCCGTGGGCTTTGCCTGTGGCTATCTGCGAACATCATCTAGCCTGGAACTCACTTCCCAGTCTCTCTGACTCTCAGGATGCTTACCAACAATTTGCAACTGGATTTGCTCCAATACCTTAGCAAGTTCTCCAGCCATCATTTCTTCAAATGACCTATGTAATATAAAGGTGTCAGTCAAAGGCTAGGAATGAAGAGCTTACGCTTTCGGATCACAAAACAAAACCCAAACCCATCACATACTAGCTTTAAGTTCTAGGTGCGCAATCCCATATATAAACTGGTTTTCAAATACAACCCACATGTTTCTTCACCAGCACACTGTAAAGTTCCTCTGTTAAACCGTTCCCTACAGGCCAGCTTTCCATAGAGGATTCTCTCCTCTTTTCACAGAGTAGTCACCAAAGTGAAATAAGAAAAACTCCTGTTTTCTCTTCATTGCAAACAACTAGCCATGCAAACCGCCTCCTCCTGCCTTCTGTTTAGGAGGCAAATGTCTACCCTGCACAGGTCTATCAAGTATGCGAGTAACTCCTTGGTCTAAAATGACTAGCTGCTGGTAAAGGGCTCTGTAGTACTTTCTGAGAAAGTACACTGATACAAAAATCAAAGTTTTGAAGTACTCTGATACCAGTCCAACATGTGAATTTTGTCACAGGTGAAACAGCCTTTTCAGGCATCATATCTTGTTGTAAAAATGGTGATTAGCAGAGGACACAGCAACTAGCAGCTCCAGTTCAGACAGGGGCATCACTTCCCACTTGTCCCACCTTGGCTACACAAAGTGACAATTTGCAGGGATCCTTACTTTTATATTTACACCAAGGTAAAGTACAGTCATTCCTGTTGGTGGTGATATTGTTGATTACCACATTCATTTGTACTATTCAAGTCCCTCTGTTTTCCCTTGTTCGCAGTTTATGTGAAGGGTCGGGCAATATGGGCCAAAAGAGAGATACGTTAATGAGTATTTAACAGCCCTAATTCTCATCCTACTATTGTCGAAGCAGTGCGGATATTCTTTCCATCCTTCTTCCTAACTTAGAAAGCCAAGTAAGCTGAACAACTGGGGGGTGGTGGAGTGGAGAGACAGAGAAGAAAGATGTGAGCCACTCATCTTTGTAGAGCCTTTCCCTCTTTATTCTCTCTCTTGCAAAGGAGCTTGTTTTGAAATGGACACACAGAAAAAGGTGTTTTGAACTAATCATCACCATCACCAGTTAGAAAGATGCTGCATACTTGCAGCCACAAGACCAATTAGGAAGACAGTATTGCTAGAGCATCTCATCTCATACTCCCAGCATACACGTAACCTGCATGTGTTAAAATAAACGCACCAAGTGCACTCCTGATGTACAGCCTTAGAGTGAGTCACAATTTTTAATTTTACATACCCCTTGCATTTGGGTAGAATTATACCTATTTTAGACACCAGAAGATCATGGCAGAGGAACGGTTTAGGTCATAAAACAAAACATCATCAGATCTGAAACAGTTGTTAAGAGCTCACCACAGAAGTGAAGACTTTGAAGCAGAAGTACTATTGAACCTCGGAAGACACAGGTTTTAAAAACTAGACACACAGTTAACATTCAAGAATCCCTTTTAAAATCAACAATAATTACATACAGGAAATCCCTGCTCCCATTAACTAAATAAAAATTCTATTGATAGCCTGTAGAAGGTAAAATCAATTGCATGTGTATTTTTAAAATAATCCAAACCCCAAGTCCTTTCAACCCCCCTTTCCCTATTTTCACAGCAAGTATAACCCCTGACATGTAATACAGTTATACTGTATTAAATAACTATAGATTTTAACTTTTAAATCAATTAGAATACCCCTCCATTATATGTCAGAGTGACAAGTAATAGCTTGCTGAATGCCATGGAAAATTTTGGTCAAATAGCAGACAAGGGCTGCAATCACTGACTGATACCTAGAGCAAAGGCTTTTGGTAATTCTCCCACAAGCAATCACAATTGCTGACAAAGTTCAAATTTGTCTTGACAGGATTGTCAAGGCAAACTAGAAACGTTCACAATTGCAAGTCAAAGAATTCATTTTTATTCAGCTGAAATTCACTCTACTGCTCACATACTAATGATACACAGTACTGTACCTACCACTCTTTGTGGCTGAATAGCTGAAACCCATACAGCAAGGACTCAAAGAAAATGGGAGTATTAAGCAAAACACAGACCAAGGAAGTTATGTTCTGCAACTAACCCAGCCCCAGTTCCTCTCTTAAATCCTCTGCTGCATACCGTCAAAACTCTCTTGCAATATATAGCAGGCCTTGATTTTAGAAGGCAGCTTGCATTTAACTTCAGTGGGAGTAAGAGCTGCTACAATAATTAAAAGTACCACCATCCCTCCCGTTTCAGGAAAAGGATGTTTAACTGTTTATGCACAAAAGCACACTACTGTAGAGGCAAACTGACAGTTGAGTGTGCATAATTATGTGCTTATGCATAAATTTACACAATTTACATAGTAATCAAGGTGTATAGCAGAGTGAGCAAACATTATTATTCGCTAAGCCATCACCCCCCAGATTTCATTTATGCAGCCTGTCTGTCGCACAGACTTTCAATTTTCTATGGGCGAGGACTGCAATATTCACAACCACTGTTAAGCCACAATATCACTCACTGACACAACAGGTCCCACACAGCGTGCAATTAAAACCAAACAGAAAGAACCTGACGACACACATTCTTTGCCCCATTAAGCAATTTCTGCCTATTCTAAAACAATCTGCTCGCCCCCCTCACTCCATAGCTGCCAAAATTATTTCTGCTATAAACAGGTGTGCAATATGCAGAATAAGCACTTAGGGAAGAAAGAAGACGACTCAACAAAGAGTAAGTTTTGTGGACCCAGGGTTTCGAACCTTGCAGCAGTCACAGTGTAACTTAACTTTATTACATGGCCAGAGGATGCAAGAAGCCCCTGCTACCCCCACTTGCAGCCCTTCAGGCTTCAGATCACTGCAGGCAGCTCCTGGCGCAGGAGCCCACCCCAGTCACAAAGCATTAAGAGACCTACAAGTTCTTCTTCCTTCCGTATCTGCTTTCTGTATTCCCGGTTAACATATACAAAATAAAGCAAGCTGAGCGCCAAAGTATATGAAAATAGTTATACTATTTTATTTTTTTTTAAATTATTAAGTTGTTATTGAGGAGCAGGAATAATAAAACTTTGTTTCCTTAGGCTTCCTCCTTCTTGCTTGCAAGGTTTAGTAGGAGAAAAATGCAAACTATCACCTTTCCTCTAGTGGGGGCACTAATTGGGTGCCTCTCTTCCATCCTGTCACTTATTTTAATGGAACCGGTAAGAGATAACAGCTAAAATTGAAAGAGGTAATAGCTACCCACTGTCAAATTTAGTTGAAGTTGGCTGACATTCAAAACTTATTAGGTGGGACCACATAGACAGCTCAGTTATATAAAACTTAATTTCCTTAGGCTCTGTCTAGGGTTCTGCTGGACTTGCCACCGTAACCAATAACGTGATAGGAAAAAGCGCTCAAAAAGCTATCATCACTTTAGAACTTTGGACCCTCCCAAATACTTGTATATTTAAATAGCATCATCTGCTTAATTAAAGCACACAACCACCTCAGAAGAGCCTGCCCTCTGTCCCACCAAGCGTGTCCAAACGCACCCTGTAAGTCCATTCAAACCTTTCTGACCCTCCTTCTTGTTCCTCCAGGTTTACACCTCTCCCTTTTGCGGTCCACATCCTCCAGCGCCTGTCTCGCCAGCACGACAGCACCCAAGGAGCGAGGGGCTGGGGAGCCCGCTGCCACCGGCATGGCATCGCTGCCTTCTCCTTCCTACCCTCCAGGTCACGCTGGGGAAAGCGGTGGGTAGTCCCACTTTGTGGCAGGAGTGAATATTTGATTTAGCTCACTCAAAACTAATTTATCATCAGTGAAAAACAGCATTTATAGGTCTTGTTAGCAGGGCTTGCCCCCAGCTCATCTGAATTAAGCTCACAGGTAGCTATGCTGCCATACCACAGCCTCTTCGCCCCAACCATGAACACTGCCCACAGGGGAAACCTCGCTGCTCTCTTCAATGCGAGCAGAAGACATAGTCCCAAACAGATCAGATACTGCTTTGTTTCATACTTTCTTTTTTTTTTGTTAATCAAAATGACTGAAGCAAAGCATCCACTTCCTCTAAAAATGGCACACACAAGACATCAGGCCCGTCATGTTGCACACTAGACATGGTGCCACCAGTGATACTTATGGACCTCTGAAGTTCTGCATGCTTCCGGAAGAGTTTCCATTAGGATGATGAATTAAATCCTACTACTCTGTGTAGGAAGAGCGCTTTTTTTGACTTAAGCTGGTAAGAAATTAACCCCATTTTTGCAGCACATTAACAGCTACAGATCCTCATCTGTTTCAAGTATTTTTGTTTTGCATGTTTTCCTCGAGTAACGTGTTCTAGTTCCGCATACACCTATAGAAGTCTAGATACTGAATCTGCAAGAGCTTGACCACAGCAGATAGTGTTGTCATTTTTGTGTGGTTTTGGACTCCAAATGTGGACTTCCCTTGAACATATCCTTGCAGTATTTCCTGCACTTCCCTCAGAGCCATTCTCATTTTAATGAGTCCACAGAAACAGCTTCAGGCAGCACGCTGTCCATCCTTCTCTTTGAAAATCTACATCTGTGCTCCTGCATATACAGAAACAGCATTTCTAAGCTGAATATTTGAAAACACTTGTAAGAACTTGACACCTAAAACCCTTTCCAGGCCTTTTACACCAGGAAGGACTCAAAGACTGTCCAAGAGGAACTGGTTAATGCTTGGAAGAAACAAGGCTGTTATCCAAATTTCACAGTCATACAGAGGAATGTTAATAAAAGTAAATGCATACCAAGCACTTGTTTGAAGTTCAGCGCTTCTTTCATTCCAGAAACACTGCTTTAATCTCGCAAATGCTGCTCTGCCTTTTGTTATCCTCTTTCGTGACTGTGTTGTCAAGCGCAGCGCTCAGGCAACTTGCTGCAGAAGTAGCTGAAATTGCCTACAAATGTCAAGCCTGCGCTGCTAACGTGCACGTTTTCTAGTGGAGTGAGGCTGAAGTAGGACCTCAGTTTTCCTCATGAAAGTGCTCAGGCCAAGCTGTTTGGCATAATAATCTGGAGAGTCAGTCATTCCTGGCTCTCAAGCATCTGGGAACCAACTGCAGTCGCTGGCAGAGCGCAGGCTGCAGGTTATCAGCTGCGCGACCTTGGATTTGATGCAAAATTGCTGAAAGTTGAAAATTAGCCCAACCCCATAATATGTCATGCAGTTCCCCTTATTGCAGTCTCCAAACATGTCAAGAAGCACCTCTGTCTACAGGATACCAAGGCAGATCAGGGTGGGGACAAAGCCTTGCTTCGTGCCCTTCTGACAGGGCAAAGCTGCGATGTTCTGCCTTGATTGAAAACACTCGCCAGAGTTGCCAATTCAAGAGCTTGCCCGAACAGCTGAATTTTGCTGAAGCCTGAAGAAACCCTTGAGATTAATGGTATTACAAGCTTTGGTTTACTTGACAAAGACGATACACAGACCTTTATTCTCAGCTTTTCTGAGATTTCCTTGGCTGCAAAATGGCTGCAAAATTGCATTAACTGTTCCTCAACCAAACCAAACCTCCGGATCTGCTGACCATTATTCCAGCAAAGGCAGAAGTTTCTTTTTCCTGCAAGGGGTGAATAATTACAACCGTTTCCGAAGCATGAGCTCTATTCTTTTTGTAGAGTTGAATCTCTGCCTCCTTGAACTTCTGAGGAATCATCTTCTTGTCCTTGATGGCTATAAACAGTTGTGCCTTTGTCAGGCCGGGTGGTGCCCTCTGACCAACTACTCCAGCAGAAGTACCACGAGTGCCTACTGCCCTTCTCTGCAGTATTTACAGGATAGGTACAAGAGTTTGTGCTACTTTGCTGCCAGCTGCTCTTGGGTGGGCAGGCTGGAGAACTTCATTTAATGCTTCGTCAGAGATGCCAGATGGACATTTTAATAAACTGATGAAGCATTCGTGCCGCTAATTTGGGATTTCCTTGTAGCTGGTTCTCAGTGTCATACCATCTTGACTATGGACTGATGCAACACCACTGAATTTACAGCCGCAGATTAGTTTTAAGCAGCCATAGAAGCTCATGTAAGTTCTCGTGCCTTTTCTGCCATTACAGTTACAGTTTAAAGCAATGACAACTCTCCAGGTTTTTGCATGAACTGCTTGTGCAGCCACAACAAATTCATGGTGGCCACAGTCAAAGCATAGCTGATAAGCTTTTACCAGGCTGCTCTAAATGCAGGCCCTAGGGGCTGCCTGTGGTCACTGTGATAGCTCCTAAAAAACAGTGGTCCCAACTGGCATCAGAAGGTATAACAACTAAATAAAAATACAGGGGGAAAAAAAATAGAAAAAAAAGTGGCTTTCATAAATACTGCAGATACTTGTTAAAGCCCCCCAAAATGAATAATGCAACTGGCTGTGGCCCTTAAGGCATTTACTAGCTATCTTAAAGTTACTATGGTTGCATCAAAAGGAAAAAAAAACGCACAAACTATGATACGAAGAAAGTGTAAGAAGTCTATGAATGAATATTGATAAACTGCTGATTGTGATGTGCCATAATTATTCTTAGAGCATGAGGTCACAATCCTAAATTATGAAACTGCTGAAATAATATTTTTAAAGTTTCATCTTTCCCTTATGCATAAAAATCTCTGCTAAGCCTGCAAAATCTTGACCTCAAATTTAAGGACATTATGCTGCTTTAATAAATTATATAGAAGGCTTGACTTGTGATCAAGAAAATATTAAGGCTTGGGTTATTATATTTTACATTATTTCTTTACTCATTAAACCTGAAAAGCTTTCATTAAAAATAAAGTAATTCAATTCACTGCCATATTATTAACAAAACATGATATACATATTTGAATTCCAATGCTGGGGTAGACTACATACTGAACAGCTGAAATCTAGACAATGTAAAAGAAACACACAATCTTTTATACAAAGCAAGGGCTTCAACCTTTTAACTTAAGACCAAAGTTATTTTAATGGGTATTGTGTCCTAAAAAGAAAACCAACCCACACGCATTTACGGAAAAAAAAAAAAAAAGGATTACTTTGGATACTGGTGTCTTAAACAAATACACTTCAGTTTTATACTTAATTAGAATTAGATGGGTAAGTTTGTCCGTGTCTCCTATCCCTCTTCAAAATTTGACATATTGTTGCTATTCCTGATAAGGCCGCAGCGTGCCTGTTTGCATGATTGAGAAGTTACCCACCAAGACTGTTACTCAAGTGCACAAGTATGGCTATCGCTCCAATTAACTATTTATGAGCCGCTCCACTGCTCTAGAAAAAGTGCACTGCTATCAGAAAAGAATTGCTCATTAGAAACCAGCCTGTTAAGGTATTTTTAAATATAACAATGCGATTTCAGTAGACATATGCACATTATTTTTTAAGGAGAAAAGGAACAGAAGCATTTTACTCTGGAGCTGAGTGGTTTAAAATTTTAATGAAGAAAGGATTTAAGATTGTATTATAGGAAACAACGTCTCATTGACAGAAACGTAGTTAAGATAGCCCTGCAGATCTTTTCCATCTCTTATTTCTGTGCCCTTTTACCCTAGGCATGCATATGCTTCCACTCCCTCACTGCACCAAACCAGTGTGGGCGCAGCCTGAAGATTGGCCAGGAAGCAGGGACTGGGTGCCGCTTTCACATGGCTCCTCCTGTAAGGGAGGATCTCTGCCACAGCTTCCCTTTACATCCAAAATGCTACTTGGGAATAACTCTGCACTCTGAATCCGAAATTCCTCCCCTCTCAAATGGAGCAAAAATGAAATTAAAAAAAGAAAAGGGGGGTGGGAAGGCAAACCTGTCCTGGCATAGCTTTATTGAGTTGCTAAACTCTTGAGAGTGCTCTGAAATACTCTGGTTATTACTGGTGATACAGAAAGATTATACACATCGTTTTTGTATTACTGCAGTCCTCAAGCTTTTCAAGAAATTCAAGTAAAATAATCACTACTACTTGAAGCTGTGCCCTTCGTTCCCAGTTTTCTGCAATTTCCTTATTAAAAGTACCCAAGAAGCCACCTCCTCAGATGCCCTACCCTACCAGGTAGAGATATTTTGGACAAATTGCAGAAGTATTTCATAACTAAATCATCAGATTGATGAGTGACACTAAGGCACTACGTGTCAAACTGTTACTGAACTTCACCTTCTAAATTACTGTCTATGCAGTTGTTTCAAATGCACATAGTTATGTTAGTCCAAATGAGCTTGTTGCTTAAAATACTGCTGCATCCCACACATTTGTTCCTGGAAGATAACATGATGGAGCCCATCTGAAATACCGTCTGGCACGTTTACCTGTCTCAAGCCCTCACTTTATTTTGCAGCATCCTTCCCTGCTGCGAGTTCATCAGAACAAGGTTTCATGCAACAAAGAATGCAATTAATCATAGCCTACACGAGGAGACATTACCTGAAAATATAATAAACGCAAAACCTTGTTATAAATTGCTAATACTCTGATGCTAAGTTATTGCTCACACTTGATCATAACATTTACCCACCCACATGTCCAGATCTCTGAAGATGACTCTAGTGATCCAGCTCTTTATCAGATTACTTCTGCATATTAAGGTTGTTAGTCCAACAACCTTTCTTTCCCTCTGTCTCCCACCCCTTTTCTCTATGTCCTCATGAACACTGCCACCTAAAAACAAAATGATATGCAAGAATAACAAAGGACAATATTGAGACTTAGCCCAGCAAAAGGGCCAAAGTATGATGTTTTCAGCTGCTGTACGGCTGCTAAATCCAATCCTGTTAGCACCAGTGCAATCCACTTCAAAACCGGCTCTGATTACATACAAAATGCTACTCCAAAGTTTTGTTATAGTTCGCTGTCAGCCTGCAGAGGGGAGCTAACAGAGTAGAGGACAACTGATGTGCATAAAGAAGAATAATCCTTCCCCACCACGAACCTCCTTAATTTCCTACAAGGAGTGTATATGAAATACAGAATAGGTCATACAGGTAATCCGCAAAAAGAAAAATTACCCTCTCCTGGTTTTCCCAGTAAGACAAAATTAGTGTTGAGATGTGCGATCAACTCCTTAACATTTATTTATATAGTTATTCTCTCCCTGTATTTTCCAATAATAATCTAGCTTTTTGCCTTTCAACTGAAGGCAATCTCTTCACATTTTATGCATCACAGAGCCAGAATGAGTATCAATGTTTAACAACGATTCCCTGAAATCTCTTGGGAAAAGGGAGGGAAAAGATAGGGAAGAAAGGAATTAAGGAGTATATTTACTCCCATCTCTTGTCATTTTACAGTAACATGGAGGGGAGGGGGGAAAGGAGAAAGTCTAATTTAGTGGTCTGAATGATATATTGGAAGCTCTACATGCTTCCAAGGCTACTTCTAAAGAAAGTTTTATGCATATGCAAGTCTGTTCATGGAAAGGTACCATATGCTTATAATCATTTATCCTTTATACAATGCATGCTTCATGAAATTTGTATGGTTGTCTTTTTTTCTTTTTTCTTCCCCCCCCTTAACAGTGAGATTCACAGATCTGAAAGGATGTTAACTACTAAATCTGTAAAAGTTCATGACAGTCTATGGCAAAACTCCCATTCAGTTTGGATTAAATATATTTGGTGAAATTCCAAACAAGCCTGTCAATACGTGCACAAACGGGACTGCTGGTTCCCCAGGAGAGAGAGATATCACTTGTTTGCTCTACGTTTACTCTTTGAAGACCTTTATGTATAAATCGACAAGGATGCTATCTTGATACGCAGAATACTTCTGCAAGTGCTAGAAGCTGAATGTGTCTACTCAACTGAGAAAGACTGAATGTCCCATGCAAAAGTTACAAGCACTAAGTGTGATGCTGTACAACTTTTGCTGTAAATTTATGTATAAATTGAAACATGTAAGAAAGCCAGTCTCTTCACTGGATGTTTACTCCTTTTATAGCTCCTTTTCAAATTATTTGAGGAGAGTTCACAGGTCACAAACAAATCTTCACTCTCTTTCCATCTCCCAATTACAGTTAGGGATGCATACACAAAATCTTTAAAACCTTCTCCTTCTCCAGTCTTTGGTCAATATTTCTTAATTACTTTATATTGAACTATTCACTTCTGCTGTGTTATACTGTAATTCAAGCGTTAAACTTCAGTATGTTATGGACACTCGAAGAGTTACATATACTTTTCACTTCAAGAGTTTTTCCCTTGTGACTGCCTTAGTTTGTATTCCTTTCCTTATTTCCTCAAGCTTTTCTCTTGCGATTCAGAGGTTTTCTTCCACTCTTCTGCATACTAAACACATCTTTGGGTAGGATTTAAACAGCTCAGATGTCAGGTATGTAAACTATTTTCCCTTTAAGAGCAGAATTGGCACATTAGGCTATTCCAAAGATAAGCGTATCTGAGGCAGAAACTTGCCTTTGAGTTTTATTCTCTTCTATCAGCAATGCCATCTTGATAATCTTGGCTACAGTAAAATAAGAAATGTTGTATTCATTGGCTAATTTTTATTTTTTTTTTTTTTGCTTAAGTGTGTCATCATGAAGTTTGAATATACTGCACTATATGGTCATGTATTTTTCTATCCAGTTCCCATGTTTCTTCTAGATTTCATCAAAACATAAAACTTGGAGCTAGTTTTCCATCTTCCTATCTCAGTCAGAAATTGTATATGCAATGCCTGCACTAAAGTAAAAATACTGCCTTTGGCATTCGTGGTTATCTGCTGAAGCTTACTTCTGTGAATAACCCAAAGCATTTTATCGTAGACCTTTATTCAAACTAAAGTGACTGTGTAATCATCCATAATTCAGAAGCAGCACCTGTTGGGTTTGTATTAACAACTTGATACTTAAGTTAAGAAAACTCTTTGCAGCCAGCAAAAATATCCTGTTCTAGCAAATCCTATACTGACCAAAGTGAGACTGGTTTCACTAAATTATGCCAGTAATTTCACTTTCAAAAAAAAAAAAAAAAAAAGCATAACAAATAGGACACTCTCCAGGAAAGATGTTCAAAAGTTATAAGCGATCCAATTATTAGAAGATATACTTAGAAAAGTGAAGATAACAGTTTTGTGAAAAAAGACAGACAACTCCCACCCCGCCACCATTTTCTAAACATTTCCTCTATTCCCAGTAGAGTACACATCTAAAGCTAATCTGCTGACTGTGGTGGGCATTGCTTTTCAGGCAGCCACACAGAAAGCAGCTACGTAATATTTCTATCAATATGCAATATTCAACATAGTGTTAGTTCTTCAAAATTAACAGCTTTAAACGATAGATGCAAATACACTACTTACACTGGATATATGTATATCTCAAAAATCTAGCTTGGATAGGCAGACACACTTTTGTTCGGCAGTGAAGACTGGCAGCTCAGTTTTCCTGACACAAATCACGGTCAAAATTCCGCACAGTTGCTTACTAGAAAGTAGTAATTGAAGATTTGGAAAGCCAGAAAAATCAGTTTTGATGCCATCATAACAACTTTGCGATGTATGTTTGCCATGCTAACATAGAGCTTATTAGGTACACTGCTTGTAGATTACCCCGTAACACAGTGAAATCAGAACACACAGAAGAATGGTTAGCGAAATTTTCCAAGTGACTTCTATATACAGTGAGGAAGGAAAGGTAATTTTTAACATCATCTCCAATCACAAATTAAAGTCATCTCAAGCCTGCTGTAACTTAAAGCAAGTTAAAAGGCCAGTCCAGAAGTTAAGGAGCCCAGGTCAGATGAAGGAACATCAGGATCGTCTTGGCATGAACGGCTATATGGGCCTGTAAAATGGTTCTACATGATCAAACTATCATACACGTACTGAAGGTTGCTTTGCCTTAGTGTCACAGGTTCGATGATCATGCCCAGACTTTATATACATATTTATATAAGTAAAATTGTAACAACAAATATAATCAATACGTACATATATAAAAGATACGGTACCATACTGCCCAAACCACAACACATACAGTTGGGTTTTTTTTTTTACTGTACAGTACAATTTTACTTCTAGGTCTCAGAGTTATGAAAATAAAATACAAAAAAAAATTCATTATGGAGACAGGTGGGACACAGCAATATTTCCTTTCTAGTATTGGTTTCTTTGAAGATTAATAGTGGACAGAAGCATTTAAATCAACTTGATTCTACACTACTTACAAATTTAATGCTGCCATTTTACTCTATAAATGATCATCAAATTAAGCGGCTATGAAATATGTTTCCTGTTGGTTTTTTTTTTTAACCTCCATCTTGAGATAGACCACTAAGACATCAAATACAGAGATAACAATGAAATGTCACAGGGAACTTCTACTGACATGAAAACAACCATACCCAGAAGAATCCATCTTCCCATGATAGCTACGAGATAACCTGACAGCCACCTCAACAGATATGAAATATATATTAAAAAAAAATAAAAATCAACACTTAAATACACAGGGAAGGGTCCCATGCTGGCCATTGAAAGGAAGATGGCATAACAAGAAAAATCAACACCAGAGAATGCTGCAGAGATTTCTTGTTCAGGAAAAAACACTGCAGCATCAGTCCTCAACTCTCAGGACTGACCCAAACAAAAAGAAGAGAAAAAAGAAATTTGAAAACATTCCTTCATCACTTATTATTATGTCTCTATGTATTTCTTGTATAAAACAAAGATCACATTCAATGACGAATACAGCCCAGATGCTGTAGAAAGTCATCTCATTCACCACTCCCTACCAACATGTTCCTGGAGAGACAGAAAGACAGACCAGAAAGCCAAATCAACTGTAGGTCAGGGATTGGTTTTCCCTTGTGAATTCTGAGGGGATGATACTCCTCTGTGCCAAATGGACATGATTTCTATTATCGGTCCTTAGAGATGGGATAAGCCATTAGTTCAGTTAAGAATAGAAACAGAATCCCAAGTCATCCATTCTACAACCACATTAGAAGTTTTCTGCGAGGGTTCTTATTTCTATTCAGCAGCTAAAGAAGTTGACGGATAGGTCTTGAGCTCTTTTTATTAAAATCTCCAGGGTCGTTTCCATTTCTGGTTTATGGTGATGTGAATTTGCCCTATATCTACTTAGGGCACTCACAGTTTTTGAGCCTCAGAATTAAAAAGTTATTGATTATAACCAGATTGAATATTCAGTTTAAACACTGAAGATTTTGCTTTTACAGGGACTGTTAGCACAAGCAAGCCCAGGGCTCTGTGTCTGCAGCCACCCTCACCTATGGGATCAACCACTCCTCCCACTATAGTGGTCCTGCCATGGCATCACAGAGGCGAGCAGTATAACCGTATCTGTATAATCTCAGATACATAATCCAATAGCTGGATGGGTAGGAAAATCCCTGAGCCCAGACTGAAGCCGCAGTTCCTAGTATTACTCAAATACCCAAACCCTGAAGATCACAAGAGGAAAACATTTTCAGCAGAGTTATAATGCATCCAGCCAGAACGCAAAACCAGTTTAACTACCATCAACTGAAAGGAACAAGAAGCAGGGCAGGTTGAAAAACAAAACAAAACACGCAAGCACTTCAGAGGCTTACACAACAGTATTTATAGTGTGCTATATCCACCCAAATCCAGAGAGCACACTTTTCAATCTATCAGGATTCACAAACCGCGACACTGAGTGTATGATGAAAAGGCAAAAAAATTACCCCAAAAAACTTCTGATACAAGAAATGCAATCTGAATATGAAGAATCAAATTCACTGAGTTCAGCAAGCTGTGAGCACTTATTTAAGTCTCGGTCTCACAGTCTTAAGTAAGATCTGAGTCTCACCGAGATCCACAATAACATTTCTACCTAATTTAACGTAGGCCAGAAATTCACTTTGTGATTGATGTAGTATGCCAGACCAGCTACTGAGCTGTGTTACAAAGAGGTCCTTCCCTTAAACCAACCCACAGACAATTTTCGCCACACAGCCAGAGCAAGAACCTAAGTACCGTTCAAGCAAGCAGCCAGGAGGCACACATACTCCTGACAGAAATTTAATCCTCCCAGAAGAGCACAGTTTTGCAATTAAGGAGAGACCAGTAAAATCAAGCTTAAACATATTAAGTACTAGTGAACTACAAATATTTTTCCCCAAACCTTCAAGATCAAGAGGGTAGAAGAAAAGACTAGTATTTTTTTTAAATGAAATTTCAGTTATATTCCCTCTTTCATCCGGTAATCTTTTCTATTTTAGAGCTGGAGAATGAAAAACAAACAAACAAACAAACAACAAAAAACCCCACAAAAACAAACAAACCAAAAACCAAAACCTGAAATTGCTTCAGGATACAGTTTTCTTTAAAACACAAATTTCAGTAATGTGTGTATTTCAGTGTAACTCAAAGCCAGGGAATAGTTAAGCAGTGATTATAATTTACAGTATGCAGAGAGGAATTGTAATAACTGTACATCTGGGCAGTGGGCTGAAGTGGCAGAGAATAAATAAAGGCCAGGGGATGTTTTATTCCATCTCCTCCACACTCCTCAAGGACATGGCAGCTTGCATTAGAGGACAGAAGCAAGGCAAGCACTCGCAGTGTGACAAAGCCTGCACGTGAACTGCATCTACGCCTTTTTTTAGAATGATATGTATGTATACGTATGTATGTATATACACACATGCATATATAGATACGTCACCAAATAAATTGTCTGCAGAGTTTCTTATTCCATCGAAGGCACAGGCTGTCATTGCTGGGAGCCAGAAGCTCAGTGCCATCAGGGTGTAGACTCTGATCCAACTCGCCAAGACGCAGGAGCTGCACCGGGGCGCTGCTGCACCCAAACTGTATAATGCTGGTAAGTAACTCTCTGTAAGGTTATCATGTTACAGTTACCTGTACTGAATAAGCAAATCCCCTCAATCGCCCCTATGCAGTCGCCTGCCCTCCTGCGGAGGACATCTGATGCACTAGGGTCAGTTGAAAGAAAAAAAAACCAAACAAAAAAACAACAAACAAACAAACAAACACAAACAAAAACAAAAAACCAACCCACAAAAAAAAACACCCAACCAAAACCCACAAAACGTACAAATCCTCATGAAAACTAACATCTGGTACCCGTGCAGGATGACTACGAGGTCTACAGCTACAACTCCAAAACACCATAAAAAGTTAAGGATAATATATTAATTACTCCTGCAAACCATTTTGCATTTTTTATATTTGTGGTAAAGTAAAGTAATACCAGGGGAACAGCAGCTACAACTAAAACTGCCCAACATTTCTCTTTCTATTGGCAAGTGGAGAGAAGTTTTTGTTTGTCTGCTTGTTTAAAACTAGGCATTAACGTTTTTCAGCATGGGTGTGTTTCAGGAAAAATGCGATAGCTGTTTCTGAAAAACCAACATGAGGGGAAATCACTGTTTTGACAGTTCTCAAATTTCCTACAACTGACCCTTTTAAAACTAGTATTTCCATGTTTTAGTGTAAAGACTTTGAATTGACCTTGGAGAGCTTTTCCCAGCCTGGGCAAAATCCACTCAAACCCACCCCCTAAAAGCAGTCTTTGCACACACTCAATAGGGGTTCACAGTATTTCCTCCATATTTTATCTACACTGAGCAAGCTATAGATGAGGGCCAAACGAAGTCCATTCTTCTCCCTTCCTCCCTCTGTACAGATGCTTGTTCTTGCTGTTGTGAACTGCTGCACCTGAACTGAGACGAAGGACACTTAATCTCACCTCATCTCAGCAAATGTGCCATTGCTGCTACGCAAACTGGAACGGAAGGGAAGGTCCCAACCTGAACACAAAGGAACCAGGACAGGCAATGATATTTACTCGAGGCTGCTGAGATGCAATGAGTGGATGTAAATGCAGTATTACAAGGCGAAGGACAAGCTGAGAACATGCCAGCAGAGGCAGAAGACAGCAGCAGAAGAAAGGAGGGGACAGAATATCGGGTAGAGTGGCAAAATACTCTGCAGCAATGTGGATGGAAATACAGGGTTATTTAGACCATAGTCTGGGATTAGGCAGAGGTGAAGACTCCAAGACATCCTGAGCATCTCCCTGAGCCTTACTACTTGTGGTCTCTTTCTACAGAGAGTCTGTTAGCAAAAGCAGCAAGGTCCATTTTTAAGGTTCAACGAGCCTCATGGATCATAGAATCATCTAGGTTGGAAGAGCCCTTTAAGATCATCGAATGCAACCATTAGTGGATGCCAATACTGTTCCATGAAATGGAATTTATTTCCATCAACTTCCTTAAGAGGTCCCAGAAGTACTTGTGACTGTGTAGCTTTTGTGACTGTATGCAACCTTATTTACTACAACTCTGCTTTGTGCGCAGGATGAATAAACCATTACCTGGACAGCAAATTTGGAGGAGCAAATTCAAGTATATTCTATAACTGAAAAATTTACCATTAGGTCAGAGGCTGTGCCTCCTTCATTTCAGGAACCTGAAACAAGGCTGGAAAGTTTTGACAGAAGACTACCAATATAAGTTAAAGAAGTACGTCGTCTGACTTTATCAAAACTGAATTTTTCATAACTTTTCCACATGCTATAAGAGATACTTTTCATACAAATACATACTTTTGCCAAAGATTTCTCTTTTATCTTTGAACTGTGAAAAGACTCCAAAAAGCTAAGTTAGCCAATAGCGCACATTTAAGGTAATTTGCAAACTGTGCACCGAGTTCATTAATACCGACAATTCAACGAACAATGTAGCCTTTGAATAGCCACATTGATTACAATTTTCTACAATTAAACTCCATTTACATACTTTGAAAATGCTGACAGAAAACAGTATTTACACCTTTGCACATGTGGAGTAGTTGTAAATACACGGAGTCCAGAAGAATTTATGACTTACCTATGGCACCCCAAACTGTTTGAATTATTTTGGACCGCATATTCTCCGGCTCTTACATGTATGTAAAAGGAGAGACCAGAAGAGAGCAGGCCAGAACAAACATGCCGTCTACCACGAAGGCGGCGCTGGGAAGGAGGAAGAGCGCAGCTCCTGAACATCAGAGCGCACGAACAGTTCCCGCTGCGCATCCACATGACCCACCGTCATATGGTAACGATTACGAGGTCCTCGCTTCATGTCCACAGATGTAGCAACGCCCGCAAGGAAGAAATGAAGGGGGAGGGTAAGAGGGCGATGGGAGTTGGAGGAGAAAGACCACTGCCTCCTTCCAAAGAAAATTCAGCTTGTTCATTTCCCCTCTCCTCTTGAAAGTTTGAAAAGGCTGCCTTGTCCTTACAAGGCACAGTCTGTTAAATCCATCAATAAAGGTCTCGGAAAAAAAGATTCAAACCTGTTAATGCTCAGATTTATATGTAGAATTTGAAATATCTTTTAAACATTTAGTAATATGAGACTCTCCATTGGACTTCTGTGTCTGTACTTTAAGTATTATGAAATATGAAATTAAGTTCACAATCTAGTATTTTTGTCATGGGAATGGTTCTCAAGTTCCTAGGCTTAGCAGATGGTCGATAACAGATTTCACTATTTCCTGTTTTTCCCCCATTTTCTTGGATTTCAGCAACAGAATAGATCTTTTCCTGAGCAATCTGTTCAGTTTGATTGCGTGTCTTTTCTGAATTATATCCAGTACTTATTTTTCTTTTGTAGTTCCCCCCTACCCCCCCCCATGTCCCTTCTCTGAACACTGAAAGTTTTCTCTTTGGTTTGTAGTTGCTGGACAAGAATAAAAGCAAATCTCAGATGAAGCAGACAAACGCATGTTAACGTCTATGCTGCTTTTCTCAAGTTGTTTTTATTATGCAAATTATTCCCAACAAGTCAGACACACACACACATACACACTTCCTAACCTGTAATTTTGTTTTTGCTGAATCCTAATTCACTTCTCTCCGTCTCAGGTCCACCACATTTTCCAACTTTCAGGATTCCTCCGCAGAGTTACTCCTAACTATCTCCATACATGCATTACAGATAAGTGCCTTGTTCCTATGTAATTGATTTCAAAATTCTCTAATTCAGAACAAATCTACCTACTGCCTTGAAACTACCTCCACCCACAGAGAAAGGACTGAGATGCTTTTCCCTGTCTTTCTAGATGCTCCCTCAACGTCAAGGTATGTCTTCACTCCAAGGTTCACTTTGATGCAGTGGCTGTTCCCTGCTATGCAATCTAGATGGAGAGGAACATGTTCAGCAGATTTATAGAAAGTTTGAATTGCTCTTGAGAACAGAGTCATACGCTGGCCTCCCTGCTGCCATAAAGGGAAATGCTTACAGCAAAGCGACAAGAGAGGAAAAAATCACAGGTTTGCTAGCTCTTTAAGCCAATGCAATAAATCAAGAGTTACATAACTTCTTTTTTTCTCCTCCTAAAAATACATTCTTAGCTTGAAATACTTGAAATATAATTATTAAGACTGAAAAATTAAAATGATGTTTCCATGGTTTTTACTAGCTCTTAGGCTGGAACATGGAGGCCTTCGCAAGAAAGCTGCTCTCAGGAAGCGGGAAGGTAACACAGGTGGCAGGATGCCACCAGGATGGAGGAAGATGCACAGTACCAAGAGCTGACAACTGTGCAAACCAGCGCTCTGCCCTTCATCGGAAATGCTGTGATAACAGAAGTGAAATTACTGTTCACCTACGGTCTTGGGGACCTGCCTCCCTCACTGTGATGGTACGAGTGAACATGAATAATATGTGCTTGATGGCCGCTTGGGTTTCAGAGGAGCCAATCCACTCTGGACCATGTGCTCACCCTGGTCAGGGGCAGGAGTTGCGGCCCCAGCGAGGGGCAGGCTCCTTGGGGTGGGTGCTGCACCCACAGCAGACATGCCCCTCCTGGCCCTGCACACCTCGCACCACCCTATGGGGGCTTGTGGGTCTCCACAGATATGTGTGAGTGGCACAAAAGGTCATCCCCAGCAACTCCCGCTCACTAAGCACAGATGGAGACACTCCAAGAGCAGAAGACTATTCCTGGCTCTGGTTCACACTGTTGTTGCCTGTCCCAGCTGAGATGGGCCACGGCCCTTTGCTGCCAACCCCAGGAATGGGTGCTGCTCCTAAGTAGAACCAGTGGCAACCCTCGCTGCTGGCACAGAGGGGCTTTGTGCCCTGTTACTGGCAAGGACAAACTTCAGCAGTGCAACACTAGACCTCCTTCATCTAGGGAACATCAGAAACCTTGAGGGTCTGCTTCTTGGATCAGAGGAGCTGTAATCTTTTTATAACTAGTTAAATGATGTCATATGCTCATTAGCTTTCCAGACTCTATTTGGAAGGCAATTTTTTTTTTTTTAATTCTCTTGTTCTCTTTTTTTTTCTTGACTGCTTAGTTTTTATTCAGCACGAGTGCTCTGCTCTGAAAATACTGCCAAAGGTTTTCCACATTCTCTGCACAGACCTCTAACTGCATTGCAGAAAAATAAGACTCATATATACACATTCAACCTTGCTCCTCAAATGTCTTTAAAAGTTTCCTCTTTATAATTCAAGTTCCTACTGGAAAAAAAATAAGTTGATAATCTACCCAGAAATACAATTCTGCATGTTCCTGCACTGAGCCAAAACCACAGAATTTACTGCCACAGAAAACACAGAAGTAAAATGAATGAAAAGAATCTATCTTTTTTTTTTTCTTCAATCTCTGCTGGGTCATTGCAGTAATCCAGGAAAAGAAATCTTCTGAAATCAAAACTGAAGCACTAGATTCAGCTACACTGCTTCAATGCAAAAGGAGTGCCTACTCACACACAGCCTTTGTAAAATTAAAAGCAATTATGAAATGATACAGAAATTACCTTGTTTAGTCTGGGATTAAAAAATATTAATCTTAGGTAGGATGTCAGGAAACAATATAATAGAATAATCACTAATATATTCTGAAACTCTATTTAAATTCATTTTAGAGGGCTGTAGGGTTGTCTAGTATAACTGAACTGTTTCATTACCTGGTTTGCAAGTTGTATTTAGACAAATTAGAATACAAACATACCCTAACATCTTTGACCATAACCTAATTGTCCAATGTGTGCCAGAGTAGCCTTTTTCTGAGGCATTTTCTTAATAAGTTGAACAGGAATTTCTCTCACTGGATTTTAATTAATGACAAGTCTGGACTTCACCGTTTCCCTATTTGTACCAGAAGGAAAGAAACCAGCCAACAGGATAACTTTCTGTTATAGCACTGAATTTCTTCCATACTTAGCAGAACTGGTTATTGCAACTGGATGAGACTCCACGGTTTGCACAGTCCTCCATTTTACAAGGTAATCCCTTTCGTGCATTCACAAGCCCTATTTTAAAACTAATCAAATATTTTGATCTTAATACTCCCATTCAGAGATGTTTCTGAATGTTGCCTATCCCATGACTAGAAGGCTTTTAATCTCCGCATTAAAGTCACACAACTCAAGCTATAGGCACTCATCCTTGTCCTGGCATTATTCCTCTTCACCTTAAAAAAATACAGTTAAAAACCCCCAAAACTTTTTAGAACAGTCCTTACCCCTTCTAAAAGCCTTATTTAAAAACAAAACACCCTCCCATAACCATACATTCTCTCAGCCTTCCTTTCCCTCAGATAGATATTACCTGCTTTACTAGTCTCAAGTCATAAGAAATCTGCTCTTCTCCTGAGCTTGCAAGTAGGATGGGCTCTCTGGAGCACTGAACGCTGTTATTAAACGTCATACAACCCCTACTGCATGGACCTTCTTATTTATTTTCAGAATGTTACTTCTACGTGGTCTAATGGTGTCCCAAGTCTGTCTTCTTCACATTTTCATAAAAATAGTACTGCTCCACTAAAATGTGCTCCCTTAGCACAATGTTGAGGATTATCATCACCACACAAAAGGATCAGAGCTGTGTATAGGCACTGAATACCTAATTATAGAAGTGGGACAAGGCTCAAACGTAGGAAATGCAAGATCACGCATTTAGTTGTTCTCAACTTTTAGTTGTTGCCATAAGCTTGGGCAGAAGCAAATGACATAAGACAAAGACCAGTTCTTACCTACTAATAAGCATCCTCTGGCACAACCGAGTTGTATGTCCCTGTGAGACAGTCTTAACCCAACACATCTCTATTTTGTTTAATTCCTCTCTAGTTTAAAGTCATATATTTTCAGTTTGCCACTCTACCAAAGGCTCCACTGAAATTTAATCTTAGTCTGGTATGATTACGTTTGGAAAACATTTTATTTCAATTACTTTTCATCTACCTACTTTTCTGACGAATATTGTTCTAGTGCTTTGCTTACTACAGATCTCAGGTTTGTAGGCTTGCAGTTATGTGGATCAACATATTCTGCTTCTCAAAGTTTAATATTTCATGGTAAGGTTTGCCATATCTGCTAATGAAGTAAGCCTCTAGAAGAATTTGAAACCTTTGCCTCCAGTTCGATGCTGAAGCAAAAAAGGAGTGGGTCCACTGATCTTCGTGCAACACGAAGTTCTCTGTCAGCAAATATCCCTAAAACTTTGTCAGGACACAAATGGAAGATTAGTCCTAGGAATTACCACAACTATATTTTATTACTTCAAAGATAAATTTAATCCCCCCGGAACTTTTTCTTCCACACAAATTCAGTAATAAAGACCTTCTATTGGAGGTTACCTAAATGTATACACATGAAACAGTTTGACTTGCAACTGCTATTGATCTGAGCAAGAAACACGATGTTTTATTAATTCTGTTCTCTAGTGAAGGAAGATGCGTAAATGACACTAGAATTACTTCCCCAGTTAGACGCACTTTTTGTTTTCTGTCCTCCTCTTCCCCCCCCTCAGATGCAAATATATAACATACCAGGGTCTGAAATCAGAATGAAAAACCATTGCAGGAAACAAGTTTTCAGACAGTGAATTCTGAACAGATGGTTTTCTAGTTCATACAAATAGCTGTGCTCATATGTGTTTTAAGAGATCTGCAGCAATGTACGTTATGCTCAGGAAAAGATGCAGTAAAAGATTCTACCACTTGGCTGACTAAATTAACTCATGCCTGAGATTTGTTTACAAGCACTCTTAAACACTATTAACAACTGAAGTTTAACACTGGAAGTACACGAGGTGCAGCATGTGAATGGCAAAATGACCATTTTTTAGTTTCCCATACAGGATAGAAACCCGATCAGTGGAAACACCTTTCTGCTTCAAACGAAAGTATTCTCACTTCCTCTTTGGCACAGGTTTTTCTTCTTCATATGACAAAATGTTAACGTTAAAAATATACGTAAAATTAGATAAAAACATTGCAAAAATTAAACAGGAACACAACATTGGACTAAAAAGAAGGGTACTGTTGAAGCATTAATGCGCTACAAAACTTCCCCAAAGTCAGTAATTTCTCTATCACAACCAAGAAATCTCGTAGATTTGGTGTGTATAAAAAGCTGCATTACCTCACTCAGAAGGAATGAAAGCAAGAATAAATTCGAGAGAAAGCAACTTTCTCAGCATAGCAAACAGTGAACTTCAGCCTTGGATTATCACCGTTTATTGCAAGGACAGAAACCAGCCAGGTCTGGCTGTGCAACTCTCAGTCCAAACAGCACAGGATGCAGACTGCTCCATCTTCATGGCTGGTTTTAAGTAAGTGACATTAAGGAATTTTCTTTCTAAGAAGGGAAAAGGACAATGGCTCATGGTAAATTCCAAGGCAAACAAAAAACCCAGACAGCAGAGACTGATTTTATATGTACGCTCTCCGTACCTTGAAAGCGTTGGGGTTTTTATTAGTCAGACAAGCAGGAAAATGTTATGCCCCACTCTCTACAAACTAGTAGCTGCTTCTGAACTATTCAAAGCAAATATTTATGTTTCCTTGGGAAAGTTTCAGCAATATTCACAAAAGAAAAGAGAAGCAAATCAAAACTGAATTCATGAATACAAAACAATTCCTGGAGAGGCGTGTTCCCCCTCCCCCAACTATTTTTTGTACAACCGGATTTGTAATGGGGCCATTTGGCATTTTTTAGTATGAAATATTATAATCAGCTCCTTCTCTCTGTCGTACACCACTGCCACCCTGATGTATTTTTCTCACAGAACCATCACTTTTGGGACTACTCTATCATAAGAGCCACCACATTACATTTGACAATCTGTACTAGATAAAATGAAGGGCATCCAAACAGGGACAAGGTCATTTAGACTTCTGAATCTTTATGGAGAGCATTTAAATCGTGTGTTAAGTATAAAAAATGTACTGAAAAATCAAGATTGCATGAAAAGTGCTTTAAGTTGGTAAGATTTGGGATAAAATTAGCAAGAATAGTGTCTCTGCCAAGTGCTATAAAATGATGATGCAATAATTTTACCCTTTCAAGTTAGCACATGTATGGAAGTGATTAAAATGTTTCCTTTTAAAATTAAAAAAAGCAAACTGCAATAGAGGATATTAAATAACTTCTGGAAGTTGAGGCATGGCAAGGAGCAGTACAAATGCAACCACTCATATTTCACAGACTAAAGGAAGGAGTACGGTCTGTTGTTTTTTCTTGACTGAAATCGATAGTTGACTGTTTTGCACCGAAGTAAGCATGGCATGCATTTTCTGGTTGCATCTCCAGTATCACTAAATTCTCCAGCTGAGGACTGCGTTGACTAGCCAGAAGGACACCATTCACATCCTCCAAATATTAAAGCTATGGGTTCTACCCTTCCTAAATAGGTTACGAGACACATGCGACATTTTACATGAAACCCCTTTTTCTGTTTTACATAGGTGGATGGCTCAGTTGCTTACTTGATCTGCATTTGGAGAGATCTGCAGGCTAACTCTTTGCAGCAGAAGGGCACGGGACACCCAGAGGAGTCTGTGGTCAAACTGTGTTAGAGAACGGATGTCATTGACTAAGCAGCCATCAAATAAATGACAAGAATTACAGTACAGAAACAAAAGTCTTCAGGTTTGAGGATACATGCTCTAGATGTCTGTTGTGGTTTGGGCTGACTGGTGACTGAAATGAATGACAGATGCTCTCTGACCTCTCTCCCTTCAGAGGAGGGAGAGTATCACTCTTCCAGGAGAGGAGGAAAGGAGCCTGTAACAAGTTCTCTGAGTTTCTAAGTTCACGGGTTGCTTTCCAATGCAGAAACTAAGCAACTAAGCTACCATGCTAGTAACCAGCCATTGTCTATAGAGAACTGCCACCAGAGACAACACTCAGCTAAATTGCCATCTGTACTGCTGCCTGTCTAAAATAAAATAGTGAGGGGACAGTTAACAGGCTTTACAGGTACCAGTAAGCCCACTGGTGATTGTATCCCCCTAGCACTTAAATCTGGTTAAGAGCCCATCCCAGTGACGAATGACAGAACAAAAAAAAAAAAAGTATGGGAAATTAATTAAGAAAAATAAAGATGTTGGCCAATTTTCCCCAAATGACATGTTTACGAACAAAACTGACAACAAGAATAGAAAGCTCAGGAAAACCCAAAAAGACAAGACCTATTGCTAGGTAACTTTGTTAACAGTTACTCACAGAGAACAGACATGCCAAAGAGAAAGCAGCAGATTACTTCAATTCAGAACGAGAGGCTTGCATCATGGGAGGGCGATTAATAATTTCCAGCCCATTGGTTGTTTAAGCATCCTCCTAATTTACGCCTATTAGGGATATGAATATTTAGATTAGCAAGCCTGAACAGGCTGTAACAAGCCCATATTCAGGAGTTTGACTGAATAAGAGATCTGTGTCAAAGAATATAGTTTTTAAAGAAGCTTTGGGAAAAGCCAATAAAAAGAAAGAAATGCAATGAAAAGCGCTCAGGCTGCTGGAAGACATTACTAAGTATGCTAAGTTTAATTGACAAGAGTTCATGTATAAATATGGACTCAGTATTTCTGCAAAATGTATTCTCTTAAGGTATTTTAACTTAGATTATCAGTGCACAAACCAGAGAAAGTACACATTAGAAAACAGACTAATAATAGGCTGCCATCTCCACAAGCAGCTGCAGGTGAAGGAGCATCACTGCATACTGCTGCATCTGGCTCTGCAGGACTCAGATCTAGGCCTAGGCACTGTACTTACTCTTAAATCACGAATATTTTTCGGGATATTTGATTAGCAATGAATCTAAAGACTGGCAGAGGATGCAGCATTAATATGGCAGTGCTCTAGACTGGTAAGCCCATTCAACAAACACTTTAAATTTTGACTTTTGATACCCACCTAGAAAGGAGTGCCACCCATGGGACCACCTCTCTCTCTTTCTCTCTCTCTTTCTCTCTCTCTTTCTCTCTCTCTTTCTCTCTCCTTTGTGCTGCTGTCTTTTTTTAGGGTGGCTAAAATGGGCCAGAGCAACTCAACAGGAGCTCCCCATGAACTGCTGGAGTAAACCAGGCTATGGTAATCTTTCGATGAATTTGTTTGGAGTACTCAATTATGAAATGAGTGAAAGCAAACTAACATGAAATACATAACACAAATGTCCACAAGCGAATACATTTGTGGGAGAGGTGCAGAAAAGAACAATTTGAGGACTGACGATAACAGAAAATTTAAAAATAGGTCACTTCGTTTTTCTTAAGAGAGACTGTGCATACTAAAAGTACTTCAACAGAGTTTTTAAACAAGCGCCTGTGACTGAATCAGAAGAAAAGCTTTTAACAGGCAGGGTAATAAACCACAGAAACAAGCTGGGAAGAGAAGCTATAGATCCTCCATTTTTTATTATACTCTAAAAAAGATGTATGGTCTCATTTGGATGATACCTCAGCCAAAGAAGTGGTGCTTTTGTTAAGCACGCGGTGTTGAGTTCAGCGCTGTACAGCAGTGGGGTCAGTGGGTTGAAATTCAGCGGCCAGGATGGGAACACCTACCATCGGGTTCTCAGATGCCTTCTGCTGGCAGCTCAGGCTTTGAGCACACCATCTCCCTTCAGAAGGTGGACTTCTGGGCTCATAGCCTTGTTTAAATGTTAGAATACCATCTCAGTTATTTCACCTTAATCTGCTAACATCACAGAGGCAACAGCTTTTTCTGTCTTAAGCTGTATGCATCAACTAATTTCCTTTTATTAAAAAAAGACGACTCCTAATTTATTATTTGCCTCATATCTATCCACAAGATGAATAAAGCCAAATGAATGCTATTTCCACAGTCCTTATGCTTGAAGAAAGCATATTACAGGACCATATTTAATGTTAATTTAATATTCATAAAACTGATCCTATGTAAATTACAGAACATATTTATGCAGAGAAAAAATTTTTTACTCAGCTTTCATTATGACTCAGTTTTTCAAAGACAGCATTAAGAAACTCGCTGGAAGTGAGCTTATTTCACAATGGTAAAAAGAAATGGAAGTGTATATCAAACCCCTTTCTGAATACGGTGGAATACCCATTATTGGCAGTGCTGTGGTGAACTCTCCATCCAGAACAACATAGTTTTGTATCACCAGCAGCAGAAATGGTTCTTGCAATCATTCATTTAAATGGACATTATTATTTTTCTATCCAGCTAAGTAGAAAATTATGCCTGGCTATCTCAAGCATAATTTACAGCAGAAAGGCCCTATAAAAGCTTCAAGTTAGATTTTCTCAACGAAGGCCTTCTTGTTGGGCTTGCAAACAACTTAGCAAAGTCTCACCATGTCTCCCCTCTCTAATATCTAAAATATGATCTATACTAAATATCTATATGCAAATATTTAAAAATTTACACTGTACTCTCTCCTCCTAATTTTCTCCTGGTTCCCAAAGATGTCACAGTGATGTTTCAGAGAAGTAAGGCACTGTCACACAGGGGAAGCTGTTTCAATGAAAAATGCTTCATGTACGTGCTGCAGCTCTAGATGCTGAACAACCGATGTTTCATACAGCCTTGCTCAAAGCAATCATCGGCTTGCAGTCACGTCTATCACACCCATATGCAGATCCCTGGTTTGTAAACATCTTTTCAGTAAATGGGATCAATAGATAAATATTAACCCATTAGTGACAGATCTCTAAGGGTCTACAAGCTTCTCATAAAAACTGACCTCCCCACCAATAACCAGGAACCTTTTCTTCCTTAGCCCGCCAGCAGGTCCTGCAAGCTACAGTGGGTTAAAATCCTCCGCTGCATGCTGAGATCAGTTGGTGTTAGAGCATCAGCAAGTAAAACTCACAGCCAGTGTGTATTTGCCACTGTAGAAGGAATATTTAACTGCTAATCTTTAATTTAAAACCAACACTTCCTCAAAATAAAGCCCATCTATATGCATTAAATAAGCACATATACATCAACTGTAGTACAGTCTCAAAAGTCTTATTAAGTAAAAAAACCACCTTGAACCCAACAACTCGGCTTCCTGTGGGCACCACAAATAACATCACTCATCAGTAGATTAGAAAATAAAAAATTAACCCCAGAAACATCTTATCTTTTATTCTTGCAGGCCAATGCCACTCTGGGACCAATGAAATACTGTTTTTCATATCAAGAAACCTGTTAATCTGCTGCCAGATAGCTTCAATATAGATGCATTTTAGCAGGTAACAGGGGTGCACAGTGGGTCTTGGTTGACATAATTTGAAGACCAGAGGGCTGCCCAGATGTGACTTGGGACAACACTCATCTAAAGTATTTGCATTCCTGATGAAGAAGCACCAAGTGCAGGAAGGAAACTTGACTTTCTGACCTCAGAATCAGATTGCAACAAGATAAAACATCTCCTAACTAGCTGAAGCGAGAGGAAGTCAAATGAAAGAAACAACTAACATCACATCGGGTTTACGGACATTTTTAAAGTGAAATTGTATTCAATTTTCACAGCATTTACATGCATTCATAAAGTAAGAGTGAGCCTGAAAAAAATGTTAAGTATTAAAGGTAGCCTAGAAACTAAGAGCAAAGCGTTTTGAAAACACAGAGTGCAATCTACAGCTTGAGTTGGCATTGCCTCCTTCATACCCACCACAGACTCCTTAATACTGAAATCTTCCATTGGCCATCAATTTTGCCAAACCTCAATTCCACATGGGAAATTAGGAAAGAAGAGGCGCTTGAGCACGCCTGCCTCCTGCAACACGCTCCTTCCACTTGGCAGAGGAGAGCATGTCCCAGCTCCACAGCCCTACCACAGGGGCAGGTGGCCAACACCACCAAAAAACACCTCACCATGGCATCACGGGTTGAGCGGGGGATACAGCCTCACCTTCAGCTCTTTGTGGTGCAGGAAAGACCATGAATTTAAAATGCAAAAGCTCCAGTTTGAAAGAGCAAGAATCCTTGCTCTTCGCATTAAATTACATCTCTCCTCAAAGATCTGCAAGTTGCATCCCCATTGAGCTCTGAGTCACGGTGCTGACAGGTCACTTTAGGTGATGGCAGCAACAGAAAAAAATAAGTCTGTATGTGTGCTACTTTTTTTTTTTAAAAAAAAATAAAATGAATAAAATACATAAGCCTTTGCAAGATGGTTTGGAGAATTCATTTGAAGGCAGTACTCCACACACAATAAACATTCCAGTATTCAGCTTTTTATTTATTTAAAAAAAAAATAAAGAAAAATAACAGATTGCGTCTTTTCATTTGCTTTCTCCAGCCATAAAATTTAGGAATGGAGAGAAATATAGGTCACTTCCATGTACTTCAATGGCTTAAGGAGAACTTAGAGTAGAAAAGATCAGAATGATGAGAAAGAGACTCTCAAAAAAAATGTAAGAGCATTTAGGGAGATGAATCATTAATTGAGAGAGAATTATTATTTTGGAATAAACTATAAATAACTTAGTCTAATCCTCCTGTTGTGACCTAGACAAAAATTCCTATTGCCTCAACATAAACTATTCCCTACTGCACAATATGAGCAGCCTTGTATATTTACTGTGGATATACATTTACATATTTATGAGAAACACAATTGACAGATATTTTGCCTGTTGACTGATACCAGTCAATGACACATAGAAAAACAAAATAAGAGGCGAGCAGTGGCCACATGACGCATGTATTTCTACAAAAGCCTTGGGAAGCTGAGAAGGCACAGGAGAGCAGCTATGCTCCCTTCAGAGCTATAAAAAACTTTAAGCAGCACAAGTGCTTGCACCAGCAAATATGCTTCAGAGATGCATGTTTAGGCATATCCAGGCATATCCCAAAACACTACCCTGAAATTGCAGGGGTAATAGCTGCCCACTATGTATTTTCCACACACACTCAGGCTTGGCAGGGTAGTCACATAGCTCCAATACCAGCAAGTTACAGGAAATAAGTCCACACTATCAGCAATGTTAATTAATATATTCTCTACCCCTTTAATACACATAAGATTAGAATAAACCAAGGTTGCAACAGACAATTCCCAAGTCTTACAGCACCATCCCCTTAGCTTTCCTCAGTGCTCCAACCCTATCCCCAAAACACCCAGTCCTTGAAAAGCCCTTCAACTCCAGTGGTAAAGCACCAACTATTGTCTTTTAAGCCAAGCAGGTATTTTATATGTAAAAATCTGTTTCAGATTTCAGAAATGAGACCTTGCAAATAACAGATGACGAAGCAGGACGTTGTACAAATGTCAGCTTTTGCTTTGCAGCATCCTCTTAGGTTTCTGTTATAGTTTTAGTGGCAGAATTGCAGCAGCTTGCAAGGGTTTGTCAAAATCTGGACCACGGGCTCACTCTGCTAAGAATGGTATCCAACACATACAGTAAAAATGATGCTATACTTCTGTGGAATTAACTCCTCCATTAGGTAAACCTCATCAAAAAATAAAATTAAAATAAGTCAATACATTTTTGGCCTATTTCCAAAGTTTTGCTTTGCTCGTGATACAAAACTTTTAAGGTATTGGATTGTTTTAAGTATCTCTTCCCACACACAACAAACAATAACCTCTGTAAAAAAAATTTCCATGGATTTACTGCTCATTATAAATAAAGCAAGCTACCTGCAAGCTTGTGAAAAACACAAAACCACCAGATTTTGTTTTTCCAATGGAAAATGCATCCAATCACAGCTTGTAGAAAAAAAGCAAGACAAAACAACCAAAAGTCCTTCCTGGCCAGGAGATCAAGTCAACTCTCATCACCCTAGGTCTGAATCCTCATCTTTCCTTCAGCATTATCTCCTTGCTCTCAACCCAAAGGCCTAGTTCTTAACATGGAAAAGAGCACAGGGAAAGGTGCTGGAAAGTCCTTATATATTGTACAAGAAGGCACAACTGGAATGGCAAGGATGAACAGCTGGTGCAGATGTTGCACACAGAAAAGCAGCAGACAGTATGGGGCCTTTACAGGACTTAGCTCGAGCTAAGCAATGAAGACAGACATTATTTGTATTTGATAAAGGTCACGAACACCTGCCACGCCCATCCTTCCAATAGGCTCAATATGCCAAAAATTTATTGCAAGCCCCACCCTGGTTAAGATACCGATTCTCACAGTATAATAATTAGTGGTCACGTACAAGCAAGCAAAATCAAGTCCAATCGTGTAATCCATACACAGTGCTTTACAGAACTACCAGATGTAGTTCTGTAAAACTCAGAACAGTACTGAGACAAAACTACTGAAGAAATAATTAGAGATGTAAATGGTAACTTGGAACTTTTACGAATACCATACATTGCATTGCAAGAAAAACAACTTAGTTAAGCGTAGCAGGAAAAGCAGCTCCCTACTATGCTTCTTACCCTGGTATATATGTCAAAAAATAGAAGCCAACAAAAAGTTTTACCAATTAGAAGTGTTAAAAGATAAGAAAGGCAAAGTACAAACCATTACCTAGAATAAAACAAAAAGGCTTGTTTAACTTTACTGGAACAAGCAAAAAGAGCTACCAATAGCCATATTAAAATTGTGGAACTGCTTCAAATAGTGGGGAGAAAAAAAAAGGCAAAAATAACAGAGACACACAACAGATACTTTTGTTCTGTATCTGAAGAGTTAAGAAATACTAGACAACAGCTATTAACATTTAACTCTTTGAGATCACTAGGTCCAAATAACTTGTATCCAAAGTAACAAAAAACACCCAAGAGATTTATCTGAGTTATTAACACTCCTTTTCAGAAAGTCCTAGAGCACCAGGGAAGTTTCAAAAACCTGGAAGAAAACTAGGGTTGCTGCAATACTTAAAATGAGTAATTGGGAAGATTAACTTTATGATAGCCTGTCATCTGGATACTGAGCCCATCCAAAATAATGAGAAGTTTGATTTAGGATTTTATTAATAAAGAATTTAATTAATAAGCATCAAGTAATTAAAGCAATTAATATCAAACAAGCTCATGGAAAGTAAGTCCTGTCAAACTAATTAATTTTTTTGACAGAACTTTAGGTTTTGACTTGTTTTTAGCTGTAAAGACAAGCATTGATGAGATATGGTACTTCTGCACAGAACTTGACTCAGTTCCGCACAACATCTTGATTAAGAAACTAGGAAGATAAAAAAAATCATTAGCAAATACTAAAGCAGACTGAGAGGCAGACTGAGAGGTGATGGGCAAGCCTGAAAATGCAGCTGTAATAGCGACCAGCTCCTCTGGTCCCTACAGAGCTGGTTATTGACACCACGGGAGGGAGACTCAGGGAGCTCTGTTTGTCAGCCCGGAGCAGCTTCACCAGCCTCCAAGCACCCATGCAAGGAGCAAAAATTTGATTACGGAAATGTCTTCTTTAACAAGTGTAGTACAGATCCAGTGACTGAAAGGTGGAAAAAAAAAAATCCTGTGAAATTAAAGCACGTTTTGCTTTCCTTCAACAAGCTTACAAGAAGTTGCTTCTCACGCACTGGCATACATCATAACCCACTGAAGCACAGCTTCAGCAGCTTTCTCTTTGCTCTTCTAGGTTTTCTGTGTATATCCCTAGCATTTTGAGGCACTGTGCAGTAGCTAAGCATTTGTCTAGAAAACTCAATTTCCAAAAAAAAAAAAAAAGCTGAAAATAAAACAACAGATGAGAATAATTCCCTTTTGCTTCTGCAACCACATGTAATTGCCATTCTCATTTTCACAATAACCTCTAAACATACCTCTAAAGAAAATATTGACTGAATTAAATATTAAATACTCAATCAACTCAGAATAAAAAACCCCAGCAGCTTCCATCTTTGTGCATCTTGTCTTGCATTGTTTACACATCTACTTAACTGAGAAGCTAAGTAACTTTCCTGAAAGATAAAGGTTGCTTACAGTTTAGTGTTTGATACAGTGAGTAGCACCATCCTGAAGTCTTGCTTTCGCAATGATTTGCAAGACCTCTCTCCCTTCCCTACTCTGTTTGGAAGGAGAGACAGAATTTCTACCTTTAGCTGTAAGTCTTTCCTGCTCTCCTACTCAATTAAAAGTATCCCAAACCTAAGAGCTCGGAGGAGACAGTTTGGACACTAAACAAAGCCTAAATGGAGTCTGGTTTCCAACTAACTTGTTGGCAAGTGGCAAAATGGTGACTTTTAAGCAAGAAGATTAGACACTAAATCAAAACTGATAGGAGAGAAACCGAGATAAACTGAACAGTCAGAAATAAGGCAGAAATTGCACTGCGAAATTCAAAAGAAGCTTGAGGAACCTGTACACCAAATTACTGCATGCGGGTTAAAACAAAGTAAATGAGACCCTCTGCAACTGCTTGAACATTCTGGTTTTCCAACTCTATGCTTGTTACCTGGTGGATAAATATACGTCTGTCTTTCTCTTGCATTTTTTGAGTTCCAAAAGTGTGACTAAATACCAACATAAATAGTAGCAAATTATACATTGTCAGAGTGTCTAAGCAGTATAATAGAACCCCCGCTAAAATACAACCTCCTCAGACTTTCATTTTATTATGCTTCCTTATTATGCATATTTTTTGAAGTTAAAGATCTCTGGAAATAACAGAATTGTTCTTAATACATATAAAACATGTATTCTAGGTATACCAGTAACACTTAAAGCAATACTGTCTATAACATTTTTTCAACACTAAAGGTATCTTGGAAAATGAGTTCTAAGTACTCTTAAGTCATCTTGAAAACTACTACCAGAGGTAAATGGTATCAGCTTAATTATTTTTTTCCTACGCAGTAAATAGTATACAGTGAAGCCTACTCAACCTTTTCACAGTTTTATTTCAAGGTGGAAGTGAAACTAAATTACAATGCCAAAAATAATTACAATTTCACAGACTTTCACCAAACATACAGGTGCTACAGAAACCTATTGACATTACTGTTTCAACAAAACACTTTTCTGATATACTCTTAGAGTATAACTAAAACATTAAGGACATGTGGGAAATTCCACATACCAGACATGAATTTTGGATCTACTCTGATTTCAAACTATATCAGTTGCTCTATCAAGTAAGAAATTACCAAGACCTACAGACCTTATATAAAAAAAAACAACCCACCTTTCTGTCTCAAAGTCTCAAAGAAACCAGAGAGGCATCCAGCAGGCTGACTGCAGAACTATAATCTTGATCCAAATTGCCGCAGTTGAAAAAAGTTCAAGTAAAGTTTCAACAACAGCAAAAAAAAAAAAAATAAAATTCCGTTTTGTTGCAGTTCTAGAAAGGGGAAAAAAAACAACCAAATGATGGGATACTATTGACCACAGTTATCTAAAAGATGCCATTCTACTTGCAAAGTTAAATGCATGGCAACAATGGATGGATCTACAAGAACAACCATGCAAGAGCATTTCACAAAAACATCCTGAAAACAGAATGGATAAGAACAAAATTCTTTAAATACGCAGCTCTAGCTACTCTGGACTTTCAAACCCTATTAGAAATTGTATCAGTTTAAAAAAAAAAAAAAAAAAGAATTGCAACTGAAGTATGACCCAAATTCACTGTATTCAGGCCTTATTACAACACCCTCCTGAAACATCCTTTAGCCAGAGGTTAGCTGCAAACTAGCCCCTACAAATTAGGACGTAGTCAGAAGGACACTTTCTGGTACCAAAATCTTATTTTACTAACACAAGATGAACAGATGTCTTAGTTAGACTAAGAAGGGAGACAAGAAAAAACAACTAAATACAAGCAATTGCAGCAACAGAATCCTTCTAAGTAACAGCATCTAATGTAGAACATCTCTTAAAAAACAAAAAACCCCAAGAAGCCAATAGTGTCCAAAGCCAGGTGCTTCCACATCCTACTTTTTATCACCGTAATCCTGCTGGTCACATTGCCAGATGGCATTTCTTGACTTGGTCCCTTCTGATGAGTTGTTTCTATAATGTAGATGAAGACAGTATATATATGATAAAAACATCAATGCTTTAAAGGTATTTTCATATTTGTACTGTCTATACCATGTATTGCCACACAATTTTCCAGATTCTCTTGGGTTGGGAATCATGAAAAACTGACAGTGCTGGGTTTTGACCTCTTTTCCTTGTCTCGCATTTTGCCTAGGCAATTATTTTTGAAGAAGAATAAGTCAAGAAATTAACAGCAACCTGATGACGACCACTTCTTACTTCTTTTTTTTTTTTTTTGGAATCTTTTTAAAGGATTCCAAAAACTCTGCTCTTCCATGGGCTGCCGGGCCTTTTAAGATAGCTTTATGTGTGCCTGCCATAAATTTGCAAAGTGAAGCTGCCAAATGGACTGGGATATGCAAAGGCAAGACCTCAAAAACAGAATCAAACTAATTTAAATATGTAACAAGAACATGCGCATCAATAACTGAAAGAGAATAAATACAGGAGTAACAAGTCCAAAGAGTAAAAATTCTCTAAAGATGCAAAAATTAACAGTGATTAATTAATAAATGACCCAGCACAGATTTGAGATAAGCTGTAGAGTAAATATTTGTTTGTAAAGATGACCTTTACTTCCCCTTTTTAATTTGGGATTAATAAGGAACTTTCCTCTCAGACAAAAATGCCCACACCCATAGAAAAAAACAAAAAACAAACCAAAAACCCCCACCCAGCTGCCCCTCCAGGAGCAGAAACCTTCTGGGTTTTCCTTCAGTACAAGGAAGGAAAAAGCAAGTTCGCAATCACCCCTCTCCATAACCTTTTGCTGACAACACTCACCCCTACAGAAGGCAAACCCTTGAGAATAGCATTGCCCCAACTACTCGAGTGCACCCAAGCATGCAGAGGGACAGGGGGCCGCTTGCCAGGACTCCTTCCCGGCTGAGAGGCAACAGAAAGAGTTCTGGTGTCGGGTCGTCAAACCAAGTGGAAGCCACATGCACACCAGAGATTTTTATTTATTATATTTTTTTATTTATTATCATTTATTATTACATTTCAAGAAGCTCACTTAGATTCCTTATGAGGTTAGTCACGTTCATTATATAGGTAACAAATACTGCTTTTAGTACAGCATCATTATAGTATTTCTAATAAACCAATCCATTCCTCTAGCAAATCCTATTTTATAGCTTTCTATCCAACCAAACAAAGCTGGTATAAAATGCCAATGCTTTCAGAGATGTCACAACAAAACAACTTTCAATGGAGAAAGAAATGCAATTACTTAGTATTTTCTTTTATTTTTAATCCTCCTGTTTGTTTTGGCTTTGATGAAGACTGCTGATGGCCTGTCAAGTAAAAAAAAAAATAAAATAAAAAATTCAGTGCTGAATTTTCAACTAAAAATTTCAATTTATGGGCTTTTAACTGCCTTAAAAAAAATGCACAAGTTCTCCAACTCCAGCTGCTATTGGGTGCTAACCCTTACCAGCACCTGACTGCCCTTCCAGCTGTGGGGCAGAGCCAAGCACGGCTCCTGCAGTGAGGAAGCTGTGCTCAGGCTCATCATCCTTAGTGGCGTTCCTCCTACACAGCACAAAATCACAATGCAACGCCTGACTCTTGACCCGAACGCTATATAAATATCCCTATGCAACATGCTTCCACACCCTGTATGGACAATAATGCATTTTTATTACACAACTGCAGTAACATACCTTTGTCCCTCATGCCAGATTTCCTGCCTCTATTTCCACTGAAGTCCCCCTAAGGATGGTAGAGGCACTCAGACAAGGACTTCGCATGTTACTCAAGCTTTCACGGAACTTTTTTGAAATTCATGAATCTGGAACAGAATTAACTATCCTCAGTAGAAGACAGGGTCTTTCAGAGATTTCAGCCACCCCATGCCAAGGGGAGTGCAATGCAGGGAAGCTGGAGAAGGAAGCAAAAAGGGTCACACTGCTTGCCTATGACCCCTGCAAAAGTCTCCGCCTGGGTAGCAAAACATTGAGGCAGCACAGGGTGGCTGCTCAGGGGACCCCGAGAGCTCTCAGCTACAGGAGAGATCCACCGGGGAAGTCGAGAGACAGAAAATGCTGGGTTCACCATCTCCAAACTGAGGTGCACCTGCATGGTTTTGCACAGGGACAGCCACTGTTATCCACTGACCCTCGCTCCCAGCTCCTTTGCAGCAGCCCCAGGTCTCCCACACTGAACCAGGTTCAGTGGCAGCCCTGGATCCCCCGGCCAGCCCCACACCATCCCCTCTGAACAACAACAACAAAGCCCTCAGGCCCTGTCTTTGGCACTGTAACATCCACTTAAAGCAATGACCCAAATCCAAATTTAAAAAAAAAAAAAAAGCCTTAGTACTGCAAATAAAGTTTAACTTACTTTCACTGTGCCTGCTTTTCCCCACTGTTTTTGAAGTTGTGTTTAAAATACCACGTATAAAACTGAAAGCAACCCAGAAGCTCCGAATTAGACATCCTGAACTGTTCAGAGATACTTCTTCAGACATGAACATGAAAGGCTCCTCTGTTTTCCAAAAGAAAACGATAAAGGAGGCTTTTAATCCAGAAACACACACACAAGAAAGCTGGCCTCATCCCAGACGGTTTCCCAGCACGAAGCTGGCCACGTCCTGCTCTCCCACCCCTCCAACAGACACAGACCCCATCCACGGGAACGCAGCAGCCCAAAGTCACAAGCGAGCGTTTTGATGTCGGAGTGCCATTTCCAATAGTCCAAAAATAGACACAGTAATCAAATCTGGTTTAGCCAAAGTTTTTACTTCGTTTGCAGAGTTACAGAATTTTCTGCTAGAAGTAATTTTGGTGGGATATAGGCAGTGTCCGGCACGGTGGACACAGCTACAGCTCCTGGCCCAGGACGCTGCTCATCCCCACAGGGGGAAAGCCATGCCATGTGGCACTCACTTCGGGCCAACTTTTCAAAGGCTTACAGGTGAATACAGATGCAGAGCCTGTAATTTTAAAATACACCACCGCCTCTGCTGAAAGTTGGGAAAGACCAAAAAAACCCCAATAAAATACTGTGTGATAACAAGTTAGTATGAATCAACTGATGAACACGGTAATTGCACATGCACGCTCTTTAACTCAAGTGACCCTGCTTTTGCCAAGGGCTAATAATGCACATACAATTACCATAAATAGCTGATGAACTGTCACTTGTTTGTGCATCTGAAACACTGGGTGTTTCTGGAAATCCTATCATATGCAGAATTACATACTCGGGCACCTTGATTACTTTTTCAACCCTGTTTAGTAACACCTGCTTGTTTCTTCCCCTACTCTTGGGCAGCAGCGATAAGGTCCTGTGACCTACAGTATTTCCACGTGCTCCATCACTCAGCGAAAAGCCCAAAACTTACAGCAGATGTGGCTCGCTATCACCCCACCACACAAGCCAAGTGGTCCAAAACTGCACTCATCCCAGAGAAGCTGCCCGAACAAGGGACAGACTTCTGGAAATAGGCTGAAGCAATAAGACACTACAAGTTATATATACCAACAGTCCCCAAAGTACTCCTGTGCGTTTACACATGATTTTTCCACTACCAATTCTAAAAATACTGCAGCAAGAGAAAAAACTTTTGCTGTTTTAAGAACTGACCTCCAGCCAGGAGGACAGGACTAAACACTCACCCAGACATAAGGCACGTCATGTGCAATAACAGCAGTTCTAGCCAACTTGCCTTCAGAAGTATATGCAGTGATTTTAAACTCCAAATAGGTGTCGCGCACATTTAAGTCCATTATAATAAACTGTGTCAAGAGGCAAATGTTACTTCACGATTCCAGCTCAAGACCATCTGCAGCCAGACTCAGCAGTAACCACACCGGCACGTCAGCCTTCCCAAGACGGAGACTTGCAGAGAGCACTTCGATGGGGCTGACTCACCCACTCTGCTGTCTGTTATAAGCCAGTCGCAATTTATTGGACGGATCACAAGTTGTAGGGAAACAAACAGATCATGAATTTACACGCATGAGAAATAGTACCATTCTTCAGACAACAAAAAAACCCCATTAATTAACTTCCCAACGTTGAGGTCTTTTACACTAGCAGTAGAGCAAGTTTACTGGCATTTCATACACGTGAAACCATTAACACGTAATATTCCAAACTGTAAGTATTATTAAGTGCAGTGATGAGCCAAAAAACTGCAGATGCCAATGGTTTGTTCATTTTTGGCTTAGGGAGGACTCTTCAGATCCTTTGCAACATAATATAAATCATATTTACAAACCAAAAGACATGAATACTCTCATATGTCAAGCCACAGTGATTTACAGACACTTACATATTCTCACTTTTCAAAGTATGTCATCAGGTGCCTCAGCACTGAGTCAGAAACACAAAGAGAGGCAGATAACACCCCAAAGAGCTTATTTCTACTTGCTTCCATTTTAAGCGCTGGACATACAGAGCAGACATTCTCATTCATCTCCCCCCTTTAGCAGCTTTTTCTGGTTTTCAATCTCCCTCATCTTTCAACATATTAGGGTACAGAAAAATAATTAACAGATACAAGTTACAGCTGCCTCAATGACAGAAGAAGTCATACTGTAGAAGAGATGCTAAACATAGATGATACTAGCAGACTGAGCAATGGGAGCAATTTATTGAGATGCATTTCCATGGTTTTTTTGATTCACGTCTTCTTTGCATGACGATGTGTGCAAAGAGCGCATAAATCAAAAAACACAAGATGCAATCATATAGCATCACCAAACTGGCATCACTGAAAGAACTGATGCTTCCTGAAAGAAGGAAAGGAAGTAAAGGTTGTTTTGCAAACCACCAACACAATAATGGCTTCAGTAAGAACTGTGACTTGAAAAAGAATTTGCAGTCACCAGAGGTATTGCCCTGAGGCTGCCTGAACTCCCCAGGCAGCTCGGTTTGCAGCGACCTACTCTAAATACGAAACCAGGCCCAGGCTCTTTGTCCTCTAGCACCAGAGCCTTGCACTGGATTCAGCCATGGCACAGGCTCTTCGCAGCAAGGCATGCACAATAATCAAGCTGAACGCCACAAGCACACGAAACAGCCTAAGTGAAGGTAGTCAGAAAGAAAGAACGAGGCCCGGTTGATGAGTAGAAATCACTATTTTGGCACCAATGGCTGTACTTCATCAAAATGCAAAAGGATTATCATCACAGTTGTAGGGAAGGAGGGCAACAGCCAGCTGGTGGTTGTGCACAGGTGCAAAGGAGTGACAAGAAAATGGAGGCAGAACCACAGAGATCAGCGACGAGAGTGGTCACGTCTACATGAGGAGAAGGAGTGGTAGCGGTTTGTCCTGGGTTTAAAGGAGCCCCAGACCAACACATGCAGCGTGTCTACGCAGTGAAGCAAGAGCTGCAGGATCTCCAGCAGCAGGGAGGACACAGCGGCCAGGGCTGGCAGCCAGGACACGTACCCCAGCATCCCGGGGCACCTGCATCCCAGGTGCCAGCCCCACACTCCCATATCCCTGCATAGCTGCAACTTCTGTTATCCACGGGCAGCTGAACTGAGCTAGCACAGGGATGCACCCATGTGCTCTAAACCATACCACCTTTAAATATGTACCTTTAGGTGGCAGAAATAAAATGAGAGATCAGACAACAACAATGGCACATCAGCTTACAAAGGCTGTAAGTAACCTGGTATTAAACAAGCCCCTCACAGACAAAAAAAAGGAAACAAAACAGCAATGGGGCGCAGGGCTGCCCGGCACCACAGAGGCAGGGCAGCAGGCGAGGGCACCCCACTGCTGGGAAGCAACATGAGAACTGACCACACTGAGCTGCAAACACCAAGGGGTGGGGGAAAGAGCATTTTCATGGACATCCAGTAGAGGCCCCAGAGTAAAAAAAAACAAACAAACACCACCAAACACCAAAAAACAACCCACTTCTGTAAGGTCAGTAACAACGATCTTCTCATAGTCATCTCACAGGACGTGGTCCCTCACCCGATTTCCCGCCATTTTGACTCTCACCTCACACAGCTGGGAAGTGAAGCAGTGGTGGGATTAAAACAGAACGGCATAAATAACAAGGTGGAAAATAATAACCTCCCCCATCAAAGATAAGACGTTACTTCCGTAGTTGTGCTGGTTATATAATCAGAGTCCAAAAAAACCTGAAGTGATTTGGGAAAGTTTTAAACGGACAGACAAAAATATCTTTGTCACATGAAGAGCAGGCCCGGTGCAAATAATCGAGTGTGCTTGTCTCTTATCAGTTTAAGTTTTCAGCAGGTTGATGGAAAACCTCTAAACCAAAACTACAAATGAAAAATTATGTCAGTGCAAAGGCCGGTACAGAATAATCAAGTTTTTTGTCAGGCTACCAGAATACACCGACTTTCAAGTATTATTTGTAATACAGTAGAGCCTGAGGCCCCCAGTGAACTCAGTGCTATATTATGTCACATTCGATTTTGTTTTTCTATCTAGGAGCTTATAAAAAAAAAATAAAAATAAATCCCACACATTCTCTATCTTAAGCTTCCAACCAAAATACAATGTTCATCTAAGAGAGAGCAGAGAACCACAATGCAGCTCGGCACGGCTGCACAAGACCAAGAGCAATCCTCATACCATGATCCAGTGCAACACTCCCAGGTGTCATTTCTTACCTTTTTTTTTTAAGCTTCCCGGCAGCATTCACCAAGTCAATCAATATATCGATACACTCATTTTTAATGGCTAAAAAAACTGGCAACATAGCGCTGAAGTTTCATTTTGATCCTGCCCGCATGGGACTTGCTGCCTTACATTGAAGGGGAACTGGCGTGGCAGACCAGCCACCTCCCAGGCTGCTTCCCCGGCTCAGGAGCTGCTCCCCTCTAAGGAGACACAGCACTGCAGCTACCAAATGTGCCACCGGCTGGTGGGAAACCCCACCATCCTCCTGACTTTCTGCATTACTCGCCAGACTGAGGAGGGGAGGTGGTGGGAAACAGACCATCGGAGGCTGGAAGCTCATGGATAGCAGAGACTGACCACCCACAGGACATGCAAGCATGCTTGCAGCGCCAGTTCAGAGAAGAGTAGTAATTACCAAGCCCCCAAAATCTAGGACATTGGTTTCAGCAGGCAGGTGCCTGAATGAGACTAGCCCTGCACCACGGTGTGTTTGCTGCTTTGTCAAATGAGTGCTCTGCGGACACTTTCTGCAGCCCAGAGAGACACAGCACACTGCCAAAAACCATTCCCAAGTCTTCCCACAGAGAGCAGACCACTAACCTGACCTTCGCAGCTCGGGAACACCACCAGCACCGCTCCCGCCGATCCCACAGCATTATGTCTGCAGAAGACCTCCCTTCCTCCTGAACGGTGGTCTGTGTCCCACTACCGCCCTCACCCATCTCGCTCACCCCGTTGCAACCTCCTGCCTCCTAACTGGAGCGGGTCATCCAGCAGAGCCAGCCCACCGCTCCACGGGGCACTTTGGTATAAAGCAGTCTTGCAGCTGCCAAGGATTTAGAAAATTGTCTGCAGTACCACCCAGTGAAAGGAAAAGTTTTTTTAAAAAAATCATTCCAGCTGCAGAGAGCAAGCGGAGGAGTGTGCAGAAGACCTCCCTTCCTCCTGAACGGTGGTCTGTGTCCCACTACCGCCCTCACCCATCTCGCTCACCCCGTTGCAACCTCCTGCCTCCTAACTGGAGCGGGTCATCCAGCAGAGCCAGCCCACCGCTCCACGGGGCACTTTGGTATAAAGCAGTCTTGCAGCTGCCAAGGATTTAGAAAATTGTCTGCAGTACCACCCAGTGAAAGGAAAAGTTTTTTTAAAAAAATCATTCCAGCTGCAGAGAGCAAGCGGAGGAGTGTAAGACACCTGTGAATTTGGACCAGGAAACACAGGTGATTTGAAGAAGAATGCAGGCCATAATTACAAAATATTAGAGACAAGTGATTTCATTACTTGTCCAATTGTCTGTGTGGATGAAAAAGTCAGTAACCTGGTAAGAGCCTAAACTAGGTTTAAAATCAATTATGAGTATGTTTTTACCAACCGAAAATGAGATTGGTACATTTTTCCACCAGCAGTAATCTGCTCTTTCAACACTTTTTTTTTTTTTCTCCAGCCAATAAATACAAGGCAATGATTGTCCAAGATTTGAAATGCAGTTTTTCCTAATAAACCCATCTGGGGATTTAAAACACATTCACATCACAGAATCTGAATGACAGCTTTTTAAAATGAATTAATGGACTTTGAGATAATGCATTTAAGTTAGCAGATATGCTGAAAACACATTAGTGAATATGAAGATCTAAAAAAACACCTACCAACAAAAAACAATGTCTTCACTTTTATATTTAAAAAAGCTTGAACATTTATTTTGGAATTTTTCCAAATTACTCTAAATTTAAAACTAACTATATAAATAGAGCTGGATTTATTTTCTTAATTCATTAGCAACATGCTCCATCTACATTGCCACTCTCAGTTTTGTCCTTTCCTGCCTCCATTCATACTATTTGTTTCTTTTAACTTCATCTCTCAGTCCCTGGTAACCTAAAACTTTAAGGACTGAGGTTGTGTCCTTCCAGACTAAAACACTGTAACGGCCGTAATTATGTCACTGTGACACAGTTAATGTCTGAATCCTATTTATTATTTAGCATCCTGGTTTTTTTTTTTTCAAAATCTCTTCTTGGCCCTCTTCCACCCTGCCTCTCCAATCTAGTGTCCATCATCCCATTACTGCCCACTCATGCATTCCTCCCTGTCCCATCCTCATGACCACGCAGCTGGGGTTGCCCTTCAGCGTGTGCCGCCTCATTCGTCTGGAATTCCCTTTCTCCAGCCTGATTTCTCTTCTCGGTTCTCACCTTTACATGTGTATGTACGCATTCACTTGTAGTCACCACTAAATCCCATGGACCTTTTCTGTCTCTGTGACGGTGCCCTCACTAACATCATCACAGACAACTAAAATACTTGGACCTTTTCCAGTTTTGCGTTTCATTTCTATTTTCTTCTCTTCCATTCATAATGTATTTAGTTCCCCTTTTTCCTGCAAGGTAGCTGTCGCACATCTCTTTGTAGCTTTACAGTTACATTCTACCTATGTCCACATTTTGCCAGTATACATAAATGTGTGCCTACATCACGCAAGGATGCGTACTACACCAAACAGTAATCTCAACCATATTCCCTTGATACTGCATCACACTGCCAAGACAGGACAGTAATATCTCTAATAATGCCACTGTATTGTTCCAGTATCCCTCTCATCCTTCTGCAGCTGAGCTGAAATCAGGAACATACTGAACATTGCCAAGTTTCTCCTTGCTACTTAAACAGCTCTCTGCTTTTACAGAAAATATAAAGGATTTCTAGAAATCACCTTCACGCTTTTTTTTTTCCCGAGCAGAATTACTTTCTGAAAAGTACCAAGATGCCATGCTGAGCAGAAGGGGGCAGCTAGACATGAAGCCGAACAAAGAAAAGCTCATAGTCAGTCCCAGTGGTACAGACAATGAATTTTGAACCAGGGCAGAAAGGAAGAGGTATTTTTGTTAAGCCTTTCTTCTTTATGCTAAACTTGCTTAGAATGTAATGTTTACAACTGTTTCCAGAGTGCTTGTGCTAAGAGGTGAACCTTCCCTGGCAACTTTTATGCTTGTTATGCATTCTTTTTACTTATAGCTTGTTGGACAACGCATACAAAAGAAGGAACAACTCTAGAAAACTTTGCATTTTATCTGTTTTGCCTTCTGTTTCATAAAACCAAGTCTGATGCATGTTAAGTGTCCACTCTCTAATATTGGTAGAATATAGCCAGATTTGGTATTTGCCTTTTAAAATCAAGCAGTTTTTCATCAGCATATATTTAATTGTCACTTTATAGAGTATAAAATTTTAAAATTTTGCATTTATTTCTTCTATTTAGACACACCTCCTAAATCTTCAGCACGCAAAGATGGCTATGTGCTTTTTTGGTCACTTTCCTCTCTTTTTATTCTAGGTGACTCATGTAGCTGTGAGCTTAATTGGCATCACTTAAAGTAGTCTGGGAAATTTCATACTGCTGAATGTGAATGTGTTACTACTGTATCTGACTGAGATCTAAATAAATTCCACATTTGGCCCAATGAAGTAAGACACGCAACATTACAACCTGTTCTTGGATAGTAAGAAAAACAGCATTCTAGATTTTAGTAAAGTAAAAACAGATTCCCTTCCCTGTGACCCGTTGCTGTATCTCAAATAATACTGCCACAACAGTAATTTTTGCCTAATTAGCTACCAGATAACTAAAACCTGCTTCTCCATGGAATATTCTATTCATTAACAAGATGCATAAGAGAAACAGAATTACATGGTATGCCAATATTAAAGTAGAAATGCATGGCTGTGAATTAAAATCAGCAATATTTCTTTATACGTTTTTCATTCGTGTTTTCCATCAGGGCAGCATTTGCCTTTGGCAGGAACTCACAACGTAAAGAAAACAAAAGAAAAACATTCATTAATGGCCTTCCTCGAATGAAAAAACTGCTACAGGGATATATGGAAAGTGTCTTCATGATTTCACAGACAAAGTTCTTCCAAATACGCACTTTTACAATCTGGGACACGATCCTGGGAGTCTGTTGGGTGCTTCTTCACGTCCTACATACTGCTTTGTTTGCACTAAAGTCACGCTGAGAGAAAGCATTCAGATCCTTCAAAACCCATTTGATACAATTTGGGGCAAATACACAAAACCATCAGCTTGCAAGACACATTGAGACTAGAGGGGTGGAACATTCAGGTACTGATGGCACGCATCACAAGCCAGCATTTCCTCAGCTGGAAGACTGTAAACTTGACAACTAAGCACAGAAAATAAACAACCAACATCCACCTCTAATGTGTAATCATTGTATTTTAATCAAACTGGCAACGTTAACCTTTCAAGCACTACATATCACTTTCATTACTACATCATTACCAATGGCAAGGAAGCCACAAAATTATAGAATTACTATCATGAATTTGAAACACTAAATAACCGCGCTGTTAGTTAAGACCTAAAAAGTGTGCTTTAAATACAAACATACTGTTTCCAGCAACAGATACATCTTAATACTAAAACCAAAGATGTTTCATCCATCTGGAATGTCCTTAACTTTCTATTTGTTCCTTTATTATGAGAAATAACACTTACACACAGAAAACCCAGCACTGTCTATTTAGCAAAGTTCCCCAAGAGTTCAAGCCAATCTCCACTTGTATTCATGATTTTTAACCTGCAACATGCAAGCAAATTAGAACCCACCTTGGAATAACCTGATCTATTTAATTTCATGGGCACTCTCTTTTGCCAGTGGAAAATTGTACAGAAGACCTTGATTGCTCTCATTTGCATTCAAGTAACTGGCCAAGTTTTGAAAACATTTTTCTATATAGTTAAAGTTCCTGAATACACACAGAGCTTGTTACAGGAAGAACATAAACTGTAATGGGCAAGAGGAAAAAAATATGGCTTAACACCTTGCAAAACAGTTTACATGGCTTGAATTCCACTATTGCATAATAGCTAAATGAGTTAGCCGGAATGTTATTTTTCATTATGCTGTACCACTTACTGCACTCCTCCTCCCTCTCTCAGCCACGCATTCAGAATTACGTCGAACACAGTGCCTCCAGGATTGACTGACTGGTCCAGAGCTGAGGAAGGATGACATGGTCTAGAGGAACAGGCAGGAGCGGGGAACACAAGTCACGCCTCCTCAACTCCAGCCCTCCCTGCAACTTTGAGTGCATCACTTCTCCCTTCCCACTGCCTCGTTTTCTCCAAGGATAGCATTCCTTTATAATACATTGAAAAATATTCTCTATTCTGATGCTAATTATTGTACTGCTGGACCACGTAAGCCATGATTACTTTTACTAAGTTACTTCCTTTTCAGATGCATTGAAGTGGACTGGCGGTATCCACTTTGGTTTTGCAAACACATACCTGCAGTGCATAACAGGAGTTCATAGGATCTACTTAGGCTGCGTGGGTGCATATAAGGATAGAACTGGTCTAAAATGTTTAAGCTGGCTCCTATTAAGTATTACTAAAATTTGCATTTACTTTTCTCCAGTATGGAGTTTAAACTGGGCTGCAAAGTTGTAGAAGTGTGATTAATCTTCTAACCTAGCCAGTCCTCCTTAAATCATTTATTCAATACCCCTGATGTTAGCAATTCTTTACATGTACTTGATCTCCAACAATTAGATGAGAAATGTTAGATTAGGGACACTACTAAGGAAAAGCCGTTAAACAGGTCTTTGTTTTAAGACAGAGAAGGTAAAAGCATTCCTTGATGCAATAAAAAGCGAGTATTTACATACTATGCCCTAATTAATATTTTTTTTTCCTGTAATTCTACTGGCTGTCCTGGAAGAGCCATAAACATTTAGTAAAATAATCTCAATTTATACTGCTTTGTTCCATGCCTTCAAGTACCGTACATGGCTGTACTCCAGATCAAGTAGTTGTCCTCAAATGCCTTCCAATGAGCCCTGCCAGATTCTGTGGTTCAGAAGTAATTTAAAGGCAGAATGCTGTAGCAAATGAGACCTAATGGAAAACAGAGAATGCTTTAGTTCATCCTAACTGTTTGCAGAAGAGAAATGGAAAACCACGAAGAAAGAAAGGAAAAAGAAAAGGAAGTGCCAAACTGTTGTATTTCTCTTTGTGGACAAAGCTAATGATTCACCAACATCATGACATACTACGTGCAAGTGCCTTTTAACGATTTGAGAAATTTACGATAAAAAAATTGAAATAGAAAAATAGTGTCCTTGTGGAACCATAACTTTGTTTTTAAACAGCTTTTTTCCACTTTTCATTTTTCCTTTCCTTCACTCTGGCGTGTTATTCTTCACTTTCAATCACCTGCGTTGAATAAACTAATTCCTCCTGGTTAGAGGAGAGATCGTCAACCACTGGCTGTTAAATGCAGCCAACTGTTCATAACTCCAGCAGATGGTTCGCTCCTGCTGGCCAACAGAAACTTTATGGTCCTTTTCCTAATTTCCCTCAAGAGATACAGAAATTCTTTATTTAGAAAGCAATATAATGTCTCCCCTATGCAGTCTATTTTCAGTTAGCCACACATCTTTCTCCCCCACACCCCCTTCAAAGTACACTGAAAGCATCAAATAGAAATAGACTGACAGCAGACCTGATCTGAAGCCATCAAACGTCACAAGAAGTCCTTCCATCCATGTATTTATCATGGGCTTTTCTGCTTAAGCCTAATTAACACTGTGGCCAAACCATGCTGCGTATTCCTATGCTGTCTGGTACTCATGGCACCGAGGGGGTGCAGCGGTGCCCAGAGGTGCTGTGAAGGATGTCAGCTTTCAGAGGAACCTTAAGGGGTAAGGTGCATGAATCCCACAGAAATTAATGTCACTTTTTCCGACTGCAGAGGGTCTTAAAAGAGGGCCCTTAAAATATCACCAAAAAAAAAAAAAAAAGAAACAAGAAAAAAAAAACCCTAAGAAACTCAAAGGTGGTTCAGAAAGCTACAGCTTTAATTATTCACAAGCACTGAACTACTACATTTTTCTTGGATTCTTGAAGGTTTTTCCTACATCCTTGTATGGCAGCACACAAAACAAGAAATCCTTGTGGTGAGGGGAGGTGTCTCTCCTCGCAACTCTCAGCCCAAAAGAAGGTGGGATAAGTTCATTTTAAGTCCATGCTAAGCAAAATGCTATTCCCAACCCTGGCCTGTTCTGAGGACTGGAAATCAAGATTGCTGTGGTGAGGGACTACCCTACAACAGCGGCCGGAGAGCTTCCCTTAGCTGTAACGAAGCTCTGCCGCACGCATAGCTGTGCTTCATCCCGTGTCCTCCCATCCCAGGAGGGACAAAGGCTTAGTTCTTTTTCTCCCCTTGAAACTTTCAATTACAACCATTAAGAACTCAAACTGATGATTTTTTTCACAGAATGCTTAAACACATTTTTCTAAACCTTCCCAGAATAATTCCTTTCTTGGGATGAATGCAAGCATAACAGTTTTCAAACTGAAAAGAATTCATCTGGCAAAGCACAGAGAAAAACAGTTACGTGGCTATTAAAAATACAGTTGAACTACAGCATATGCTCCAAACACAGAGGCATACACATACATTTTAGTAACAACTTCGAAACGAATTTTAATGTAGCTGAGCTATTGCTGGTTGCCAAATGAAACTTTTGTAGGATACCGTTTTACGACTTCTTATGACACAGTTTTTGAGGATAACTGTGAATTACGGCTTAGTCAAAAGTTCTGGTGTAACGTGCCCGATTTGGGAGAATGTACTGTTTTTAATAGAAAACAGTTTTACATATTGCCATTTAAATTATAGACATAAACTCTTCAAAACAGTAACTTTATGCTCAAATAAAACAGGTGCAGCAAAGTGCAATGTTTCCAGTTATTTATTTCGCTGCTGAATTTTTGGTAGTTTATTAAACCTTCTGTAAGCTTTTAGGCAACTAAGTATCTGTTACATTATTTGTACCTGCTCAACCATGAAAAAACCATGCAATATTTCTGAGGAGAGTAATCAAATGCTTACAGAATTATTTTCTAAAGTACAAAAGATGTTGGATTTTGGGGCTAATCATTTTAACATACCAGTAGGCAGGACCAGTAGGCTGATGAACTCCTACAGCTTAAAATTCTCGGACACAAACTAATTTTCAAAGTTGATACTGGCTATTTCACTAATTCTCAATATTGAACTCTGAGCAGGATTTAATTACGCTGCTCCTTCACACACACAAAAGGTTCTGCACAGAAGCAAGGTATGCCCTACTTTCAAGATGCTCAGTCTTCAAGAAGACAACTACCACAGCTATACAGTCCATTAGCACAGATCTTAGAGAAGTCAAGAGGTTAAAAAAAAAAAATGTATTTTTAAGAAAGCAAGGAAAGAAAAGTTCAGGTTACCAAGCTCCTTCTCAACCTTACTTTGGACACAGTTCTCAGATCTGCTGGGGGTAAGGGAGAAAAGCCCAAGCTCCCTGTATTTCTCTAGAAGTTGGGGGTCTTCTGTCCCAGCTTCTGCCTGAAAGACTCTTAAGAGCATAGGAAGCAAAAACATTTGCCTGAAACACGAGTATGTGTGGAAGGAGGAAGGATCTACAGCTTTACTGAGTTGAAAAGGAGGGTCTGAGAGCAAAAAGTTACCGACATGCTCAACAGTGCGGAAAAGGAGAAAAACCTAAAATACCCAAGAACACATCTCAAACTTCCCTAGGAATTACACAATCACACATTTCCAAAAGTAAACGCCAATGCAGCATTTTATTTAACTATGATTCTTTTCCATATTACCATATGAAAGCAATTGGTACTTCTCAACGACGTGACAGAGATCATAATTTAACAACAGAAGACCACAGGAAATACAGTGTAGACAGCAAACACAATTACTCTGTAGAAATTCTCAACAAGACCAAATTCCACTGTTAAGACATTTTATTTCTGTAGTCCAAAGTGATGCAGACAGCCCTCTCACAATGCCATAATGAAGACTTCCGAGAAAAGGCACACGTGTGCTCATCCTTATACAAAAATATGCACAAATACATTCATTCCTCTGTTCAAAAGTAAAATAAAATAAAATAAAATATAAAATAAAATAAAATAACAGTCCTACTGCAAAAAACAGAACATTTCTTGGCTATGTGGCTCTTGTTAGAACACATCTGTCAAAGGGAGCAGTCAGCTGAAATCAGAAGGCTGAGCTTATATCAGAGTACAAGTCTTTAGCATTTTAATCTTGCCATGGTCATTTTCTCTTTTAAAGAGCTTATTTTGTAAATATGTATCAATTGCTAGTCTTTTAGTAATAGAAAAAAAAAAAAGCAGAAACACTGCTGTAACTGTTCAAACTGTTTATGAAACCCATCTAGTTTTTGGATCACTTGCTGTTGTGTTATAGGCAATTATTTCTGGCCAGGCACAGCTTTGTTGGCAGGGAGACTGATGGGGGGTGTGCAGGTCCCCTTGACTTTGCGGCGCGTTCCCAGACATGCGGCTGGTGACAGCTGCACAGCACCCTCCTGGGGTCCCTCCTCCCGGGATCCCCCCACCCTGGCCAGCAATACAAACAAATCTCGAGGTCTTAACGATTTCGGTAAATGTAAACTTGTGAAAGGGATACCCTTTTCTATATAAAGCATAAGTAGCATAAATTACCGTTTTCTCCACTAGCTGCATACTTTTGCTTTATTTAAAAACGTCAGTAAAGTAGGTCTTTGAGACAGTCAAAAGTGGTGGAGAAAGACAGGAAAATATTTGGTCTCAGTGGAAAGCACAGTTTTGACAGCTTTTACAATTAATTTTATTCAGTTAAGCACTTTTTTAATGCACTGCAAATGTTGTGAACCCAATGCCACATTCGCAAAACAATAGTGTTGAAATTCTGCATTCTACCCAGCGTGTGCAATTTTCAGTACTGTCTAATTTCTAAACAGATTTGAGGATTGCATACGCTTGTCGAAAACACACACATACACTTGAAATGTTTATGAAGTTAATCACTTTAAGCCTAACTCACTTGGTCAGGTAACACTGCTAACAAGAAGCATCACGATGACATATAAACAACTCTATTAAGCGTGACACTAGTGTTGTATTTGCGTGCTACAAACACGCACAGACAACAGTCACCTTATCCATCAGCTAGCATGAACACAAAATTACCAATCCCAAAACAACGACGACAACAACAAAAAAGGCCGCTTCTTTATACTGTGGCTTACCAAACAAAAAGCAAATAGAGCAACTATTGTTTCTGCGTAGTGAGATCTTGCACACTGCCACCCTGTGTAAGGAAATTCCATTAAAAGTTTGCCACAAGCTCCCTTACACACCAGGAAAACTGTATCAGCAGCAAAGATACACCCCTTATAGATGTTAATAGCAAATTTATACAGCTGGCTGAAATGTAGGAAGGTCATGATCAGCTAATTAATTTATAATGTACTCTTCCTTGCTCTTTACAAATATGATTATCATTTAATAAATGCGGAAGCTGTAGCTAAACAACATGGTGATGTTTATCTGGAATATTATCTTTATAATAATAATTAGCACTAATATCATCTTCTCACATTTAATAATATTTTACTTTTATTAATAGATTAACTGCCCAATTTCCTACATTTTAAAATGTATTTATCAAATTCATTTACACAAATGTAAATAATACTTGTCTCAAGGCCCACTAAGGTAGTAAGTCTTCCAATCAGTCAGTACAGATGTTAACAATAAAATTTGAATGGATTAGCACATCGGTACAAAACTCTACAAGCCTTTTCACAAATGCTGTTTCTACTTTTATTTTCATTGTGTGATTGATAAAACATTGCTATCTGTACCACACATCTCCTTTGAAATCCAACAAAAATAACTACAGTTTTTTAAGCTACTTTTGAAGCTCACTCAGATTAATAATATTAAAAGTTAACACCGCATGTTTATTTATATTACTATGCTGCCAGGAAAGTGCATTTAAATATTGCCTCAGAAAAAGTTTACAATATGCAGCGTCTACTGCAAACCAAATTCACTTGGCGAACATTGATGTGGCAGACTTGAAACCACAAAAATACATTCATTATTACTCATCAGTGCTGTTTTCCTATCCTTTGTAGAAATAAATAGGTAAAAGTCTTCAGAAAAGCTACAACAAACTGGCATTTATCTTTTCCTATAGCAGGAATATTTATTGATTCTAAGATATTACCATAGGCTAATGTTTCTACTAACAACAGGGATGAGCTCTGGCATTCAGTGAAGCACAATCTTTAAATTAAGGTCCTAATCCTATAGTCCATTTCAGGCAGGCAAAATCAGGCAACTGCACTGAGACCCATTAATTTAATTATAAGTATTCATATGCTTAAAGTTATAAATGTGTTTAATTACATGCTGAATTAAGCCCAGACTGGGGCAAACTATGCCTCAAATTCAATAGTGACTTGTGCTTTCCCAACTAAATTCATGTTGATATTAAAACATCCGTTTCATATGGAGAGAGATTAATCTAGTCCCTCTCCGAAAACAAGCCAAATAGTTTGGGAGGTACAAAGACTGATGCTGCCTTATGGAAAGTGAAGTACGTAACAAATATTGGTTAGAAAGTTTAATGTGCTTCTATGGGGCCCCTAGGGCTGGATTTTCAAGTTTTTTCAATACCTCAAAATCCATATATAGGGAATAAAGAAGTCGAAGTGGGCTAGATGCCTAACCACTAATGAGCCCATCTGTTTTGCTTATATACTTCAAAAAAATGTGACCAGGAGACTGTTGTCATCCGCAGGTGTTTGGCTACCTTGAAAATCTAGATCGTATGAATTCACCCTTGGATACAACAGTGATGAAGACCGTTGCTGAATCAACACAAAGGTGAAGATATTCACCTGCCTGAGGTGGGCAAATACAGAACAACATAATCCTAAAAATGTTACCCAACTTGTGATAGCGTTAAGCTCCTTCTTTTTTTATTAACTCTGATAGAGACTTATGCGAAGAACAATTTGTTTAATCGTGTTAATAGAAATAACGTTAGCACAGGCCCATGAAATTTTCTAATCGGTACTTAGAAGTATCTAATCAATACTTTGCCCTGTACAGAAGAGGGAACTGTCCTACCCAAGATGAACTCAGACAGGCCCAGTAAAATAAATCTGTGAACATAACTAAAACTTCCACTCTTTTCACGAACATTAGGTTCCAGCTGCATCTTCGGCTGTTGGCATAGGAACATGGTGGAGCAAAAAGACCCCTCCCGTTTGTAGGTAGGGCACCTCTGGTTTTGGCTGTACAATTAGGAATGGAATAGCTACTACTTGCCTCTTCCTGGTACTGAGGAGATGCTCTATCCATGACCAGTCAACTTGTGCAACCAATATATACCAGGGGATTATTTAAATTCTTGCTTTCGTACAGCTGTCTGTATTTTATGATGTATGTATTATCTTTGCTGGCCGCAGAAAAAGCCAGGGAAGAATTCTGACTCTCAGGTGAGTCAGATCACAACATCTTCGGGAGCTCCTCCTCCGCTGCAGCACCTTGCCCATGGCTGTTGCCAGACCCAAACTCCAGCCCTTCATTTCAAAGTCAGGGGACTCCTACTGAATGCAGCATCGCAGCTGCTCTCACATTAAATGCAGGAAAACTCCTCCTTTTGGTGGCTTGCCATTTTGCGCTCCCTACAGCTGCTATGCTAAAGACGCAGAATGTAATGGATTACAATGTCCAGAAATTCAATGCAAAGAAATAAAGAGAAAATAATCTTTGTTTCAATATATAGTGTTAGTATCAGAGCTTCATGTGCTCTGAACACACATGTTCCAGTATTTGTAATAATGCTACTTTTTCGCTAAATAGAAAAGAACTAATCTGAAATTCAACAACTTAACCTACTGTAACAAGTCCTCGTCTCGTTATTATTAATCTAATATATTACTTTGCGATTCCGAATTAAGATATTTCAAACAATCTTTCATAGAATTACTTTTTATTAATCAACCATTTGTTCTATTATCTCCCTTAAGCACTGAAAATAAATTTAGCAATGTGATTTTCATATTCAAAACCGGGTCTTTATGCCTGAGGTCTGTGCTTTACAAACAGACTTACTAGAAATCTGTGTGCGTTCTCCCGTATCTGCTATTAAAGGTAGTGGTATTATGTTCAGCCACTAAACCACAAATGTAATTATGAGGCGGAATTTCTTGGCCCAGTTTCAACATTTAAACACATAGTTAACAATGCCTAAGGAAATGCAACTAACCCCCACCTACCCCCCTCCAAGCCTACAAAAACAAACAAACTTTACTAGTGGTTCTACATGGTATCCCATGGGATTCGACACAGGAAACAGCATGAAAAATGAAAATACTCCAGGAGGATTTAAATTACCTTTTGAAAAGTAAATTAGAAATATTAGCCAGAACAGCAGTGTCAGTATGCCTAACATACATACGGGGACCAAATGACGTGACAATGTTACGTTGGTTCGTATTTTATCTCCATGATTTTCTTCACAAGTTAAGTATTTAACACAGACATAAAACAAAACGCGCTAAGAGTCTTTCTACACCTTTCTATTGCTGAATAAGTTTTAAGAGCAGATCCTGAGAAGTCAATCCTTCCAAAAAATGTGTGCCTACTTCAAAAGACGAGGAACTAACAAGGTAACATATGGGTTCTTCATATTTTGATGACTGACCTCCAGTTTTTATCCTCCGATGAGTTTAAATATGACTTAACAGCTGGGACTCAGACATCAGCCAAAGACTACTATTATTTTGCCAGCAAGTTCTCATGTGGAAGTATACAGAACTTTTATGGCTTTCATCACGGATAGTAAGAGCGAACAAGATTTAGAAGAGACAAGACTCAGTTCCACAGCAAAACCTGAACTGCAAATAAACTGATGTACCCTGAAATAACTCATCCATAACCCAAGAATGGTGGTTACTCCTTTATTTTTCAAAATATTTATTTCAACTTCAGCTTTTGCCATGAAAAATGAATCAGTCTCCACGTATATCCTAAGCTCCCTCTGCTATGTGAAGAAAAAAAAAAAGTTAGGTTCTGTTAAAAAGCTTTTACTGAAGTGATAAGGAGCAAAGCTGTATTTTCATTCAGCTGAAGTTCAAGATTGGCTTTTAGTTATTTTTTTCTCATATCAAAGGATATCTGAGATCATATTATATAAAGAGCACTATGAACTAACATTTTATCTATAGTCTCATTAACCATTATATGATGTTACTTTTCTTGGTAAAAACTTTAAAAGTTCTTACATTCACTGTTACGCGTTTATGTTATGCAGATATTATGTTTTGATCTTTTTTGGTAAAAGGGTGATGGTTGGCAACTGGAGAATGCAAATATTTTCTTAGTTTACCCAGAACAGCAGTATTTCCTACCATTTTGATTGTGTGCTGTATTTACGCATTTGTATTTTATACTTTTAAATACATAATATTCAGTGGGATAAAGAATGGATACCACAAACTACAGAAATGCACCTCATTGTTAAGATCAAGATTTTGGTAAATACTATGGATTTTTCTTTGAAAACTCATTTGACCTGGATCAAATCAAAATGAAATCAAAATAGGGCAAGTACCACTTAAAAGTTTTAAGATATCTTCTACATACACAGCAGTATCACATGATATATCTTCTCCCTTTACTTGATGAACACAGATTGTTTATTCGTAACTCTTAAAGGCATTACTGTCTTATACCATTTGACATGTGCATTTTTAAGTTTTATTGCAGAAATTATCCAAATTGCTATAAAATATGTATGAATATCTAAGGATACACATAATACACAAAAAACCCAACCAACAAAGTGCCACCTAGAGCACTCAAAATATGTTTGTTTTTTTTTAATTTCAAGGCAAAATTCAGCTCCTAACTGGTCCCTGTAAATGAAATGAAAAATGGATGTGTGAAGAATAAGCTAATAAATAAAATCAAAGCTCCTTAAGGTCAGTAACAAAATTTCCATTTGTGCGGAATATCACTATTATGGAAGCAACAACATTTTTCCCATTGAGATTTACATCTGAATAAAGTACAGCAAACCTAATAATAACACTTCTAATGAACTTTCAAAGCTCATCACATCTTTCACTGACCTATAGGAGAATAGAGTCCAGGAGTAAATACAAATCCTTGGAAAACAAATAAGGTAGAAAACAATATTTTTTAAAAGCTCCTAAGTCTTAATTGTGTAAAGTAAGGCACAGAGTTAAGCTTTATTTCTAGCGGCTATTACCTGGTTCAGATTTCTTTTAGCACTTTAGTGCTCCTTCTCTGGATTGGTGAGTCTTTCTCACCTGAGTATTTACTGTGACTGTGAGCTACAAACTAATATAGGCAGAATATTTGGATAATTGAATGGAAAATGGCCTTTATATATATTTGGAAAAATAATTTTACCCATCAAATAATGAAAATTATTTTACTTATATCAAATGTACATTAATATGGAGACGATAAGGAAATAATGGAAAAAAAATCCATTCTTCTCCCCAAAGAAAAGTCCTCCTCTCATGGGCTCTCCCCAGTTACATGACTCTGTTGACAATACAAACTTCCTTCACACAGGCAGGTCATCTTTCTCCTCTAGCCAGAAACATAAAACATAAGACTGGACCTTTCAGGCAATCAAGCCCAGCTCTTTCCTACTAGAGGTAACCCTGTCCTGCCATCCCTTTTATAAAAAACTGATGAAACTCCATCTTCAAAATCATAAAGTTTTCTGCTCCTCTGCCTATCAAAGGGCTACATTCAAACCTCATCAGTAACAAGCCAAATTTTTGTACTTCCATTACACAATAATCATTCGCACCCCTGGCAGTGAGATCTAGGAAGTCTTCTGAGAAACCACAGTTCTCCATCCAACAGCTGAAAAATTTGCCTTATGGCAGGTTCCTTTGTCCAATGGACTGACTATATTATCCTGTCTTACTGTTTCATTTTCATAAAATTATAAATAATTACAGAAACTTAGTCAGATAGAAACCTGGGTACCAAGGTTGTTTGCTATCATAAATAGCACAGGCAGCATAAGGAGAGCGTTACTCTACACTTGCATTTTCCAATTAAGTCAAAGTGTTTCTAGGTGGTGGGTGACTACAAAGGGTAGGCTAAATTCACTTGCTAATTTAACTAAAACAAACATAAATAGTGTATGTCTAAGGAGCAAAAAAGGGGCTATCTGCTATATCCGAAAAGATCAACACTAGGTTTCCAATGAAGTATTGAAGCATTATTGGTGACGTAGTCCCTGAAACATATCTTCAGTTGCGCAGCTCCCAGAAATCTTCCTATGCTCCACAGCCCAACTCTTCTAACAACATTCATCCAAAACACTGACCTTAAACCATGTCATCCCCTCCACAGCTAGTTCTAAAAGCATCATAGACTGCTACTGGACTTATCACTTGATAACAGCAAGGCTATTTGCAGACTCCTTTAATGTGTTTTCAGTGTTCATTTTTAGAAAGAGCAGCAAAATTGCAGAAGTGCAGTCACATTACAAACGTCATGTGGTCAGGTTAGTAAAGCACACTGCAAACAAAGCAATGCGTACCATACAATTAGTAGAGACATTGCTCCTGAAAATTACTATTTCTGTACTAAGATAAGTCCAAAATTATTTGGAAGTTAACACCCCTCTTTATATTGGCATCTTTCTGAAGTTTGTATTTTATTAGTGTTTCAAGTTTCCAAGTGCCATATGCTGCTGAGAATATTTACTGGTGATAAAGAGCCACTCTACTGCTCTTATAAACCTCTGTACAGAGAAAGATTGCATAGCCAGAAAATGGATTGCAATCAAATCTTTCCATCAGTAGCCAGAAAGCAGCGTAAGACAAACTTCACGAAGTGTATATGCTAGCACATCTGAACCTACTTCACATCTTGAGTGAAGGAGCTTTGTGTGGAAACAAATTTGGCACTTAGTTTTCAAGGAGCAACAGCAGAATTCAAGACTGAGTTCATTAGTACATGACAGGGATGCAAAAATGAAGCTCTGCTGGTTGTAGATACAAAACAGAGCAAGATGCCAACCTGACAGTCGCACTATCAAAGCTCTAAGAAGAAAAAACAACCGTATGAGAACAGCATCCTACACAGACTAGGCTGTGACTGAGCAAACCTCTCCGGAGGTAGGATGCCAAACCTCACTGCTGAAAAGATGACAGTACTTCAGAATTAAAAAAGAAGGGAAGGGATTTGCTCCTTTCTCCGTTATTTGTGCACTGAAGACAGAAACAAAGGCACCTGCAAATTACCCTCTGGCAGTACCCCTCTGCTTCTATGGATTACAGATAGAGACTACAGCAGCTGCATTGCTAACTTGGATGCCTCAGTTTAATCCAAAAAGCCACCCGTGGGATGAATGCAGACCTTTAATATACCTACCAAAACATCTACATGTTATATGCAGAGTTAAATCAATTCAACTCAGTCAACTCTGGAAACACAAATCAGAACAAAAAAAAACCACCCCACAAGTACCTGAAAATTCTGAGTTTATAAACATTAATTCCACAAATCTGTGCACTGTGGCTCACACCCAAAGAGAAACATCACTGTTTCTCAACAACGATGAAAAGCAATGTCACACAAGATCCTCCTTTACTAAAATATTACTTTTATGAAACATGCCATACAACAGTTCTAGTGACTGAGAGGCTCTGCATAATCAGATGTAAACTCTGCTCATAAACAAACTTATTTTTATCTTTTTCATCAAACGCTATGACTTATCGTCACTGCTCGAAAATCCTCTGAAGTTATGAAGTGAACAAAGGAGGTATCAGTACAGTGAAAATTAAAGAATTAATTTATCTTAAAAAGGTACAAGCAAATTCTTTCAAATAATAGAAAGCCCCACTTAATTCATTACTAAATTTACCCCAAGTTTGATACGAAAAATTTTAAAGTACCAAGAAATATTCTAGGTAAGTGAGTATTTGTGCATGAGCAGTGATTAACTAAAAATTCCAGACAGGCTGGTGGGCTGAAAGATGAGATCATCAACTTGAGTCCTTCAGCTCATTACCTTAGTCACTATCCAAACCATTAAATCACAACTGAAAATACATACCATTCATATTATAAAGGAGTCACACTTGAGATTACTTGAAAATGACAGAAGACAGAAAAAGAATGGCTCTACAGACCATTTACTCACAGCTGAGTTACGAATACGGGACAACTTAGAAAAAAAAATAATCCCACAGCGATCCCAGCCACAATGGAACCACATACAACATTAACAATATATTAAGACAGAAGAGGGCAAAGGTAGCACGGAATTGGTCAGAATCATTCCAAGCCCAGGACTCTCATGTGCTTTGGCTGCATTTAATGTCTGTTTTTTTTCATAAGCAGTACTGACTTCTGCACAGCACGATAGCCAACACCAACCAGATCACACTAAGGACCTTACAGGCGCAGTCTCATTTTGCTTTCCTAATGAAATGTACAAGTAATTAACCATCAACATTGACACAGTGCAGAAATTACAAATACCTATTAACTAAACAAAAATTAAAATGTTCGATTAGTCTCTGAGACTTCAAATAGCTGTGCAGATCTGCAAGCATCTCCTGAAGCACCAGCACTTCTCTTGTCAAGGCTTGTGAGTACATTCATATCTGTTGCGCAAACGCCCTCCTTGCACGTACCCATGAGACCCTCCGGTTTGCAGCCTGTAACTTCAGTTTCTCAAATTGTTGCCTCTTGTGCCCAGTCCTGACAAATTCTAGAGCTTTTGCTGAAGTTAACCCCAGTTCTTGCATAATCCCTGAACAAGATTTCAACCTTGAAACCAGTCACCAACCGATCCTCTGCCACACTCTTCAGTCCTAGGTTTGTCACAAATCTCCCCATTTTCAGGTTCTTGTGCCCCATCATCTGTGTTGGCGAAGAGCAATACAACTCAAATTTCCATCATGCAGATTCCTGACAAGCCTCCTCTACCTGAACTAACTGAAAACAAAACCAAAAACATGCTTCAAACCCATTTATTTTCCCTCCCTTTTCGTTCATGCCTGTTGCTTTAACATATGGGGCAAGTCAAAGGGTTTCACGTACTGCTTTCCTGTAGTATATGTTCTCTAACTTATTATCATAGTTTGAAATGACCTTGTGCATAACACGGCAAGTCATTTTACCTGATCCCCATGATAAACAAAGCTCCATGTAGGTATCTGTAAGTGACCTGCTGCCTGCCTACAGGTAGCTTCAGCCTCTCTAAACATGCCCACACCCTTGCCTGCAAGGGAGTTCACAGCATCCCCTCTTTCTCCAACCTCTAGGTCTCCTCATCATCATCCAAACACCTTTATTCTCCTCTTCGCTCTCTGTTGCTTACAGGGAGGTCTCTTACTAAGAATCTTAGCAAAGTTTCACTCATTTTCAAGTTCTGCAAGCTTCATACACAAAATAGAGTAAATCACTTAAACTTCTTGTGCCTGCATTCTTTACCTAAAAATTGATTCCCTCCTCCGCCCCCCCTCACTTCCCAAGTACACTGTTTAGGATAAAAATCACCATGTTTTGCCAGTGGCTCAGCTATTAATGTAGGTCACAAAGTACGTAAATAAGAATTGATTATGAAAAGCAGGAAGTGAAAACAGTCCATATGTAGCTAATATTGCTACCGAAACCTAAACTTCTGCATTTCCTGCCATTGTGACTTTAATTATGAAATCCTAATGTTGCACTGAGATAACTGCCATGTTTAGTTTCCTAGCTGTCTTTAAAGGAAATATTAAAGAGAATTAAAAATAAAACAAAAAAAACCAAACCAAGCAAACAAAAAACAACCTACACCAAAACCCCAACTAAACACAACCACCCAAAAAACCCCACTCAAAACAGACAACAACGAATAATTGAGTTGAGTTCCACACAACTCGGAAGTTTTTCAAGTTCCTCCAACTCATCAGCGCCTTCTCATAGGAGGTTCACTCACAGACTTCACTTTGAGCTCTGCTCAGGGCCCTTCTTGCAGGGTTTGAGGGAACAGCAAGCTGATGGACTGTCCCAAAAGAGCAAAGTCTATCCATTCTGTCTCTGGATCATCTAATCTATCTCTGTCTGAAAAGAAACCCTGGCATGGATATGCCTATGAATTTCTACAGAGCAGAGAAGGCTGAAGCAGAAAGAGAACTAAACAAAACCAAAAAACCCCAACCAACAAAACTAACTTATTTTTTGGTTCTGTGCTCACTATGGAAGAGGTTAGGTAGATGATCCCTTGACTGGAATTGTGTGTGTGTGTGTGTCAAGAATCAGTCTGAAATTTAAGTGTCAGTGATAAAGGTCAGAGGAGAAATATGGGCAAAACGAATGGTAACAGATCACAAGCGTGAGATGGTGTTCCCTCAACTTCTGCAGGAACTCACGTACGCATAGCTGAGCTATTACTGCTCATGTTAATCTTATTTAAACCCATGTCCATACCAGAAAACCGTGAGATAGCAAACACAGTGCCAATCTCCTAATAGGGCTCTCAGGGGGATCCGGAAAACTACAAAACAATTAATTTGACATATACATTGAGCAAATTGATAGGGACTGTTACAAAGAAGAGAAGTCTTTGCACACAGAGCTAGATACAGCATGTCAACATGGCATTTGCACGATTGCCTCATAAATCTACTAGCATTGCTAGAGAATCAATGTATGTAAGGACAAACATGATCAGATCAATCAACTAGTTTGATGTCCAAACAAATAAATAGCTAGTTAAAAGACAGGAAATAAAAGATGGTATCAAATATCCAGTTCCTCTATGAAAATAGGTCAGTATCAGTGTTCCACAGGAGTTTTGTAGGACACAGCTGAATAAATGGGTTGGAAAAGGGGGAAGAACGGTGTGCAAAAAAAGTACCCTGCTGATACTAAGTCACTCATAGCAATACAAACGACGGGTGACTGAAGAGAATTGCAAAGGACTAGACAGTAAAATGGGAGACAAAACTCAGTGTTGACAGGTATAAAGAATTGTAGGGAGTGGTGGGGAGGATGGGTGGGGAGGAAAACAACCCCAACCCTATGTATACAGTGCAGGCTCTGGGTGAGCTGTCACCACTACAGAGAAAGATTTTGCACTCATTAGGAACGTATTTAAGAAAATGCCGGTTCAGTTTCATCAGCAGTGAAAAAAATCAAATACTGTTAAAAATTATCAGGAATGTAGACCACCACAGAACACACCATTAAGTCAGCATTTAAATGACAGACACTGCACACTGAATGTTATCTAGATTGCATACAGTCCTCAGTCTCAAAAAAGACATAACAGAACTAGGAAAGGCAGAGAGAAGAACAAGGATGATCAAAGGTATGAAATGGGTTCTGTTCAAGGAACTAAACAGACATGGATTTTCCAGCCTGGAAGACAAATGATCAAGGTGGTATCAAAGAGATCTGTGATAAATGGAGCACCGTAAAGGCAGTGGATGAGGAATCATTTGTCTCTAACAAGATAAGAACAAAGAAGCATCAAATGAAATTATCAGGTAGCAAATTCAAAACAAACAAAAGGAGGTACTTCTTAACACATACATTGTTCTACTGTAGAACTCACTGCACAGGATATTACGGATGATAAAAATGCACATGGTTTTAAAAACAATTGGACAAACTAATGGAAGAAAAATCTATCAAGGGCTATTAAACCCAAGATAGAATCTCTGTTTCAGGAAGTTTGTGAGATGCAGATTGCCGAAAGCTGGGAAAATATAATGGGAAAGCACTACTACGTGCTTGCCTTTTACCGTCTTCCCTAGGCATCTGCTATCGGTCACTGGCCGAGACAGGACAGGCTATGACAACAGCCAGCAGCACAACTCCACAAGAGTCGATCTAGAGGGCAAAACATATGATACCGAGGACCAGGCGTCCACATTTTGTTCGGATGGTTTCACTTTCCACTAGAGCCAGTCTGGTCCCCGCTGACTGAATGGGTACTACCGAGTTGAAAACACCTTTTGGTTTAGTGGTGCTTGAAAAGAAACCCGCCTGCGCTCTCCGAGCCCGTTCGGCAACGTGCTCACGTCTGCAGGAAGCAGAGACAATGAGCGGACTTGCTTCAGAAGCACACTCCTGAACCACACCAAAACACTGATGCAGATACACCTGTGCCCAATGAAACAAACGCTTGCCCTGAGAGTTTGACTGCTCTCCTGAATCAGTGACCCTCCTGAATCCAGCGGATGCCCTCCAGAACATGCCATGTCCCAAAGAGGCTGAACCAGGTCTTGCTACAGGATCTGTCCTGAAGCATCTTCCTGGTTACATCCCACCCTGCTTAATGCTCTCCGAGTACAACCACAGAATTAGACCTTTAAGCATAAAGTTACAGATATGAGGGAACTTTCTACTGCATATTTTTTAAGCAGTTTTTTAAACTTTAATATCTTCAATGTAGCAAACAGCTACTTTTCACCTCAGAAATATACATATACACTGATCTGTGGTGCCTAATATACTGAAACCAGCTTTTAACCATCTATACACTAAAAACATACAACTGGTACCTTTCTTATAATAAGAAATTTATAATTCTATTCATATTTTGAAAATTATTAAAGACATCCGTGCCTCCTTCCAAGAAGACAACTCATATATAATTCCAAGTGATAGATGTTGAAGAAGGTTATAGACTTGCAAAATAGATTTTTATATTGGAAACTTTACTGAAATTTTGTCATCACAACAGCTTGACTCTTACAAAGTAGTTAAATATAGTATTACATTGCATTTCTCTTAATGGCAAACACTATTTTAATAATATTCTATTGCCTTGAATATGAAGCCATCTTTTAAGTAAGATGACAAGCCGATTTTGCAGGACCTGGTTATTTACCCAAAGCATAGTCTCCTAGGAAGAACAATACATTTTAAAAACAAACCAACCCCCTCAAAACGCATCTGATCCTGACTTTTGTTAATTAATTTTGCATTTGTCTAATCATGCAACGTGGAAAACCTCAGCTGAGTATTAAATGGAACTTCTTCAACATGTATAAAAAGCCTTTTGATTTACCTTGAATCCCCAATTCTGCCAATTTAATCTTTTGCGTAAGCCTCTTCCAAAGCAAACTACTACTTCCTTAAACAAAAGGTTATGTGTTCGTTTTTGAAGAACAGTGATACTTTTGACCTTGATAGAGAATATACAATTGATAGGAAAAGTCACTGCAGAAACTTCCAACGGATTAATGTGACAGAGCTGAACCTTTGCTTTATCTGCAACCCAATTAAAAAGAAAGGTTCCCACCCCAAAAAGCCTTGTGTGAGGTGCTTGTCATGAAGTATTATGAAGTTCTGCATAAGGGGGCCCAAGGGCATTCAAAATTATTGCAAAAACGCCTATTTTCTTCTGCAGAAGTAACTAACAATACAGGACCAGAATCGTCTCTTCAGAAAGACAAATAAAAACTGTTAAGGTATTTTAAAGATCGGTAAGTACATATCAGTCTTGTTTCATTTACACTGGATCTGGGAAAGCAAGAGAGAAATACATTTTTTTTTCTTATCTTGGTCTGTCTTGCACAAGCTAAAATAAAATCAATTGCCCTGTGGAAAAGCCTTGTAAAGAAAACTCATAAATCCTATTTATTTATCTATTTTTTCATCATGCTAGAGAAACACAAGATAGGGTATTTTTGTCACAGTGCCAGATGGTAAAAGAACTGTAACAATCGCTGTTCTTCTACCCCAGGGACCATATTCACTGTACTAAAGATGAAAGGATACCTAGCAATTCACAAAATTATTTGTCCCTTTGATTATCGTAATTAAACAACATTAAATTCCATCAATGACCATCCATAGCCAAAAGTTATGTGCTTATTCTTCCTAAGCAATGTACAAGGAGAATATCCCCCAAAATTATCATGCTAAGTGGAAAGCCTTTTACATGAGAACTCCAGAGTAAGATCCCCCAATCATGCTAAGTGGAAAGCCTTTTACATTTGCTAGCAGCAAAAAAATGCTGAAAATGGGTCTTAAATCCTTCCCATATTTGGCAATGACAGTTCATCTTAGCAGTACATCCTTCCACCTAAGGTCCACATTTTATCCAATAGTTTATGCATGTCAAGTGTATGGAAAGGTCTTTGGAATAGAAGCTGGAACGCATGAGTCACCTTCCTCATCGCATGGCCAGAGCGAGTCTCCATCTCTGCCTGACATAAATGAAGATTTACAGGGTTCAAAAGGAATTATTTTCAGTCAGGTGGCACAAATACTTGCTCTGGGATTGACTCTAGCCCCCGGATGCTCACCTGTGAAAAAATGTTTGAACACCCTAAAGCAAAGGCAGAAACTGGACCTCAGACCCCAAATAGTGGGCAGCAGATCTATCCATCTGACAGAGACACTGATATCCCTTCTTCCAATAATTCTCCCAAAGAAACTAGAAACCTCTCCTGTACTCTTGTGTGGAATCCAATCCCCTGGGCATGATGACTGAGCAATCCCCAGAAATTAAAAGACTCTGCAGTCACAGAGCAAACCAGGATTTACACACCAAAAGACCCAGACCAAGTCACAGCTAGTCATTGTGTCATTCTGGAGTTTGGCAGGAGGTTAACCTGCTGTTTTAGATCTCGTTTTTGTACTTGCGCAGCCAAATCCTACCTGTATCCCACCTAAAAAAAAATCCTATTTTGTTTACTTTTTTTCCAAGCTAGGCTCGGACTCCTCAATCTTTTCCAATGACATTTCAGCAGAGCTCCACTTAGGATCTGAAGTACGGTAGGACTTTTTCTGTTCTTTATTATGAGCACGCCCAATCCAAAGGCGGCTCATGTACAACAGATGCATGTGCTCAGGCAGCATCCATGTGCCACAGACGAGATATTTTTGCAGATACTTAAACAAGGGCACACCTGTAAAAAGATAATAATTAGGTAACATCTCTGTCACCAAGGTGTTGCAAAGGGAACTTCACATCAAAGAAAAAAGCCTTTAAGTTATTTAAAGATTTCAAGTTGTTGTAACAAGCTGCTGCTTGTTCATGTAG